>NC_134571.1:136841356-137147278 GCF_050947875.1 Dermacentor variabilis
GAAGGACTGTGTATAATTTGTTGGACTTGACACGCTCTCAAAATATTCCCCAAGTGAGTCTGCCTGGTCTTGCAGTGTATCGCCCTGTGTGTTCACCAGGGGGAGTGAATGTGTTTGCCGCGCTCTAATCCTATTAACTCTGTTCCAGGCTTTGGCCTCATCCCTAAACGAGTTAATACTCGATAAAAACCTGTGCCAGCTCTCTCTTCTGGCCTGTCGGCGGGTTCTCCTACCTTGGGATTTTATTTTTTTAAAGTTGACAAGATTCTCAGCGGTGGGAGAAGCTCGCAGCAACCCCCACGCCTTGTTCTGATTCTTACGGGCGGTCCGACATTCGCTGTTCCACCACGGTACACGTCGTTTGCATGCCAGACCACTCGCTTCGGATATGCATTTTGATGCGGCATCCATCATGAATGATGTAAGATACTCTACAGCAGCATCAATTTCTAGAGAAGACATGTCGGCCCATGAGATGTTAGTGAGAGTTCGAAATTTCTCCCAGTCGGCTGTGTCTATCTTCCACCTAGGAGCTTGTGGAGGACATTCGTTTTCTTTAGATGTTCTTATCAGTATCGGGAAGTGGTCGCTCCCGTAAGGAATGTTCATAACTTCCCATTCGAGTTCAGGCAGTATACACGTGGAAACTAGGCTGAGGTCAATTGATGAAAATGTTCTGTTGGCGAGAGAATAATATGTGGGTGCCTTCTTATTCAGCAGGCATGCACCAGAAGAGAAGAGGAACTGTTCAACAAGACGACCTCGCGCATCTATACGAGAGTCGCCCCACAGGGAGCTGTGCGCATTGAAGTCGCCAAGAACAACATAGGGTTCTGGCAGTTCATCTATAAAGGACTGAAATTCATGTTTAGTTAATTTGTAATGTGGGGGTATATAAAGCGAGCAAATAGTGATGAGTTTGTTTAGCAGAACAACTCGCACCGCCACTGCTTCAAGGGGCGTTCGAAGCTGTAAAGGTTGACATGCTATACTTTTATGTGTGAGAATCGCAACACCACCCGATGATGCGATAGCATCATCGCGATCTTTACGAAACGTAACATACGTACGGAGAAAGTTTGCGTGTCTGGGTTTTAAATGTGTTTCCTGTAAACACAGCACTTTTGGATTATGTTTGTGGATGAGTTCTTGCAAATCATCAAGGTTTGTAAGGAGACCTCTAATGTTCCATTGAATGATTTGTGTATCCATATTTAAAATAAATTGGTGCTGTGTTTCCGGAAACGGACGGGATGCCTTAGATTACAGAACCCTTTCGAGGCCCTGTAATAGGGGTTTTGTTCTTTCTGGAGCGTTCGAGGGAGCCTCGCCGCTCCTTAGGCGCTTGGTGCGCCTTGAGGATGGGTGTAGTGTCCATTGCCTCTTGTGAGGCGCCGGACACGTGCTCTTGCGAGCGGGAAGATTTCAGAGGGAGTCCCGCCTTGGAGGGCAAGACCCCTGCGCCCACCAGCCCGGAGGTCGATGGGGCTCCCAGAGGGACTTGGCTACGCCGGCCGTTGCCAGCGCATGAAGGAACCTCGGAAGTTGAGGCAGCCTCGGCTGCGCCCTCCTTCGGGGTCGATGGTTCCTTCTCCTCGTTTGACGGAGCAGCGCTAGCTGCAACCGTCGCGGGGGCAGATGGCGTGACTGCCGACTCACTGCTTGTGGGTCGGACAGCCGCCGGAGGCCGTTGTGACGCTGCCCCCTGACGCGCCACTTCGGCAAAGCTTTTCTTTGGCAGGTATGCAACCCGCCTGCGTGCCTCCTTAAATGTGATATTTTCTTTCACTTTGATCGTTACGATTTCTTTTTCTTTCTTCCAGGATGGGCACGACCGTGAGTACGCGGCGTGATCCCCATCACAGTTTACACAGTGTAGAGAGTTCTTACATTCTTCAGTTGCGTGTTCAAGGGCACTGCATTTGGCGCATGTTTGGCGGCCTCGGCAGCTCTGCGAGCTGTGGCCAAAACGTTGGCATTTGAAACATCTCAAGGGATTTGGCACATACGGGCGTACACGAAGCTTGATGTACCCGGCCTCGATTGACTCGGGCAGGACACTTGAATTGAAGGTGAGTATTAGGTGTTTGGTCGGAATTTCTTTACCGTCTCGCCTTATCTTGATCCTTTTGACATTTATGACATTCTGTTCGCTGAAGCCCTCCAAGAGCTCAGCCTCAGAGAGCTCCAGCAAATCATCGTCCGAGACAACGCCGCGGGAAGTATTCATCGTGCGGTGCGGGGTTACTACTACTTGGGTCTCCCCAAATGATACTAGCTGAGGCAGTTTTTCAAATTGCTTCTGATCGCGGAGCTCCAGGAGGAGGTCTCCGCTAGCCATCCTCGACACCTTATATCCTGGACCAAAAACTTCGGTAAGAGACTTAGATACAAGGAACGGGGAGATTGTTCGCACTTGTTTAGCTGGTTTTTCAGAGTGGATCACGTGAAAACGAGGGAAGGATTCTTTTTGTCGACCAAAAAACTGGAATAAATCATCGGTGCGCCCTCTTTTCTGAGGGCGATCAGGAAGTGGAGGGAAGGATGTTGCCATAAAGGAATTGAATTTTCGGCAATAACGCCAGCCACCCACCATGGAGTCCTACAAGGGGACGCTACAGAGACTGTAAGAACAGGTCCTGTAAACGCCAGCTGTACGTCATCACTATAACCAAATATGAAATAACCTAGGTTGGTTAATCACACAAGGTTAGCCCTTGCTGCCTGGAAACTATGGAAGTAAGCGGAAGGAAGGAGAAGACAGGAAAGATGAAAAGTGAGAGAAAGACGAAGGCTGGAGGGAGAGAGAGACAGGAAAAGGCAACTACCGATTTCCCCCGGGTGGGTCAGTCCGGGGGGGCCGTCTATGTGAAGCAGAGGCCAAAGGGGTGTGTTGCGTCCGCCGGGGGGCCTTAAAGGTCCAGACACCCAGCATCGGCTCAACCCCCAGGATCCCCCTTTCCCCAGACACGGCTAAGCCGCGCACGGCTACACGCGGGAGGGTCCAACCCTCGTGTGCTCGGGTACGTGGTGTCGCAACACACCAAACGCCTGCTGACGCAGACGCCCCTGCGGGGTGCTTTTGCAGGAGCTGAGGTGTGTACACAATGTACACATTGAAGGATTAGTGCGGGCATCTCTGGGTAACATTATTTCACTGCAATTAATGGCGCCTGTTGCCTTGATGACGAAGTGGCTTATCGCAAACGATTATTAAGTGAAACGTAGACAGAAAATGATCACGTTTCACGATTAAAGGAACACAGTGGAAATAAACACATGTTACGTCAATGACGATGTGGCAGGGAGAGCGGGAGGTCGTGCATGTTTATCTCAGAGTACGGTGGGCAACATGAGCTGTACGTTTCACGTGAAACGTTGTGGAGCTCTTTATGACATTGCAAGCTCACCTGTAACTGCGCTTGCATATCAGTCACAAATTCTGACGACCATACGGCGTCGCCATCTACACTTGGTCTTCTAAACTTCTAAATAAACTTATGGTAATTTAAATTCCAAGGCTCAATTTTAGAGTAAAAATTACTGCCAGTCAAGTGAAGGACTTCGAGCAAAAGAGAAGGAAGTTAGCTGGGCTGACTGACTACAAAGAAATAGTTTCACGTCAGTCAGAAGAGCCCTTCTCATGCTGGTTTATTTGATTCAAAAATGAGAGTTCTTATGCCATCCGGTTAAGGCATTTTTATAGCTCTGTTTAAGGCATTTCGTTCGCCTTGAATAAACAGTATTCAGACTAGTAAAAACAAAAGTGAATTCTTTGAAAGTCTCGGACAGCCACCTGGGACTCGCCGTATGGCTGAATGCTATGCGCGCTACTGCTGACAGTCATCGTGAGATGAGTTCTGCCGTAGTTATTTTTTTTTTGGCGGAGTCTGTTTTCCCTTGTGCTACCAGAATATCAAGCGGACTGTTTGATTTGAAGTATGATTTATTCTGTCACATCCAAAACGCATTGCAAGTTAGGAATATCTTCTGGAAAAAGAATCACAGGGTCTCTTAAGATCTCTCTAAGAGGTGAACGGTGAAAGCCTCTTCTTCCTCCTCTTATCATTCACCTCTTGCTCTTTGCCTCTTCTCTTTCTCTTCTTTCTTTTAGTCATTACTGCTCACTACTAAGCTATTCTAGTCATTTGTAATCAATTGTGGTCATTACAAGCAATCATTAGACATGGTCATATCATAGTCATTAATAGTCATTACAAGTCATTTCAGCCATTTTAGTCATTACTGGTCATTACTAAGCATTCTAATGGATTGGGGTCATTACAAGCCGTCGTTAGACATGTTGGTCATATTGACACATGTACTTGCCTATCTTTATCGGGCGACCACGTTTCACCGCCTAACAAATGTTATCGCACAGCGCAGGACGCGCCTGCACGTATCGGAAGTTTCTGGAATGTTATCGATGTTTCCATCCGATGTCTGTCACCGAACATTGTGTAATCCGATTGCATGTATGCGCGTCGCGAATAGGGTAGAACTTTTTGGAAGACATGCAGGTCCCAGTGATTACTCTGAAGCATTCGACGACTGATGTATAAAAGCCGACGCGCTTGACCCGCTGATCGGATTTACGACGATCGCCGAGTGTGTTCCCCACTATCGTTGTTCTTTGAGTGTATCCTGCTTTTGAGGGCACAATTTCGCCCAATAAAACGTTTCGTTAATCCTTCTTCACCTTCACTACTACGTGACATATTGTGGAGGTGCTGGGTACGGGGGTGTCCGGTACGTTCATGTACCGGACGCCCCCGACGAGCCGTAATCCAAGCCCGGACCGCAAAGACAACACCAAAGTCGTCCCTGAACATCGAGCTAGCCGCCGGCTACAGCTGCTGCACCCTGAACAGCGATTTCTACCAAAGACGACCAAGAAGATCGTCCAGAGACGACCGAGAAGACAGCCCCAATGGCAGCTGCAGAGGCCCCAATAGTTCTGCAGCAGCCCAGGGAGCCACCGATGTATGATTATCTGGCTGAGCCATAAACTGCACAATCGTAGTTCAGAAGGTTGCGCACAACAGACCGAAAACATTTGAGAGGCACGTTGAGTTGGAACCCCAGTGCTTATGAAACAAGGCTTTCAGCATGTTCAACGCTCTATTTGGCTTAATTTTTGTTGTATTCATGTGGGCGTGGGTGTCGGGATCGTAATGAAAATTGCGAAAATAGCATTGGGATGAATATTCTTGTTTCAGTCTTTACCGCCGAAGTTTATGCAATATGGACGGCACTTAAGAAAATTACCACCGACAAGCAGAAGAATGCTATCATTTATACCGATTCGTTAAGAGCACTCAGAGCTCTAAACATAAACTCCGCATCTGAACCCCTGCTTGGCGATATGTTAGACATGATCTTAATTAAGAAATACGGAAGAACCGTGCGATTCTACTGGGTCCCAAGCCGTGTTGCGATACCAGGGAATGAAGCAGCAGATAGAAGTGCATCCATAGCAGCGCACAAGAGCATAACTAACATAACACTTCCATACAAAGACAGTTTTCGAGTGATTTGTAAGGCGCTAGCATCAAAACGGCAACAAGAATGGAACTCGTGTATAAATAACAAGTAACATGTGACTAAACCCCTGCTTGGCCAGTAGAAATTGTGCAGTCACCAAGAATGTTTCTATGAGGGGATCTTATGTCGACTTCAAAATGCACACTCATCTAACACACAATTTTCTACTTCGACAAGAAAACCCACCAACTTGCGAGTCGCTTACAGTAAACAGTTACAGCTTACAGTTACAGTAACCGCGTACATTATTATGTCAAGTCCACACAGTGGAAAACAGAGGCGGGAACATTTCAACAGTTTGTATTACTTGCATATACTTTTACACCCTGCCTTATTATTCGGAGGTGATCCGCAAGTGCCATTCACAGATTTGTTTGAGTTTTTAGATGAAACTGGTTATTTAGATTGACTTTAAGGTAGCGCAGCTTTAGCGGCCTTTACATTGGAATTTGTACTCTCCTGTGACTGTCGGCGCATAGCCTTAGTCACTTTTAAACTCGAATTAACTAACTATTTCGGCGTGCGTAATTGTGCACAAAGCAGCTGAAAGGAATATCCTGTTTTCTTCGGCATTGTAATGACTTCATAATTTATTATTTCCCCAAAATGCTGCTACCGTAAACACCGTGAAAGACGTATTCAGGATTTGTTGGTCACCTCCAAGGACTCATCATGTCCGGCAGGAAGCTTTGCTGAAAATAAAAATTTCGGAATTAGCACTTTGGCGGCTAACAACTTCGAACTATTGGTCATTTGACGAAGCAAAATAACATAAAAGAAAACGTGGTTGTTCATAACCGGCTAATCACTATAGATATAGTGAAATCACGTTTCTTCTTTTCTATCAGGACGCCCTAGCAAACAAAAATTGCACAATGAACATCAATGAAATTTTCTGTCCCCTGTGTCGCATCGCTCAATGTATACGCTTGGTTACATTAAGAAAATTGAATAAGAGTCAGAAGGAGCTCTCGTGCCGACGCCGATGCACAACAGCAGCTACCTCTGCAGTACGTCTAAGATTTTCTGATAAAACCCCTTTCTCTGGCACTCACAGGGTTGCGAAACCACTTGCAAGTGGTGCCAAAACTCGTTATCGATGCTGGTACCTTGAGCGTACTAAGCTGACATTCAAGAAATGCCTCGGATAAATGATATCTGACGGAAAAGTAGCTACAAATACGACTAACTCTTACCAAAATAAATACTGTTAATAATTTACCGCCAACTAGAAACGTTTAGAGCGACTATCGAGATCGGCAATCTCTCTCGCTGTCTCACTTTCTCATTGGAATGGAAATTTCACCAATTCCTGAGCTAACACTCGGCGAAACCACAGGAGATGGCCTCTAGATACTGCCAACGTGAAAGTACCGAGAACGAATGCGAAGAATATATTGGTAGTGTACGCTCCTTGAATATTTTCAGAGTCAAGAACAATGCCGAGCACCAAATCGGTGGCCTTGTTGGACAGAATTAGCACAGGCGACCTCGCCAGCTACGTGAGTTCTGGATACTCCCGCCGCTCTGGAGCTTTGTTCGAATAGAGAAACGCCATACGGGAAAAAACAGCAGCAGAAGATCCTGCCTTTGATGGATGTTGGTTTAGGGAATTTGGCAGCGGCCCGAAGTTTGGCTGGATCGGGAAGGATTACATCCTGGGAGACGACGTAACCTAGTAAGGTCAGTTGCCGCACTGCAAATTGGCGCGTCGTAGTAGGCCGGCGTTTCTCAAGCACGTTCAAACACGTGGAGGCGCTGAACGTGCGTGGAGAAGTCCGGAGCGAAAACGGTGAGGTCGTCAAGGTAGCAAAAGCATGTATGCCACTTCAAGTCGTCAGAATGGTATCTATCATGCGCTGAAAGGTTGCGGGCGCATTTCGAAGTCCCAACGGCATGATGTTAAAATTGTACAAGTCCTGGAGCGTGACAACAGCTGTCTTTGGTCGATCATCGCCCGCCACGGGTACCTGCCAACACTCTGAGCACAGATCGAGAGAATAAAAAAATTCTGTTCCTTGTAGACTGTCAATGGCGCCGTCAGTTCGCCGTAGCGGTAAACGTCCTTGCGAGAAATCTTGCTGAGGCACCGAGAGTTCCACACAGAACCGTACAGAACCGTATTTTTTTCGCAACAAGGACGAGAGGTGATGCTCATGGCTTATTTGATGGTTGAATCGCTGCACGTCGAAGCATGTCGTCTACTTCCACTTTAATTGCACAACATTGTGCGGGACACACGCGATATGGGCGTTGCCGCAATGGAGGTTGGGAGCCAGTGTAAATGCGATGCGTAATAGTGGACGTCCGGCCCAGGGAAGGTTGCCCGACGTCGAAATAAGAATTAATTTTTTTCTAACAGGCACAGCAGCTGGGAAAGTTGGGCCGGCGCAAGGCTATCAGCCAAGGAGGAACCAAATACATCACAGGATGGTGGAGCAGACGTAAAAATAGCACTGAGAGTGCTGTAGGTGGCGGAGTGCATGTCATCGGTCACGTCTATAACATGCATGGCTTCAAAGGCTTCTACGCTGCCTAGATATGCTCCTAGAAGCAGCATCACAATGTATTGGGACGGGTTGCTAACAGAGATACCGCTGGATCCATCAGTGATTTCTACAGCGGTCGCAAAAGCTAGCAGCAGACGTTTTCGGGTGCAAAAGCGGTTCGACGGAGAAACTAGTGCAGCTGTCTAAGAGGGGCTGCTGCAATAGACAGACACAACCATTGATGAGTTCGGGGAGACTCTGGTGTCGTCTCTAAAGAGTAGCGTGTTCGAAGTAGGACTATTGGACAGCGTGAAATCTGACAACAGCGAGAGTTCTATTTAGGCGCGTCCACAATAAATCACGGAGTTGTGGCGGGAGAGAAAATATTAACCTAAGAAGAAGTCATGAGCGCAGGAGGAAATGATCAAACCGACGACCTATAGAATGTCCGGAATGACAACACCTGCGGTAAACGCCATTATGGGGTGAAAGCACTGGGGGCTGGCAGTACGGAAGGATATTCCATAAAGCGGTGTCGTCACTTTTCGAAACAAACGGCTAAGTTGCGCAGTCATAACGGATGTGGCGCCTCAAGTGTCCACAAGCGCAGATGCGTGAACACCGTCCACAAACACGTCTGTCACATTCGATGGGCTTCGTTGAGCGCTTTCAGATTTCGATGGTGTCGCAGGCCGTGCGTCGTGGACTGCGACTAGTTTTCGTCCTCGCAAACGAAGGGCCGAGGACGCATCGGCGATAGTGAGCCATGATTTGGAGTAGGCGAACGGCGAGTGACGTACCATACCTTGGGCGTACCATATCTTAGGCTGGCGACACGTGCGAGGTAGGACAGTGCAGTGTTCAGTCGGGCTGGTTTGTCCAACTTGTTAGGTGCACTGGCCCTCTGGTTTGCGTTAAGGCTGTCCTCCACAATGGCGTCAGCCACGCCAGTGGTATGGCAGGGTCGCGGTGACCAGAGAAGAGGACGCGCGGTCGCTGTAGGAGGTGTTTGCTGGGCGGCGTCCTAAGTCATGATAAGGTACGGGGTCGAAGTTCCAGGGTGGAAGGTCTGAGAGCACAGCACTCTTCGCCAAATGTTAAGGCGTTTATTTGATCGGATTAGGAGCAGGGCTGTGGTGACAGTGTAGGCAGAGCACGGATTCCGAGCGCTAGCGACATTCATTCACGAAAGCAGGGGTGGAGAGGACGACCCACTATACCATTCAAATCCTTCTCTACAATTTGTTTAATTATTTATTTATTTATGTAATTATTAATGTAATTATTTATTGTGTATTGTAGAGGTGGTCGTGGAGGGATGTAGCAACCGTATCGAAGCGGTAAACTTCTTGCTCCCAGCCAATCTAATAGCGATAGTTCTTTTAGTATGTTTAGCTACTACGCTAAAATGTGAGTTCTTCATGTGACGAGGGTTACCAGATATTTAGTGCCTAACTGCTTAGCACGTCAAAATGTGTTTTATTCACTACCCTCTATGTGCTGTCATGTGTGCATCACGCAAACGGGACGTCTAGCCTCGGGCAAGGCGTACTAGCTGCAATTAGGATGTAGCAATCCTCCATCCCAGCTTTGTTGCCGCTTCTCGGGAAGCGGGTTTCCCTCGTTTTGGAGGTCATTATCAGCTGCTGTTTCTTGTAATCGAGGCAGCTTCCCCGACTAGGTGCCTCCAGCGGCACTTGGCAAACCAGCTTTTACTTCTGAATAAAGCCACGTGACTCTCCGTTCTCTAGCTGTCAAAACGTGTATTCTTTGCCTCCGTTAAACAAAGCTCCTAACAAGGGTATGGCTTCTCAAACATCCGGATAACTCTGTTTGGGGGATACGTAAAATGACATCCGTATCCGGATTCCTCAAGAATTTCTGACTTACCATGATGCTTAATGAAACGATGGGAAAGAACGAATAAAAAAGTTAAAGGGTGATTCAAACTCTAGCTGTCCTTGATCTAAGCCAATGAATCCCTAAATGAGTTCGGTGTAAGAATGAGGTGGGTCGCTGCGCACGGCCCTTTGTCGCGTCATGCCTCGCATGTGAAATATTGTTACGCTCAAGAACTCACATATTAAGATGTATTTACGATTGAAGCGGTATGAGCCTTCGAATGGAAGATGAAGAAGCGGAGGAACCTGTGTTCAGGAGAAGAGAAGAAGGAAGTTAGAATAAAATGGTAGACAAGATGGACGCCAGTTCCATAGCAATACTTTGCGTCTATTGTGTCCTTTAACTAGGAACGCTACATTATTTTGGCGCAGCCGACAACGGACTCCAACATATGGGTGAGATTTTTTCTTGAGGAGACCTCCGCAGAGAAGATTATCTTTTCGAGATACCAAGCTGAAGATGAACCAGCGGTGGAACTACCTCGCGAACTCAACTCAGCAGAACTCGTGAACCTGGTTTTAGAGAAGGATTCCATGGACACTGCTGAACTACGTCGGAAGGGTGCTGTGAAAGTGAAGTTGCGTCTGGCGATCTTTGACGAATTAGTTCTTCAACCGATGCGTCGAAAGAACTCTGGATCACTGTCGTCGACCGAAGAGGTGAGCCTCGTTTTGAAAGCTCTTCGACTACAACAAGAACAGATTTCGCAACAAAACCAACTGGTGACATCGCTTATGAGCTCTTTAAACGCTGAGAAGCCGGTGACTAAATTTGTAGAACCCGATGCGTTTGACTGCATGTCTTCAAGTCCAGAAGGTTGGCTTGAATTCTATGAATATGCCGCTGTGAAAGTGAAGTTGCGTCTGGCGATCTTTGACGAATTAGTTCTTCAACCGATGCGTCGAAAGAACTCTGGATCACAGTCGTCGACCGAAGAGGTGAGCCTCGTTTTGAAAGCTCTTCGACTACAACAAGAACAGATTTCGCAACAAAACCAACTGGTGACATCGCTTATGAGCTCTTTAAACACTGAGAAGCCGGTGACTAAATTTGTAGAACCCGATGCGTTTGACTGCATGTGTTCAAGTCCAGAAGGTTGGCTTGAATTCTATGAATATGCCGCTGGGAAGAACAACTGGCACTCTAATGAGGACAAGATTACTAACATGAGTAGTTACTTAAGCGGTGCTGTACGGAAGTGGTACGATTTGCACATTATTGAAGAGGCTGGCAACTTTTGTAATCAGTGGGAAGAAAAATTCTTGACGACATTCCCAAGCAACCCAGCGCAAAAATAGGACGCCGCGCTTAATTTCAATTTGAAGCAGGGCTTCCTCGTCGGGTATTTCTTTGACAAACGCCACCTTTTAAAGCTGGCCGAGCCTATGCTTCCTCCTTCTGCCTTAGTAGCACTAATAATGCACGGACTGCACGCGCAAGTCCTGAAGCAAGTGCAAATACGATCACCTAAAACTATGGATGGGCTCCTGGAGTGCCTTCAAGACATACCATCTACTTCAGAAGAAAATATAAGCGCTAGCTGGAAGCAGTCACTTCACACGGTCCGGCGCGGATTGGTCAAGCCGTAGTCAGCGAGAACCGAGCCGTCTTGCAGGCGGCACAGAGAAGTTGCGTTGGCGCGCTCCCTGAGGTCGGGTGAAGAACGTCGACAGCGACCCTGCCCCCCTACTTTCGGACGCGGAAGAGTCTCCGACGACAAAAAACTGATAAACAAGGCTGATCAGTCCGACACAATGATCACTACTGAGACTGTTTATTTAACTTGCTCTAGCCTACTTCACATTCCTGTCAAAGTGGGAAACAGACATATGATGGCTTTGGTTGACAGCGGTGCTTCTGTGTCTATAATAAATGCCAAGCTGGTAGATGCAAGCCACCTGCATAGTGGAAGAGTACTACGTGCGGAAGGTTACGATAGAAAAGTGACAATGCATAATCAGTGGGCCTCAGTAAACATCGAGTTCCAAGGTCATGAAATAGAGAGTGAAGTGCTGGTGATAGAGAGGGTGACGTACGACTTTCTGCTATCCAGACCAGATATAAACAAACTAAAAATCAACGTATACTGGGACGATGTGGTTTTAGTGGAAGGACTATTAAGGCAAGAGACACAGCTGGATAGAAAAGATGACCTGCGAGTTGTCAAGTGCGCAGAGGATATTGCGACGACCTAGCCTGAACTGGTATGCATAGGATGCTATCCGCAAGCAATGACATCACACAAGGTGCCTTTCGAACTAACTGACAAGACCGTCATCCGAAAATCACCTTATAACATGTCAAGAGAGCGCAAGATATGGTCGAAGAAGGAATTGCAGGAGATGCTAGAAGCCAATATAATCCGGCCGTCGGTGTCACCCTTCGCCTCTCCCATAACTATGCGCCGAAAGAAGATTGAACTTTCAGACTGTGCACAGATTACAGGGGTCTCAATCGACAGACAGAACTTATACCATTTTCCATGCCAAAGATAGACACGATTATAGATGAGACAGGCGAAGACAGTTGGCGAAGTTTTTCATGTATTGACTTGTGCAAAGGTTTCTGGCAGATCCCGCTAACCGAAGAAACAAAAATGTACACTGCTTTTATCACGCCCTTCGACCTGTACGAGTATAACCGGCTTCCTTCCGGCTGGAAAAACTCGCCAGCATTGTTCCAGAAGATTATGAACGAAGTCCTGAAGCCTTTCCTAGTTGTCTTTTGTAACGTGTACATAGACGATATTATCGCCTTCTCCAAAACAGAGGCGGAGCATCAGGAACACCTGTCCCAGGTATTAAATGCCTTGAGCTTGGCACACCTTAAGGTTAACCTTAAGAAAAGTGCGGTCTTTCAAAGAAAAGTTGTGTTTCTTGGAAGAGTCTTTGATGGGACTACCAAAAGCACGAAACAAGAGTCCGTCGAGAGGATATCCCAACTGGTAAGACCATATGACGTCAACTCATAGCGTGTGTTTTTGGGATTAGCAGGACATTTCAGACCCTTCATACAAAGCTTTGCCATAAAAACAAGATGCCTCACGCGCCTAACGCAGAAAGAAGTTCCATTTGAGTGGGATGATGAATGTGAGAGAGTATACCGTGATCTGGTGCACCGAATCTCTGCTGACCCTATTCTGCGCATACCAGATTTCAATTTACCCTTTGAACTGAATACCGACGCCTCACACTATGGGACAGGTGCAGTCTTGTACCAGAAATGTCCATAAGCATGCGGCCGAGAAAAGCGACGCGTAGTAGGTTACTACAGCTACACCCTCAAGCCACCTGAAGTCAACTACACCACTACTGAAAAGGGAGCTCTTGCAGTCCTTAAAGCAATTCTGTACTTCCGTACGTACCTGGAAGGTGCGAAGTTTACTTTGTTCACCGATCACCAGGAATATGACCGAACCTAAGGGACGTATCGCCAGAAGGGTGAACTACTTGCAGCAGTTCGATTTCACCATCTCCCAAAGACCGGGACCCCTTTTGACTGATGCAGATGCATTGTCTAGACTGATGATACAGGCCAACAACGAACAATCGGAAGAAATCAATGAAATTAAATTGTGGGAAGGCACTGAACAATTGATTTTTATGGAAGGTCGCTATCTAGTCCCGCCTACACTGGTTTCCAGGGTGCTTTATTTGTACCACGATAGCCCAGAATCCGGAGGACACGACGGATTTTGTCGCATCTACAACAAGCTAGTCAAGAGATTTACGAGGCCTCACATGAAAGAAGACGTCAATCGATACTTTCGTTCACGCCACATTTGTCAAGCCAACAAAGTGAAATATAAGCAGCCTACGGACGCCATGATAATACCTTGTCACTCGAACGTGCCTTTTGAAGTTATACACCTGGATTTCGCCGAGCTAAATAGGAAACGAGAAGGAATCCGAAAAACGCAAGCTTTTCTTCTGGCCATAGATGACTGCACCAGGATGGTTGCGGCAGGGGCAGGAAAAGAAGATGCGAATAGTGTCATCGCCCTTCTCGAACGGGATATGTTTAGGACAACCAGGACGATTGTATGTGACAACGGTCCAGCGTTCAAGAGTGAAAAACTAGCAAGATTGGCTCGAGACCACAATATATCAATCAAATTCTGTGCGCCATACCATCCCGCGGCGAATGGGCTTGCAGAGCGTGCTATAAGAGATGTGAAACAATACATCAGGATGTATGATAGTTTCCCTGGTGGATGGAAATGCTCTTTAGAAGCAGCTGTAAGACATCACAATCGATCCTACACCAGTGGCTTGGGATGCAGCCCGCAGTTCGCTTCTTCAGGAGAAACCCCTATTCTTCAGGCGGACCGTGAACTGGGGCTGTTAGAAAATCTCAAGGTCGTCGAGGAGAGGAAACAGAAATCGCAGGAGGAGAGGTACCGTAAACGAATGAAAAAAAAAAATGGACAAGAGACATTGCTCAGATATCCCAGACATTAAAGTCACCAACCTCATTCTAGTTAGGAAAGGAGTAAGAGAATCCAGTGCCAAATTTTATGGTCCTTACTTTGTGACAAAGACTCAGAAAGCAATATTGAAGACTGTGTGGTACATTGGCGAACGTGGCTTAGTTGAATGTGCTTCGATTGGAAACGTTTTCAAGTATTACCCCAGGAGGGATTAGCAAAAGAAACCTGGAAGGGTAAAGCGGTATCAGCCTTCGAATAGAAGATGAAGAAGCGGAGGAAGCTGGGCTCAGGAGAAGAGAAGAAGGAAGTTAGAATAAAATTGTAGGCAAGATGGACGCCAGTTCCATAGCAATACTTTCTGTCTATTGTGTCCTTTAACTAGGAACATACAACGATATTTACAAGAGAGGCAACAATGCATAAACAAGATGACTGTCAAGACCGATTCCACCTCTACATGTCAAACCGTTTTCTTTTAATCGCGCGACTCTTGGTTGCCCCGTAACAATATCATAAGAAGCCAGTGACAGCATAGGGGAAATTGCCTGTACTGATGATCAGAATAAAAAGAAATGATAAATTAATGGAAATGAAAATGGACTAAACGAAGGCTGCCCCCACGCTGGATAGGAACCAAGTTCTTTGCATTGCGCGTGCAGTGCTCTTAGGATTCAGCTACCGCGGCACCATTTTCCAATCAACTTTCTGGGTACTTATGTCTATCTACCAGGACTAACTAAGGGAGTGCGACCGACCAGCACCACTCAAAAGCCTTGGCAGCGTATTTGAAACATCTTTTCTGCCGCAGGTGTTCCGTGTACATTAACTTTTTAGGCAAAGCTGTTCATTATGCAGTGAGGCTCTCGAATCCATCAAAATTGGTGCCTTCAGGTAGCACGTGTCGGGTTATTGACAAGTTGCCTTCACCGAAATAGTTGCTTTCACGCCGAAGCAGCGGGCAGGAGCGTCGGTTGTCAAAATTTCATGCCTGGGTAACAAGCGTCGGCATTTTATTCATTTTTCATGGCACATTTTAGTGTTATCACTGATGCTCTCGCACGTGCTATAATGTACAACTTGAGGAAACATTCGAGAAAGTTTTGATATTCAAATCGCGTGTTGCGCTGAGTGATAAATTAAAATCTAAAAATGTATAAACAATGTACACGTGTCAATATAATGCCCGTCTTGAAACGTAAATTGGATAGCGGTTGCAAGTTTTCTGACTGCTCTGGTGGAGTCTATACGGTGATCAACAAATACTGAAGTCAGATATGGGCAAGGTAAAAAGAAGCTATGCGTCGTGAATGAAATCGCAATAATTTGCTGTTACTAGTGGGAGCAGTGACGTCCGACTGTTTTTAGCACGTGGTGCCACATATTAAATTAGCCGTGTGACGTTGATTTAGCTTTTTCTCTGTTGAATATTCCACCTAGAGGTAACGTTCAGCGTTGCTTAAAGTAGTAGCTTAATGAATAGCTGATCATTCGCTACAGCGGATCGTTGTGTGCAGAATTCTATACCGCAGTTGTAGCCTACCGCACTTCAGTCGAACGACACGTTGCACTGAAAAACACAAATTAGCTTCGAGCTCATTATTTCCGTACCTGGAGGGGTCTGCTCTCAAGAGCCTCTATTGGAGTGACCACTTCCCAACTACATTAAATCCAACAAAACCGGATACATGCTCACCCCGTTTCCCTCGATGAAACCTCGAATCAGCAAACTGGGAACTGTTTCGAGAACTCACATATTTAGGCGAGGACGACATTTCTGATTTTAATATAGACGATGCTGCGGCATACCTAACTGGTTTTATTATTGACGCTGCAACAAAATGCATTAAACAATTTAACGGGCTGGCAAAGAACCGTCGCATCCCATGGTGGAATGAGGAATGTCAAAAAGCACGCAAAATTCAAAACAAAGCATGTGGATTGCTTCGCAATTCTCCAACAGCTGAAAATCTTATTAATTTTAAACAGGTAAAATTACAAGGCAGGAGAACACGTCGACGTGCTACGAGAGAGAGCTGGGAGCGTTACATATCTGGGATAAATTCTTACAAAGGTGAGGCAAAGGTGCGAAATAGGGTAAAGAAACTAAAAGGCCCGGAGATGAACCCCCTGCCCTTATTAAGTACCCAAGGACATGGCCTGGAAGACCAGGCAGACTGTCTGGGTGAACACTTTGCCTATATCTCCAGTGCATCTCATTAGACGCAATCATTCCTCAAGTTCAAAGAACGTGAAGAGCGACAGCCCCTTGATAGGAAATGTGGCCATTAAGAAGATTACAACCGCCCGTTCAGTTTAGCTCAGCTTAAAACTTCTCTTGCGTGTTGCAACAGCTCAGCGCCAGGTGGCGACCGTATCATATATCAAATGATCAAGTACTTCCACCCTGAAACACAGAAAACACTCCTGTCACTTTATAATGTCATGTGGGCGGCTGGATATATTCCATCTTCTTGGAAAGAAGCTATAATAATACCCATACTCAAACAAGGTAAGGACCCGTCCTTGCCTAGTAGTTACAGACTCATCGCTTTGACAAGCTGTCTTTGCAAATTTTTGAAAAGATGACAAACCCGCGCCTAGTATATCTCCTTGAGAGCAACGGGCTATTAGATCCTTAACAGCGTGGCTTTAGAAAGGCAGGTCGACCGCAGACCACGTGGTCCGTATTGAGGCAAATATGAGGGATGCCTTCATACACACACTTTTCCTCTCCGTATTTCTTGATTTGGAGAAAGCATATGACACAACATGGCGCTTTGGTATTATCCGAGACCTTTCCACTATGCGTATCCACGGCAGTATGCTGAGTATCATAGACAGTTACCTTTCTAACCGCACATTTCGTGTAAGGGTGGGCCATGCCTTGTCGAGATCTTTCACCCAGGAAACTAGTGTTCCACAAGGTGGTGTGCTAAGTTGCACACTCTTTATTGTGAAAATGAATTCTTTGAGCATGGCTATCCCACGAACGATGTCATACTCTGTATATGTAGATGATGTGTAGCTTGGTTTTAAATCATGCAACTTAACTATCTGCGAACGCCATGTCCAGCATGCCTTAAATAAAGTGGCGAAATGTGCTGAAGAAAACGGTTTCAGGTTGAGCCCACAGCGTTCATGCGTACATGCGTTCTTTTCACGAACAAGAGAGGAACAGTACCATGTCCTGCTATTGAGCACTCGGGTAGCAGATTACCCGTAAGTGCCGAGCCCAAGTCTCTCGGCATCATATTGGACTTGAAACTCACATTCATCCCGCATACTAAATACTTGAAGGCTAAGTGTCTTAAAACAGTGGACTTATTGAAACTTTTATCCAGCACAACATGGGCAGTAATAGAAAGGTCTTTTGCACTTGTATAGGTGTCTTGTCGGCTCACATCTTGACTACGGCGCTATGGTATATCAGTCCGCTACACCCAAGTGTTTTAAAGATGTTGGATCCTGTCCATCATTTAGGAATCCGCCTCGCAACCGGAGCCTTCAGGAAAAGCCCCGTACAAAGCCTTTATGAAGAAGCAAATGCATGATCACTCCATCTTCAGAGATCATATAGCAGTTTTTCATATTTCCTTAAAATAAATTCAAACCGTGAACATCCCTCTTATTCATGCATAAACCTCCAAATTATCACCCCATATAGAAACGTAGATGTTCGCCGACGGGTCTTGTCGTTCCATTCAGAACGCGTCATAAAGCATATCTCGTTTCCTCACGTCCAGTACCCATTGAGCCACGCGAATACCTTCCGCACAGACAGCCCAGCGTCACATATCTCTGAATCAGATTGCTGTTGAAGGTTTGGTTTTCGTTGATAGCATCCTCATAGCCCCATTTTTTATCTTCTTTGATTGATGTTCACTGCGAAGCTTACCATTTTCTGTTCCAAGTCAATTTTGCGCCATGGTATAGGTGCACGCACAGATTCCGGAAAATGCCTAGGCGCCTAGATATGCGGGATGGTTTGTTGCTACGAATGGTGTGAACCTACCATTGGGTGGAGATAGTATTCATGTGATTAGTTAGCGCGGATTGCAGTGTTACCAGCTCGCGCTGTGAACATTTACCAAGAGTTACGGTGGCAAGCTAGTTATTTCCACCTACCACCAGATGCTTACGTCGTCTACTCATGTGTTCTAAAAGTCCCCCCTACTCATAAGAACATTAGATCGTTATCAGGCCCGGATCATAGCTAAGATTGATTCTGTCGCGTTGCATGCCACTCACTTACAGCCAATGTACGGCGACGTATCGGCGGCTTCGTCCATGCATTAATTACGGAGCGCGAACAGTGAAAAGCGGCGAGTGGAGCTGTGGCTGCGATGTCCCGGTCAACCGATGACGACAGCCTGTTGTATTCATGGCTCGCGACTCGAGACAGGCGAGCTGCGCAGAGCTGTTGATGGCACATGCTCAGTAGGCGTGCTGAAACTGACGCTTCACCAATGTACTTAAAGCAAACTTTCATTGCAGTTTGCTTTTAATGGTAGAATGAGTAATGATAAGTGGCTTTGATGACTTAGTCTTAGAAAAATGCACGTGCAATACTGCCATGAGTGTGTATGTGTGTCATTGAAAAAGGGGAAACGCTTGGGGGACGCCAGAACACTGGTTGTCTTTTCTTTGGAGTTTCCACCGGTGAGTAAAACGACTAGAAACAATCAGCTGCACCGTAAATAGCATGCAATGGCCATACCACAAGCTCAGAGCTAAAAAAGTCAGTCACAGGCCTGCGCGGCATATGTAGCGCCGCCACCGCGTAAGCTGGAGCAGCGGCTACACAGGAGCTCTATTTTCGGCACCACGCACTACAGGTCTTTGCGGCGAAGTATCTTCACATCGTTTTCGCGAGAACGACCCGAGCTCTTCGCCCAGCGTCGACGCGGCGAGCAGTGGCTTCTACTGCTGTATGCACAGCGGCCTGCTGAGCCTGATGTGACCTGGTTGCTGCCGCGCCCGTAGCCTTACGAATGTCTTGTTCAGGTTCGTCCTTTACAAAGAGGCGCCACAACGTGTACGGGATGGGTGTCCAAACTACGTGCCGCACATGTCACATCCCTTGACCGGTGGTACGGTACGTTAATGTTGATGATAATGATGATAAGTATGCAACCCCTTCTAAACGGGATGGAGGCAAATTGTCCCTAACCTGCTACATCCAGGGCGCCCAGTGATTTCTAAACTCTTTTCACCCAACAATAAAATCCACATCAGAATCCTCAACTAAGCGCACAAACTTTCTGGACACAACAATATAGATTGACAATGGGGGGTTAAAGGCAACGCTGTATAGGAAACCTTTCGACAAACAACAGTACCTAGAATATACGAGCCACCATCCCAGACATTGCAAACAAGGCATCTTTAAAGGCCAAGCCTCACCACTACGTCGCGTTTGCGTTGAAAACCAAAGCTACACAGATAGACTCGATCACCTTAAAGAAACCCTATCAAACAGGACCCACCCAAACAGTGAGCTTCAAATAGCCTACACCGCTGCAACCAAACTTGATCAAGCCGAGGTTCTCAAGACCCGCCCGAGGATCACAAGAACAACAACGCCTCTTCCTACTACTAAATTCCCAAATGCACTCCCAAACGTGAATAACAAATAACATCCTCAGTAAATACTACCAAATTCTCACCAGCAAACAGAAACTTAATAGGATTTTTCCCGACACGTCCAGAGTAGCCTTCACACGCAACACTAATTTTAAAGTTATTCTTGTGCATGCCAAACTAAAGACAAAGAAGAAGTTGGCAACCGGTCCCTGTGACCGCCCAGGTGCTCTTCATGCAAACATATTCAATATACTACTGCAGTAAAAAGTACAGCGTCGAATTACGCACACAAGGTAACTTCGGCTTTCACCTGCACATCAAGCAACGTAGTCTACTGTCTAGTATGTGCCGCTTGTAGCAAACAATACATAGGTGAGACTGGACAACAAATTCATACAAGACTGAACGGTCCCCGCAAGGACACAAAACACAATTTACGTAAAGCAGTATCCAGCCACTTTAATGAACATGGTCATGTATTTGACAAAACAAGGCTCTATATACTGCAAACAAATTTCTGTTCATCTCCCGAAAGGAAATATACAGAATCATACCTAATACACAAGTTTAATCACCTACCCCCCCCAAGGGAATTAATTTGGCACGTGGCAACTTAGAATCGTTAAAAGCAGCAACCTAAATCTGAAATTCTCATGTCATCAACCAAGACACAAAACACATTATGCCGCCAGCTAACCTTAATCTTTAACCTCACCTACTTACTCTTCCATTTCGAAATTTTTTTCCTGCCTACTACTCAATTTATTATACTCTTCCAGGTTTTTACGTTTATATAAACTGTACGAACCCCATTTTCCCATGTACACTTTCCCCCGCCCGCTTCTGCGCACGTCACCCTCACATTTGTTATTCCGGTTTCGCTTCCCCCTTCCTCTTTTCCCCCTTTTTATGTATATTTTGAAACACCCTCTCCAACAGATTCCGAAGTCCCAGACGTCAATATGCCTTTTTCGGCGCCTCAACCCAGGGTATCGCAATTTCTGGATGCCGCCGTAACTACACCTACGTTGAGCGACTGGGGCTAATGCCCCTTGAAGGACCATGCCGCTGCCTTTCAGTCACCCCATACATTGCACCGCAGACTCCTTGTCGCCATCTTTACTTCAAAATTACTCGACGTATTGCTGCTATGGTACTCAAGTCACTCTTTCAACTAATTTTTTCGGGGAGGGGGGGTCTTTTGTGTTACTCGTGCACTGACAGCCTGACCGGCTCTTCTAATGCCACAAAAACATGCCGCCAACGACACCCCTGAATGCTCCCTAACCTCTCGCTTCCCCAAACCCCTCCCATGCCCCCTTACTTCTTTATATTTTTTTCGTCTTGGTGTCGCATGGTTTTTCTTTTCTTTCTTTTCTTTTCTCCCCGCCTTCCCACACTCCCGCTCTTGTCCCGTAGTCTTGGGAACGAAGCTCACCGACGTCAGGCAACTCATTACCAATGAAGTCTCTCCCTTTATAATCAACCGCCACCGGCACCTGCCCGTGACGTCACTGCACTAACCTTTAAAACTAACATTCCGAGGATGACGAGGCCGCGTTTGACGAAGATAGGTCCTCCTATCGAAACGTTGGCTAGCCTTTCTGAGGCACTTTTTCTCTATTTACAAACTGTATACCAAACCATGTGCCATGTTTCTTTAAATCGTTTACGATTTTGAGGAATCACGAATAATTTCACAAAACGCTTTTTTGCAGGTGACGGGGTATATAAATTACTAGCAGTTACAGCACGGAGAACCGCAACAGTACCAGACAGCAGCGGCGGGCCGAATCAAGATATTCCGTTGTTTCAATGACGACCTGTCCTTGCTCTCTGCTCTGTCTGAGCACTCAATCTTATAAACAATTTAATCGCTAGTTTGCACAAACAATTGCTTGTGTTTTCTCCTGCTTTTATTAGTGCACCAAACACTTCGGGAATACTACATTGTCTTTAATAAATATAATTATCATGACACTTCTGTTTTAATGTGATGATTTTATATTCGCTGCATGAAAGAGTGAAAATTGAATTGTGCTTTTGCAGGAGCTGAGGTGTGTATACAATGTACACATTGAAGGATTAGTGCGGGCATCTGTGGGTAACATTAATTCACTGCAATTAATGGCGCCTGTTGCCTTGATGACGAAGTGGCTTATCGCAAACGATTATTAAGGGAAACGTAGATAGAAAATGATCACGTTTCACGATTGAAGGAACACAGTGAAAATAAACACATGTTACGTCAATGACGATGTGGCAGGGAGAGCGGGAGGTCGTGCATGTTTATCTCAGAGTACGGTGGGCAACATGAGCTGTACGTTTCACGTGAAACGTTGTGGAGCTCTTTATGACATTGCAAGCTCACCTGTAACTGCGCTTGCATATCAGTCACAATTTCTGACGACCATACGGCGTCGCCATCTACACTTGGTCTTCTAAACTTCTAAATAAACTTAAGGTAGTTTAAATTCCAAGGCTCAATTTTAGAGTAAAAATTACTGCCAGTCAAGTGAACGACTTCGAGCAAAAGAGAAGGAAGTTAGCTGGGCTGACTGACGACAAAGAAATAGTTTCACGTCAGTCAGAAGAGCCCTTCTCATGCTGGTTTATTTGATTCAAAAATGAGAGTTCTTATGCCATCCGGTTAAGGCATTTTTATTGCTCTGTTTAAGGCATTTCGTTCGCCTTGAATAAACAGTATTCAGACTAGTAAAAACAAAAGTGAAGTCTTTGAAAGTCTCGGACAGCCACCTGGGACTCGCCGTATGGCTGAATGCTATGCGCGCTACCGCTGACAGTCATCGTGAGATGAGTTCTGCCGTAGTTTTTTTTTTTTTTTGCGGAGTCAGTTTTCACTTGTGCTGCCAGAATATCAAGCGGACTGTTTGATTTGAAGTATGATTTATTCTGCCACATCCAAAACACATTGCAAGTTAGGAATATCTTCTGGAAAAAGAATTACAGGGTCTCTAAGATCTCTCTAAGATTTGTAAGGCGCTAGCATCAAAACGGCAACACGAATGGAACTCGTGTATAAATAACAAGTAACATGTGACTAAACCACTGCTTGGCCAGTAGAAATTGTGCAGTCACCAAGAATGTTTCTATGAGGGGATCTGACGTCGACTTCAAAATGCACACTCATCTAACACACAATTTTCTACTTCGACAAGAAAACCCACCAACTTGCGAGAAATGCATTAAGTCGCTTACAGTAAGCAGTTACAGCTTACAGTTACAGTAACCGCTTACATTATTATGTCAATTCCACATAGTGAAAAACAGAGGCGGGAACATTTCAACAGTTTGTATTACTTGCATATACCTTTACACTCTGCCTTCTTATTCGGAGATGAGCCGCTAGTGCCATTCACAGATTTGTTCGAGTTTTTAGATGAAACTGGTTATTTAGATTGACTTTAAGGTAGCGCAGCTTTAGCGGCCTTTACATTGGAATTTGTACTGTCCTGTGACTGTAGGCGCATAGCCTTAGTCACTTTTAAACTCGAATTAACTATTTCGGCGTGCGTAATAGTGCACAAAACAGCTGAAAGGAATATCCTGTTTTCTTGGGCATTGTAATGACTTATATTTTATTATTTCCCCATAATGCTGCTACAGTAAACACCGTGAAAGAAGTATTCAGGATTTGTTGGTCACCTCGAAGGACTCATCATCTCAGGCAGGAAGCTTTGCTGAAAATAAAGATTTCGGAATGAGCATTTTGGGGCTGACAACTTCAAACTATTGGTCATGTGAAGAAGCAAAATAACATAAAATAAAACGTGGTTGTTCATAACCGGCTAGTGACTATAGATATAGTGAAATCACGTTTCTTCTTTTCTATCAGGACGCCCTAGCAAACAAAAATTGCAGAATGAACACCAATGAAATTTTCTGTTCCCTGTGTCGCATCGCTCAATGTATACGCTTGGTTACATTAAGAACATTGAATAAGAGTCAGAAGGAGCTCTCGTGCCGACGCCGATGCACAACAGCAGCTACCTATGCAGTAGGTCTAACATTTTCTTATAAAACCCCTTTCGCTGGCACTCACAGGGTTGTTAAACCACTTGCAAGTGGTGCCAAAACTCGGTATCGATGCTGGTACCTTGAGCCTACCAAGCTGACATTCAAGAAATGCCTCGGATAAATGATATCTCACGGAAAAGTAGCTACAAATACGACTAACTCTTACCAAAATAAATACTGTTAATAATTTAACGCCAACTAGAAACGTTTAGAGCGACTGCCGAGATCGGCAATCTCTCTCGCTGTCTCACTTTCTCATTGGAATGCAAATTTCAACAATTCCTGAGCTAACGCTCGGCGAAACCACAGGAGATGGCCTCTAGATACTGCCAACGTGAAAGTAACGAGAACGAATGGGAACAATATATTGGTAGTGTACGCTCCTTGAATATTTTCAGAGTCAAGAACAATGCCGAGCACCAAATCGGTGGCCTTGTTGGACAGAATTAGCACAGGAGACCTCGCCAGCTACGTGAGTTCTGGATACTCCCGCCACTCTGGAGCTTTGTTCGAATAGAGAAACGCCATACGGGAAAAAACAGCAGCAGAAGATCCTGCCTTTGATGCACTTTGGTTTAGGGGATTTGGTAGCGGCCCGAAGTTTGGCTGGATCGGGAAGAACTACATCCTGGGAGACGACGTAACCTAGTAAGGTCAGTTGCCGCACTGCAAATTGGCGCGTCGTTGTAGGCCGGCGTTTCTCAAGCACGTTCAAACACGTGGAGGCGCTGAACGTGCGTGGAGAAGTCCGGAGCGAAAACGGTGAGGTCGTCAAGGTAGCAAAAGCATGTATGCCACTTCAAGTCGTCAGAATGGTATCTATCATGCGCTGAAAGGTTGCGGGCGAATTTCGAAGTCCCAACGGCATGATGTTAAAATTGTACAAGTCCTGGAGCGTGACAACAGCTGTCTTTGGTCGATCATCGCCCGCCACGGGTACCTGCCAACACTCTGAGCACAGATAGAGAGAATAAAAAAATTCTGTTCCTTGTAGGCTGTCAATGGCGCCATCAGATCGCCGTAGCGGTAAACTTCCTTGCGAGAAATCTTGCTGAAGCACCGAGAGTTCCACACAGAACCGTACAGAACCGTATTTTTTCGCAACGAGGACGACAGGTTATGCTTATGGCTTATTTGATGGTTGAATCGCTTCACGTCGAAGCATGTCGTCTACTTGCACTTTAATTGCACAACATTGTGCGGCAGACACGCGAAATGGGCGTTGCCGCAATGCAGGTTGGGAGCCAGTGTAAATGCTATACGTAATAGTGGACGTCCGGCCCAAGGAAGGTTGCCCGACGTCGAAAGAAGAATGAAATTTTTCTAACGGGCACAGTAGCTGGGAAAGTTGGGCCGGCGTAAGGTTATCAGCAAAGGAGGAACCAAATACATCACAGGATGGTGGCGCAGACGTAAAAATAGCACTGAGCGTGCTGTTAGTGGTGCAGTGCGTGTCATCGGTCACGTCTATAACATGCACGGCTTCAAAGGCTTCTACGCTGCCAAGATATTCTCCTAGAAGCAGCATCACAATGTATTGGGACGGGTTGCTAACAGAGATACCGCTGGATCCATCAGTGATTTCTACAGCGGTCGCAAAAGCTAGCAGCAGACGTTTTCAATCAATCAATCAATCAATCAATCAATCAATCAATCAATCAATCAATCAATCAATCAATCAATCAATCAATCAAATCTTGATTTCCAACGACAGTTGGGGCTCCCTTAGGCGAAAAGCGGTAGTAGCACCACTTGAAAATACCTAAAGGGCCACGTACATGACAGCGGTATTACGATTCATACGTTCAAAAACAAATTTACAATAACCAAGTAAAATATGCAGTTCAAAAAAAAAATTAAGAGGTTGTGCAAATACAACAACGGAACAATAGAACAAATAATGTCAATATATAACTACACTCCAGAACAGTTGTACATTATAGTTCTAATATTCAATGTTCACGTGAACACACATCATAAAATGACGAAAATAAACGTGTTAGAAGGAATAATGAAACATACTTGATCATGTTCGGGCAGTACAAAACACATTAGACAAGAGTTAGAAAAAATTCACGCATTTCTTTTTTTGTAAACGTAGAAAAGTTGGCGTCTTTCTCTTCATATTTATTAAGTAGGGACGGCAGTGTGAATCGAAGAGACTGCAAAAAATAGGCCGTGCGGGAACGAGGAACAAGCCACTTGTCGGTGCTGCGGGTGCGTGAATCAGTGTAATGCATGCTTATATTAGATAAATCTTTAATAAAAACTTTGAATTGCTCGTTTGAAAAGAAATAAGCATACATTAAACGAAAATCGAACATGCGTTTCACACTGAATATTTTATAGCGGGTAAACAATGTAACTGTAGAACTATTGCGCGGGACGTTTGCAATATACCGAAGTGCTCTTTTCGGCAATAGGTGAATTGCATTTATGTTACTAAGGGTTGTGGTGCCCCAGACTAACAGGCAGTAATTTATATGGGAAGAAAACAGAGCATGATAAATCTGAAGTTTAGCATTTTCTGGAAGAAAGTGCCTACATCGTGACAGAACACCAGCAGCACGCGATAACGATTTAGTCAGTGATTCAATATGACACGTCCATGTCATATGAGCAGAAAAAGTCACGCCCAGAAGTTTATGTTTCTCCACTATTTCGACGGGTATTCCCTCAAGCGTTAATGATTGGTTGACGTTGACTTCAGTGCCTCGGGATCTGAAAAAGACAGCTTTTGTTTTTGTCGCATTTATTCGTAGGCCATTAGCTGTAGACCATTGCAGCACATCTGAAAGTACACTTTGAGTTCTCGCAACAATTTCAGTTGGATCTTGTCCAGAAACAAAAATACTAGTGTCATCCGCGTAGAGCAGGAATGAGGCGTCATTGTTTATCTTAACAATATCATTTATGTAGATATTGAACAGCATTGGTCCTAAAATGCTTCCTTGAGGTACGCCACAAGAAATGGTTTTAGAAGATGAAAAACAGTTAGCAATTGAGACGCATTGTTTTCTTTCAGACAGATACGAACTAAATAGTGAATTAGCTACGCAACGTACCCCATAAGCACCTAATTTCCCGAGTAAAATGTTATGGTTTAGGGTATCGAAGGCTTTGCTATAGTCAATGAAAACGCCCAGCGTAAGCTTTCTTTCCTCGATGTTATTAATTATCAGTTCTTTTTGAGCTAACAGTGCAGTCTGTGTAGATTTACCACGTTGAAAACCGTGCTGATACTCCGAAAGTATATTGTGTTTGTTGAAGAAGCTATTTACGCGGCAGAATATTATGTTTTCTAATCCCTTGGAGAATACAGGAATTATAGAAATTGGTCGGTAATTATTAGCATCATTAATATCTCCACCTTTAAATATAACAGAAACTTTTGAGATTTTCATGAGATTTGGGAAACAGCCAGACTGAAAGACTAGATTAAACACGTAGGTTAAACAAGGAGCAAGGAGGTCAATTACGTGCTTAATCGCCTCTACCTGAAATCCATCGACATCGACAGCTTTACTGTTTTTTAGAGAAAGAAATGTGCATACTATTTCTGCTTCATCTGTAGGTGCGAGAAAAATTGTGTCAGTATTATGGTAATTAATGTTAGTATGAGCAATGCTTCCCAGTGGTTGCACCGCATTAGCAAAGTGCTCACTGAAGTGCTCGGCTAGATGCACACCGGAAAGTTTGTTCCCGTTAATGGTTATTTCCGTCAATGTATTCTGACCCGCTTTGCGGTTCAGTGCCTGATTGATGGCTTTCCAAACTTGGTTTGGGCGCCGTCGGAGGACCCATCGGAGGAACCATCGGAGGAACCACCGTCGGAGGAACCGTCGGGTGCAAAAGCGGTTCGACGGAGAAACTAGTGCAGCTGTGTAAGAAGGGCTGCTGCAATAGACAGACACAACCATTGATGAGTTCGGGGAGGCTCCGGTGTCGTCTCTAAAGAGTAGCGCGTTCGAAGTCGGACTATTGGACAGCGTGAAGTCTGACAACAGCGAGAGTTCTATTTAGGCGCGTGCACAATAAATCACGGAGTTATGGCGGGAGAGAAAATATTAACCTAAAAAGAAGTCATGAGAGCAGGAGGAAATGATCAAACCGACGACCTATAGAATGTCAGGAATAACAACACCAGCGGTAAACGCCATTATGGGGTGAAAGCACTGGGGGCTGGCAGTACGGAAGAATATTCCAGAAAGCGGTGTTGTCACTTTTCGAAACAAACGGCTAAGTTGCGCAGTCATAACGGATGCGGCGCCTCAAGTGTCCACAAGCGCAGATGCGTGAACACCGTCCAAAAACACGTCTATCACATTCGATGGGCTTCGTTGAGCGCTTTCAGATTTCGATGGCGTCGCAGGCCGTGCGTCGTGGACTGCGACTAGTTTTCGTCCTCGCAAACGAAGGGCCGAGGACGCATCGGCGATAGTAAGCCACGATTTGGAGTAGGCGAACGGCGAGTGACGTACCATACCTTGGGCGTACCATATCTTAGGCTGGCGACACGTGCGAGGTAGGACAGTACAGTGTTCAGTGGGGCTGGTTTGTCCAACATTTTAGGTGCACTGGCCCTCTGGTTTGCGTTAAGGCAGTCCTGCACAACGGCGTCAGCCACGCCAGTGATATGGCAGGTTCGCGGTGACCAGAGAACAGGACGCGCGGTCGCTGTAGGAGGTGTTTGAGGGGAGGCGTCCTAAGTCATGATAGGGTACGGGATCGAAGTTCCAGGGTGGAAGGTTTGAGCGCACAGCACTCTTCGCCAAATGTTAAGGCGTTTATTTGATCGGACTAGGAGCAGGGCAGTGATTACAGTCTAGGCAGAGCACGGATTCCGAGCGCTAGCGACATTCACGAGCGAAAGCACTGAAGTAGACGACCCACGAGAAAGGGGTGGAGAGGACGACCCACTATACCATTCAAATCCTTCTCTACAATTTATTTATTTATTTATGTAATTATTTATTGTGTATTGTAGAGGTGGTTGTGGAGGGATGTAGCAACCGTATCGAAGCGGTTCATGTGACGAGGGTTACCAGATATTTAGTGCCTAACTGCTTAGCACGTCAAAATGTGTTTTATTCACTACCCTCTATGTGCTATCATGCGTGCATCAGGCAAACGGGACGTCTAGCGTCGGGCAAGGCGTACTAGCCGCAATTAGGATGTAGCAATCCTCCATCCCTGCTTTGTTCCCGCTTCTCGGGAAGCGGGTTTCCCTCGTTTTGGAGGTCATTATCAGCTGCTGTTTCTTGCAATCGAGGCAGCTTCCCCGACTAGGTGCTGTTGTGTCGGCAGCGGGAGGCAAGTGGGGGCCCCCGGCCAGCGAACGCGCGGCGAGCGCCGGCGCAGTGAAGGAGCCGCGGAGCTAACTGCTCCTGATGAAAACCGGAACGAAGACTCAGCCGGCTAGCGGCCGTTTATTACTAAATAGGACTTCACACGCCAGATGACACCTCCTGATTGGTTCCAGCTCGTCCCATGACAGAAGGGGGGGTGCGCCATCTAGCTAAACTACTACAAAACATAAATGTATGATAACACAGAGATCTGGCAGGGGGCGACACTATACTACATCATCCCCCCCTGGAAACAAGGAAGCATATAATGAAACGCGCACACAAGACGCGCACTTAAGTCCAAGGACAACTTCAGTTCGTTCCCACCCAAGTTCACATACACGCGCACCAGACTTGGGCACCAACACACAGGCAGTCAGTCAAAACAAAATCTGACAAGGAACACGGCACAAGACTCACTGCACCGCAACAAGGAACACATTTTATACCTGTGTTAATGAAACATGTGAATTGCCTGAGACGGCAATACGCTCTACGTTCAAGAAACAATCATCGAGCCACGGAGGCCGTTTTCTGTCACGATGAGGACGCGTGCGTACCTCAGAAGAACTTTGGGGGTTGCGACGCGTATCTGTCGACTTTAAAGACCCAGTCGTCCCACTACTATTTCCCTCCCCCTGGTTGGACAATTGAATGTGGGTGTAGCTCAAAGCTGGAGAGGGTTGCCCAGGAAGCTCCTCTCGACGTCCCAACAAGTCCTGGGAGGCTACCGATTCCCCCACGGAATCAGAGACGACTGCTGACTGTGCAGACTCGGAAGTGATACAGTCAGACGAACTACTTAGCTGATGCTTATAACTATGAGAAGATGCTGTCTCTACATACGAGTCATCGGAATGACTATCCAGGTTTGAATACGAGTACAAAAAATCTCGATCACTTGTACACAAAGTACTACCTGCTGGATCCTTCATCACTAGGGTTAACTTAGACACATGTCACGTCTTCCTATCACTGAGTAGAAAAGTAGATGGTCCTATCTGGGCTTTGACTTTACGAGGTTTACTGTACTTAAAAAATTCTTTCCTGTTAAATGTAATTCTGACGGTGTCTCCCACCTTGACACGAGTCGCCTGAGCACCTCTACGTTTGTCTACGTACTGTTCAGTCTGCCACTGTTTCTGCAAGACTCTTTCTTGAACTTGAGGCACAAGACTGTCCTGTTCCCGTAAATCTACACAGAGCCGCATGGTTCCATCCTTCTTGCGCACCACCACGAGTGGAGACACCCACTCAGAAGCCTCGACGTGCTCGATGACGTCGCAGTCCTCGAGACGTCGCAATTCATTTGTGCCCTGGTTACGGAGAGCCAGGGGTAGTCGGCGCAACTTTGAAGAGACTAGTTTCGCATCTTGCTGCCGATGAATTCGGTGGACAAAGTTGTTGACGAGACCCAACTCGTCACTGAAGAGGTGATCAAAACCCGGAGGCACACCTGTGGGGCTCTGTACTGGAGGAAGCGAAGCCAGGCAGCATGTCAGCGACGTACCGTCGATTTGTATCCCCAAGCGCTGGATGGCGTCAAGACCCAGCAGTGATGTTCCTGTAGACGTTACGTGGAACGTGACTGAGCACGACCTTTGAAGAAACTGGACAGTGGCTTGGAAAAGGCCTTGAATGTCGATGCGTTGCTTGGAGAAATTCCTCAAGTCCACTGCTGTTTTTGATAGTCTGTGCTGTCGACCAAAGTGGTTTCCAAAATTTTCGGCCGTCATCAATTAGACAGACGCTCCTGTGTCCACGAGAAGCCGCATGGCGACGTCGTTAACCACGGCTGGAACTTGTAAATCTCTTTTAGCTTCCAAAGTGCTCACCGTCAAGACAGACGCGGACGGCTGTCCTGCGGAAGTTGAAGACAGCGTCTCTGCGGAAGAGACGTGCTGAACAGTACGGGTTTTTCGGCATACTGATGCAAAATGGCCCAACGTGTGGCAGGCGTGCACTGCCGGTTCCTTGCTGGACAATTCCTGTACGTTGCCATATGCTTCGTGCTGCCACACCGATCGCATGAACTACGGTCGAAATTAGGGTCCTTCGCATCCTGTGCTTCATTGCGGGTCCCGGAGGAGCCTCGCGGAAAAAGTCGATCATCTGGGTGGCCTCCCGGAAGACGTCGGCCATCTTGGCGGCTCCTCGGAAGAAGTCGGCCATCTTCATGGCCTCCCAGACTACGTCGGCCATCTTGGCGGCTCGCCGGAAGAAGTCGGCCATCTTGGCTCGTCGACGGAGCGCCAAATTGAGCTGCCTCGATTATTTGAATTTTTTCGGAGTCGAACGCGCGGTTCGCTCGTTGCAGGGCTTCAAAAGAGCGTCCAATTTCTTCTGCCTTGTCCAGGGACAGGGTTTCGCCATAAGCTAACAACTATTCGCGAACGCTGGCGTTCGCTACCCCATGTATTATTTGGTCGCGGACGCGCTCATTGTACGTTGTGCCGAAGTTGCACTGTACCGCCTTCTCGTTCAATGCGGTCACGAATTCCAGGAATCCTTCTCCCTCGAACTGCCGTCGACTGGTGAATTCGTGCCTCTCCGTCAGAACATTTGTTGGCGTTGCGAACAGCCGGTCAAGCCGCTGCAAGAGTTTCTGGTACTCTGACGCTGGCGGAACCGCATCACTTGACGTTGACGCTGCGCCGGGCGACTGCCTTGCTGCTTCCTGCTCCTCGTCTGCAAAGTACTTTCGTTGTCCCGCACGCCCGAGAGCGCTGACGAGCGCGGACGCTCGTCGCGCATCCGTCCAGTCGCCACCATCGGCCGCTTCGAGGTGGGCCTGAAAATTTTTTTTCCATCGAAACCATGGAATTAACGGTGGCCCGGGCACTTCAAGAAAAACGGGAAGGTTCGCCGTAAAAGCCATGCCGGGTAGCGTGCAGGAGACAGTGCAGGAGGCAAGCCGGAGCTCGCAGCAGGGATGGGGCAAGGAAGAACAAAGGGGGCGAGAAGGCCTAGGCTCGGAAGCCTCGTGACGCCAAGTGCGTCGGCGGCGTTTGCCTGCCGTGCAGACACAGGAAGGGACGCTTTACTTACGAAGCTCGTTGGTTTCCCGGTGCTTCGGTCGGAACCACTGCGGGAATCCCATGTTCGTCGCCAAAAGATGTTGTGGCGGCAGCGGCAGGCAAGTGGGGGCCCCCGGCCAGCGAACACGCGGCGAGCGCCGGCGCAGTGAGGGAGCCGCGGAGCTAACTGCTCCTGATGAAAACCGGAACGAAGACTCAGCCGGCTAGCGGCCGTTTATTACTAAATAGGACTTCACACGCAAGATGACACCTCCTGATTGGTTCCAGCTCGTCCCATGACAGAAGGGGGGTGCGCCATCTAGCTAAACTACTACAAAACATAAATGTATGATAACACAGAGATCTGGCAGGGGGCGACACTATACTACAGGTGCCTCCAGTGGCACTTGGCAAACCAGCTTTTACTTCTGAATAAAGCCACTTGACTCTCCGTTCTCTAGCTGTCAAAACGTGTATTCTTTGCCTCCGTTAAACCAAGCTTCTAACACGGGCATGGCTTCTCAAACATCCGCATAACTCTGTTTCGGGGATACGTAAAAAGGCATCCGTATCACGATTCCTCAAGAATTTCTGGCTTACCATAATGCTTAACGGAACGATGGGAAAGAACGAATAAAAAAGTTAAAGGGTGATTCAAACTCTAGCTGTCCTTGATCTAAGCCAATGGGAATACCTAAATGAGTTCGGTGTAAGAATGAGATGGGTCGCTGCGCGCGGCCCTTTGTCGCGTCATGCCTTGTATGAGAAATATTGTTACGCTCAAGAAGTCACATATGAAGATGTATTTATGATTGAAGCGGTATGAGCCTTCGAATAGAAGATGAAGAAGCGGAGAAACCTGGGTTCAGGAGAAGAGAAGAAGGAAGTTAGAATAAAATGGTAGACAAGATGGACTCCAGTTAAATAGCAATACTTTCCGTCTATTGTGTCCTTTAACTAGGAACGCTACATTATTTTGGCGCAGCCGACAACGGACTCCAAGAAATGGGTGAGATTTTTCCTTGAGGAAACCTCCGCAGAGAAGATCATCTTTTCGAGATACCAAGCTGAAGATGAACCAGCGGTGGAACTACCACGCGAACTCAACTCAGCAAAACTCGTGAACCTGGTTTTAGAGAAAGCTTCCATGGACACTGCTGAACTACGTCGGAAGGATGCTGTGAAAGTGAAGTTGCGTCTGGCGATCTTCGACGAATTAGTTCTTCAACCAATGCGTCGAAAGGACTCTGGATCACAGTCGCCGACGGAATAGGTGAGCCTCGTTTTGAAAGCTCTTCGGCTACAAGAAGAACAGATTTCGCAACAAAACCAACTGGTGACATCGCTTATAAGCTCTTTAAGCGCTGAGAAGCCGATGACTAAATTTGTAGAAACTGATGCGTTCGACTGCATGTCTTCAAGTCCAGAAGATTGGCTTGAATTCTATGAATATGCCGCTGGGAAGAACAACTGGCAATCTAATGAGGACAAGATTACTAACATGCGTAGTTACTTAAGCGGTGCTGCACGGAAATGGTATGATTTGCACATTATTGAAGAGGCTGGCAACTTTTGTAATCAGTGGAAAGAAAAATTCTTGACGACATTCCCAAGCAACCCAGTGCAAAAATGGGACGCCGCGCTTAATTTCAATTTGAAGCAGGGCTTCCTCGTCGAGTATTTCTTTGACAAACACCGCCTTTTAAAGCTGGCCGAGCCTATGCTTCCTCCTTCTGCCGTAGTAGCACTAATAATGCATGGACTGCACGCGCAAGTCCTGAAGCAAGTGCAAATACGATCACCTAAATCTATGGATGGGCTCCTGGAGTGCCTTCACGACATACCATCTACTTCAGAAGAAAATATAAGCGCTAGCTGAAGCAGTTACTTCACAAGGTCCGGCGCGGATTGGTCAAGCCGTAATCAGCGAGAACAGAGCCGTCTTGCAGGCGGCACAGAGAAGTTGCGTTGGCGCGCTCCCTGAGGTCGGGTGAATAACGTCGACAGCGACCCTGCCCCCCTACTTTCGGACGCTGAAGAGTCTCCGACGACAAAAAACTGAAAAACGAGGGTGATCAGTCCGACCCGATGACCACTACGGAGACTGTCTATTTACCTTGCTCTAGCCTACTTCACATTCCTGTCAAAGTGGGAAACAGACATATGATGGCTTTGGTTGACAGCGGTGCTTCTGTGTCTATAATAAATGCCAAGCTGGTAGATGCAAGTCACCTGCATAGTGGAAGAGTACTACGTGTGCAAGGTTACGATGGAAAAGTGACAATGCATAATCAGTGGGCCTCAGTAAACATCGAGTTCCAAGGTTATGAAATAGAGAGTGAAGTGCTGGTGATAGAGAGGGTAACGTACGACTTTCTGCTATCCAGACCAGATATAAACAAACTAAAAATCAACGTATACTGGGACGATGTGGTTTTAGTGGAAGGACTATTAAGGCAAGAGACACAGCTGGATAGAAAAGATAACCTGCGAGTTAGTTGTCAAGTGCGCAGAGTATATTGCGACGACCTATCCTGAACAGGTATGCATAGGATGCTATCCGCAAGCAATGACGTCACACAAGGTGCCTTTCGAACTAACTGACAAGACCGTCATCCGAAAATCATCTTATAACATGTCAAGAGAGCGCAAGATATGGTCGAAGAAGGAATTGCAGGAGATGCTAGACGCCAATATAATCCGGCCGTCGGTGTCACCCTTCGCCTCTCCCATAACTATGCGCCGAAAGAAGATTGAACCTTCAGACTGTGCACAGATTACAGGGTTCTCAATCGACAGACAGAACTTATACCATTTTCCATGCTAAAGATAGACACGATTATAGATGAGACAGGCGAAGACAGTTGGCGAAGTTTTTCATGTATTGACTTGTGCAAAGGTTTCTGGCAGATCCCGCTAACCGAAGAAAACTGCTTTTATCACGCCCTTCGACCTGTACGAGTATAACCGGCTTCCTTCCGGCTGGAAAAACTCGCCAGCATGGTCCCAGAAGATTATGAACGAATTCCTGAAGCCTTTCCTAGGTGTCTTTTGTAACGTGTACATAAACGATATTATCGTCTTCTCCAAAACAGAGGCGGAGCATCAGGAACACCTGTCCCAGGTATTAAATGCCTTGAGCTTGGCACACCTTAAGGTTAACCTTAAGAAAAGTGCGTTCTTTCAAAGAAAAGTTGTGTTTCTTGGAAGAGTCTTTGATGGGACTACCAAAAGCACGAAACAAGAGTCCGTCGAGAGGATATCCCAACTGGTAAGACCATATGACGTCAACTCATGGCGTGTGTTTTTGGGATTAGCAGGACATTTCAGACCCTTCATACAAAGCTTTGCCATAAAAACAAGATGCCTCACGCGCCTAACGCAGAAAGAAGTTCCATTTGAGTGGGATGATGAATGTGAGAGAGTCTACCGGGATCTGGTGCACCGAATCTCTGCTGACCCTATTCTACGCATACCAGATTTCAATTTACCCTTTGAACTGAATACCGACGCCTCACACTATGGGACAGGTGCAGTCTTGTACCAGAAATGTCCATAAGCATGCGGCCGAGAAAAGCGACACGTAGTAGGTTACTACAGCTACATCCTCAAGCCACCTGAAGTCAACTACACCACTAATGAAAAGGGAGCTCTTGCAGTCCTTAAAGCAATTCTGTACTTCCGTACGTACCTGGAAGGTGCGAAGTTTACTTTGTTCACCGATCACCAGGAATATGACCGAACCTAAGGGACGTATCGCCAGATGGGTGAACTACTTGCAGCAGTTCGATTTCACCGTCTCCCAAAGACCGGGACCCCTTTTGACTGATGCAGATGCATTGATGCACTGATGATACAGGCCAACAACGAACAATCGGAAGAAATCAATGAAATTAAATTGTGGGAAGGCACTGAACAATTGATTTTTATGGAAGGTCGCTATCAAGTCCCGCCAACGCTGGTTTCCAGGGTGCTTTATTTGTACCACGATAACCCAGAATCCGGAGGACACGACGGATTTTGCCGCATCTACAACAAGCTAGTCAAGAGATTTACGAGGCCTCACATGAAAGAAGACGTCAATCGATACTTTCGTTCACGCCACATTTGTCAAGCCAACAAAGTGAAATATAAGCAGCCTACGGACGCCATGATAATACCTTGTCACTCGAACGTGCCTTTTGAAGTTATACACCTGGATTTCGCCGAGCTAAATAGGAAAGGAGAAGGAGTCCGAAAAACGCAAGCTTTTCTTCTGGCCATAGATGACTGCACCAGGATGGTTGCAGCAGGGGCGGGAAAAGAAGATGCGAATAGTGTCATCGACCTTCTCGAGCGGGATATGTTTAGGACAACCAGGACGATTGTATGTGACAGCGGTCCAGCGTTCAAGAGTGAAAAACTAACAAGATTGGCTCGAGAACACAATATATCAATCAAATTCTATGCGCCATAGCATCCCGCGGCGAATGGGCTTGCAGAGCGTGCTATAACAGATGTGAAACAATACATCAGGATGTATGATAGTTTCCCTGGTGGATGGAAATGCTCTTTAGAAGCAGCTGTAAGACATCACAATCGCTCCTACACCAGTGGCTTGGGATGCAGCCCGCAGTTCGCTTCTTCAGGAGAAACCTCTATTCTTCAGGCGGACCGTGAACTGGGGCTGTTAGAAAATCTCAAGGTCGTCGAGGAGAGGAAACAGAAATCGCAGGAGGAGAGGTACCGTAAACGAATGAAAAAAAAATGGACAAGAGACATTGCTCAGATATCCCAGACATTAAAGTCACCGACCTCATTCTAGTTAGGAAAGGAGTAAGAGAATCCAGTGCCAAATTTTATGGTCCTTACTTTGTGACAAAGACTCAGAAAGGAATATTGAAGACTGTGTGGTACATTGGCGAACGTGGCTTAGTTGAATGTGCTTCGATTGGAAACGTTTTCAAGTATTACCCCAGGAGGGATTAGTAAAAGAAACCTGGAAGGGTGAAGCGGTATCAGCCTTCGAATAGAAGATGAAGAAGCGGAGGAAGCTGGGTTCAGGAGAAGAAAAGAAGGAAGTTAGAATAAAATGGTAGACAAGATGGACGCCAGTTCCATAGCAATACTTTCCGTCTATTGTGTCCTTTAACTAGGAACATACAACGATATTTACAAGAGAGGCAACAATGCATAAACAATATGACTTTCAAGACCGATCCCACCTCTACATGTCAAACCGTTTTCTTTTAATCGCGCGACTCTTGGTTGCCCCGTAACAATATCATAAGAAGCCAGTGACAGCATAGGGGAAATTGCCTGTACTGATGATCAGAATAAAAAGAAATGATAAATTAATGAAAATGAAAATGGACGAAACGAAGGCTGCCCCCACGCTGGATAGGAACCAAGTTCTTTGCATTGCGCGTGCAGTGCTCTTAGCAATTGAGCTACCGCGGCACCATTTTCCAATCCACCTTCTGGGGTACTTATGTCGATCTACCAGGACTAACTAATGGAGTGTGACCCACCAGCACCATTCAAAAGCCTTGGCAGCGTATTTGAAACGTCTTTTCTGCCGCAAGTGTTACGTGTACATTAACTTTTTAGGCGAAGCTGTTCATTATGCAGTGAGGCTCTCGAATCCATCAAAATTGGTGCCTTCAGGTAGCACGTGTCGGGTTATTGACAAGTTGCCTTCACCGAAATAGTTGCTTTCACGCCGAAGCAGCGGGCAGGAGCTTCGGTCGTGAAAATTTCATGCCTGGGTAACAAGCGTCGGCAGTTTATTCATTTTTCATGGCACATTTTAGTGTTATCACTGATGCTCTCGCACCTGCTATAATGTACAACTTGAGGAAACATTCGAGAAAGTTTTGATATTCAAATCGCGTATTGCGCCGAGTGATAAATTAAAATCTAAATATGTATAAACAATGTACGCGTGTCAATATAATGCCCGTCTTGAAACGTAAATTGGATAGCGGTTGCAAGTTTTCTGACTGCTCTGGTGGGGTCTATACGGTGATCAACAAATACTGAAGTCAGATATGGGCAAGGTAAAAAGAAGCTATGCATCGTGAATGAAATCGCAATAATTTGCTGTTAGTAGTGGGAGCAGTGACATCCGACTGTTTTGAGCACGTGGTGCCACATATTAAATTAGCCGTGTGACGTTGATTTAGCTTTTTCTCTGTTGAATATTCCTACCTAAAGGTAACGTTCAGCGTTGCTTAAAGTAGTAGCTCTATGAATAGCTGATCATTCGCTAGAGCGGATCGTTGTGTGCGGAATTCTATACCGCAGTTGTAGCCTACCGCACTTCAGTCGAACGACACGTTGCACTGAAAAACACAAATTAGCTTCGAGCTCATTATTTCCGTACCTGGAGTGGTCTGCTCTCAAAAACCTCTATTGGAGTGACCACTTCCCAACTACATTAAATCCAACAAAACCGGATACATGCTCACCCCATTTCCCTCGATGAAACCTCGAATCAGCAAACTGGGAACTGTTTCGAGAACTCACATATTTAGGCGAGGATGACATTTCTGATTTTAATATAGACGATGCTGCGGCATACCTAACTGGTTTTATTATTGACGCTGCAACAAAATGCATTAAACAATTTAACGGACTGGCAAAGAACCGCCGCATCCCATGGTGGAATGAGGAATGTCAAAAAGCACGCAAAATTCAGAACAAAGCTTGGGGATTGCTTCGCAATTCTCCAACAGCTGAAAGTCTTATTAATCTTAAACAGGTAAAATTACAAGGCAGGAGAAGACGTCGACGTGCTACGAGAGAGAGCTGGGAGCGGTACATATCTGAGATAAATTCTTACAAAGACGAGGCAAAGGTGTGGAATAAGGTAAATAAACTAAAAGGCCGGGAGACGAACCCCCTTCCCTTATTAAGTACCCAAGGAGATGGCCTGGAAGACCAGGCAGACTGTCTGGGTGAACACTTTGCCTATATCTCCAGTGCATCTCATTAAGCGCAATCATTCCTCAAGTTCAAAGAACGTGCAGAGCGACAGCCCCTTGATAGGAAATGTGGCCATTAAGAGGATTACAACCGCCCGTTCAGTTTAGCTCAGCTTAAAACTTCTCTTGCATGTTGCAACAGCTCAGCACCAGGTGGTGACCGTATCATATATCAAATGATCAAGTACTTCCACCCTGAAACACAGAAAACACTCCTGTCACTTTATAATGTCATGTGGGCGGCTGGATATATTCCATCTTCTTGGAAAGAAGCCATAATAATACAGATACTCAAACAAGGTAAGGAGCCGTCCTTGCCTAGTAGTTACAGACTTGCCGCTTTGACAAGCTGTCCTTGAAAATTTTTGAAAAGATGACAAACCCGCGCCTAGTATATCTCCTTGAGAGCAACGGGCTATTAGATCCTTAACAGCGTGGCTTTAGAAAGGCAGGTCGACCGCAGACCACCTGGTCCGTATTGTGGCAAATATAAGGGATGCCTTCATACACACACTTTTCCTCTCCCTATTTCTTGATTTGGAGAAAGCATATGACACCACATGGCGCTTTGGTATTATCCGAGATCTTTCCACTATGCGTATCCACGCCAGTATGCTGAGTATCATAGACAGTTACCTTTCTAACCGCACATTTCGTGTAAGGGTGGGCCATGCCTTGTCGAGATCTTTCACCCAGGAAACTGGTGTTCCACAAGGTGGTGCGCTAAGCTGCACACTCTTTGTTGTGAAAATGAATTCTTTGAGCATGGCTATCCCACGAACGATGTCATACTCTGTATATGTAGATGATGTGTAGCTTGGTTTTAAATCATGCAACTTAACTATCTGCGAACGCCATGTCCAGCATGCCTTAAATAAAGTGGCGAAATGGGCTGAAGAAAACGGTTTCAGGTTGAGCCCACAGCGTTCATGCGTACATGCGTTCTTTTCACGAACAAGAGAGGAACAGTACCATGTCCTGCTATTGAGCACTCGGGTAGCAGATTACCCGTAAGTGCCGAGCCCAAGTCTCTCGGCATCATATTGGACTTGAAACTCACATTCATCCCGCATACTAAATACTTGAAGGCTAAGTGTCTTAAAACAATGAACTTATTGAAACTTCTATCAAGCACAACATGGGGCAGTAATAGAAAGGTCTTTCGCACTTGTATAGGTGTCTTGTCGGCTCACTTCTTGACTACGGCGCTATGGTATATCAGTCCGCTACACCCAAGTGTTTTAAAGATGTTGGATCCTGTCCATCATTTAGGAATCCGCCTCGCAGCCGGAGCCTTCAGGAAAAGCCCCGTACAAAGCCTTTATGCAGAAGCAAATGTATGATCACTCCATCTTCAGAGATCATATAGCAGTTTTTCATATTTCCTTAAAATAAATTCAAACCGTGAACATCCCTCTTATTCATGCATAAACCTCCAAATTATCACCCCATATAGAAACGTAGATGTTCGCCGACGGGTCTTGTCGTTCCATTCAGAACGCGTCATAAAGCAGATCTCGTTTGCTCACGTCCAGTACCCATTGAGCCACGCGAATACCTTCCGCACAGACAGCCCAGCGTCACATATCTCTGAATCAGATTGCTGTTGAAGGTTTGGTTTTCGTTGATAGCATCCTCATAGCCCCATTTTTTATCTTCTTCGATTGATGTTCACTGCGAAGTTTACCATTATTTTTCTGTTCCAAGTCAACTTTGCGCCATGGTATAGGTGCACGCACAGATTCCGGAAAATGCCTAGGCGCCTAGATATGCGGGATGGTTTGTTGCTACGAATGGTGTGAACCTACCATTGGGTGGAGATAGTATTCATGTGATTAGTTAGCGCGGATTGCAATGTTACCAGCTCGCGCTGTGAACATTTACCAAGAGTTACGGTGGCAAGCTAGTTATTTCCACCTACCACCAGATGCTTACGTTGTCTACTCATGTGTTCTAAAAGTCCCCCCTACTCATAAGAACATTAGATCGTTATCAGGCCCGGATCATAGCTAAGATTGATTCAGTCGCGTTGCATGCCACTCACTTACAGCCAATGTACGGCGACGTATCGGCGGTTTCGTCCATGCATTAATTACGGAGCGCGAACAGTGAAAAGCGGCGAGTGGAGCTGTGGCTGCGATGTCCCGGTCAACCGATGACGACAGCCTGTTGTATTCATGGCTCGCGACTCGAGACAGGCGAGCTGCGCAGAGCTGTTGATGGCACATGCTCAGTAGGCGTGCTGAAACTGACGCTTCACCAATGTACTTAAAGCAAACTTTCATTGCAGCTTGCTTTTAATGGTAGAATGAGTAATGATAAGTGGCTTTGATGACTTAGTCTTAGAAAAATGCACGTGCAATACTGCCATGAGTGTGTATGTGTGTCATTGAAAAAGGGGAAACGCTTGGGGGACGCCAGAACACTGGTTGTCTTTTCTTTGGAGTTTCCACCGGTGAGTAAAACGACTAGAAACAATCAGCTGCACCGTAAATAGCATGCAATGGCGATACCACAAGCTCAGAGCTAAAAAAGTCAGTCACAGGCCTGCGCGGCATATGTAGCGCCGCCACCGCGTAAGCTGGAGCAGCGGCTACACAGGAGCTCTATTTTCGGCACCACGCACTACAGGTCTTTGCGGCGAAGTATCTTCACATCGTTTTCGCGAGAACGACCCGAGCTCTTCGCCCAGCGTCGACGCGGCGAGCAGTGGCTTCTACTGCTGTATGCACAGCGGCCTGCTGAGCCTGATGTGACCTGGTTGCTGCCGCGCCCGTAGCCTTACGAATGTCTTGTTCAGGTTCGTCCTTTACAAAGAGGCGCCACAACGTGTACGGGATGGGTGTCCAAACTACGTGCCGCACATGTCACATCCCTTGACTGGTGGTACGGTACGTTAATGTTGATGATACTGATGATAAATATGCAACCCCTTCTAAACGGGATGGAGGCAAATTGTCCCTAACCTGCTACATCCAGGGCCAGTAACATTCAGCACGCAACTGATATATGCTGCATGAATGTATGGATGCTATGGGCGTCCCCTTTGGGTCGGGGCGGTGGCTTGCGCCTCCAAGCTCTTGTTACTATATGGCCTAATGTCCTACCTTTGCTAAAAGAAACAGAAAAACAGGGAAGGGAAAAAGAGACCACGAAGAATTCCCATCACCAAACTTTCTAAACCCCAACTGGGAACTTTGTACGCCTCCGTTGTTTGTACTTTCCTTACTTTTCCTCCCCCAATCTTCCATTCGTCTCTTACTGAGCTCTATTGCGGACATGTTTCCTTTCCCTGCTGCTTATGCAACTGCTACATGTCCGGACACCTTGTGAAATATAATGGAACTAAAATGCAAAGTTTGGAAATGGCGCAATACGATGGTAATGATGACGATGGTGACCTGTTGGCTTTCCTTTTGGAACGAGAGGACGAAAACAGTCACCTAGCCTAATTGGATTAATCAGGTATGTCACAGATGTTTTTCATTACATAAATATTGATATATTTCCTTAATCCTCTTTTCCTTCTTCAAGATTCTTCATCTACCTGCACCACTACCTATGCAGCTGTAGTGTTCCTGTATATGCTCCCGCAGGGAGCAGAGTTGCGCATAGGTCCGATATATGATCCAGCTCTGCAGTGGAGCCACTCCTCGAGCGCGCAGGAGGCAAATGGCGCGCGGTGTTCCATTTGCTATTTTGTCTGCTGGTCGCGAGCTACATGCGGTAATTGTTCGCAAGCGCTGAGCAAGATGACACTTTTTAATGCAGGCTAAGCTCGAACGATTGGAGTAGCAGGAGAGGTGCCAACTCCCCGAAATTCTTAGTTTGCGTGTACATATATGCATGCACATATATAAACACACGCACGAATGTACATATATAGAATAGGACCCCCCTCGATCCCTCGAAATAAAATCCTGACTACGCCCGTGGCTCAAACAGCTCAAAAGTTGGCGTGATAACGCGCATTACCTCGCAACAAAAAGCAGAGCAATGTTTTTCAGCATGCCTATGAAGTTTTATCGCGGAGGCGGAAGGCAAGAAATGTTTTAAATGGTGCTTAAAGAAAACTTCACACACGTGTGTTAGACAGTTATGTGAGCACATTTTGGCTGCCGAAACGACAAGAATAATAAATGTCGCCAACAGAACTATCGAGCCTCATTTATGTGAGTGACCATTGACCCTCATTCATCACTAAGCGACGTCCACAGCAGCGGCACGTTTTCGGTGTGTGTGGTGCAGACACGCAAATTTAAACGCATTTCAAATGTTCACATGCGCACATGTTATGCCAAGCTTATTTTTTAGGATTCATACCGCAATCTTAACGACTGCTTCGTAGCATCAAATCTGCAAGTGGAAAAAAATTCAAGACGCACGAGCTTCTAGATCAAATTTATTTTGTACAAGGGAATGGATGAGCAATAACTAGAGGCAGCAGTGGGTGAGTGCTGATACTTGGAGCCATGGGAGGCCGAGTTCAAAGCCACTGGAAAGGCAACAAGTTATTAAGAGTACCAACAGGTTATTTTTATTGGACTAACCACATAAGATGACAAACTGGCAAAGTAATTATTCACACATTGCAGACTGTAATATGACAGCACATATTTCTTTATCTCTTCATACTACTCAGGGTAATTTACTATAACAAAGCGCATATTGAACGTACAACAATAATCTCACATTCATCACGTCGACTAAGGCTCATCGAAGAAGCAACATATTGCGGGCGGTAAATGCTGCAGCTATCGCAGTTGTTTCATAAGCGGGAGCGCATGGTGTTTTCGCTTACTACAAAACAACACCAGCACATCAATCGACTTTACATAAAAAATCAGAACGCTGACAAAAAGTAAAAAAAAAACGATGCAGGGAAAAGCCAGGGTGCGGTGGGAAAATTGTACCTGCTAGTATTTATTCTGTTCTGAACACACTTTTCTGGAGCCGCGTAGTCAGAACAATCGTACAAGCAACAAAGCGAATTGAGCGAGTTGGTAAGTTAACATTCTTGGCGTACCTCTGCAGCCCGACACAGACGTGTCGTCCTTTCTTTGTACCGAGTCTGTGCCGCGCTGGGTATATGCACCAAAAATTGCACAAGTTAACAACCTCCCATGCCAGGCGCACGCATTTCAGCGTGTACAGGAGTGTTACTCGAGATAAATGGCGCTTTAGTGTAAACAAGCCGAACGGGCCTCGCATATCCTGGGATGCGATCGGAGATCGTTGTTCAGCGCGTTCGTTCGGTTAAAGGCGCGCGCGATTGGCCTACTCCGCGCCGACGTCGCCAGCCGCGGCGCGCGGCCACGTTTTTGGTGACGTAAAAATGACGACACGCTCCTGTCAATCATCTTGCCACCGACCACGTCGTCGGCTAGGCGCCGAACGCGACGGGAGTTGAGAAGTTTTGGAAGATTGGAGCGATCATCGCTCGTTACGAGACCGTCTTCGCATGGCGCGTCTGGTGCATTGGATTGGATCCAAATGGCGGCTTTGGCAGCTCAATAGCACGTTCGGATCCAATCCATGTTTTAACTCGAGAAAAATGGCCATTGCGTTGGGAACTTAGGTTACAGTTAACTAGAAGCAATTCTAGTACACTGTACTTAGGTTGCTGCACTGGCGTTGCTCGAGGAGAAAGGAGAGCAGGTGGCGGTGCGAAACACGTTTGAAGAAATGGCAGGAAGCGAATTCCGGCGTCGCTTTTGTTTCTCGAAACAAATAGTGCGTTGGTTGTACAGCAAAATCGGCCCCATCACCGGCGCCAGTGAGCCTGGAATGTTGTTGCTGCCTCTTGAAAAGTGCGCCACTGTTCCCGCCGTTTCTTTTCTTTTTCTTTTTTCTTCTCGCTGTGCGCGACACCACATAGGAACGACGCAGAGAAACTAATACTTAGAAATTGCAGTAGTCACACGTACTACTAATTGAAAACGTGTTTGAGCTGGAGAAGAAAAAAAATACATGTTTTAGATAAAAATTTCATTCATTGGAAGACAAGAAAAATTTCGATTTGTAGTATACTGTCTGCAAGCAGACAACAAACGAGGGAAGTAAACTTCCGGGGAGTTCACCGCTTGCCGATTGGCTGCTCTCTCCGCCCCGTTCTCAGAGATTTTGCATACTGCCACTTTGTGATGTTGCAGCAACCGAACAGAACGCGTATCGAACAAAGATCTCCGATCGCGCCCTTGCTCCCTTTCGGAGCCGGCCGGTCTCGTCCGTCCGCACGGCACCGCGTAAATAGCTTTGCCACCTTCCGTGCGGAATGCGCAGTTTGATGAGCTGTTACCCGTCATAGTGGAATACAAGTGTCAAAATGATCTGCTTCGTAGCACTTCACCAAAGTCATTAACTTATTATCCTCGAATATCGTACCTGCAACCCAGAGCCGATCATTGCTACGCACGCTCGATGGTCCGCTGATTGCAATTTCGATGGCACTGACAGAAACGAGTCGGCACAGTTTGCGTAAAGTTGGCTTCGGAGCGCGCAGTTGATCATTTGACGTCAGAGAGAGAGAGAGAGAATATTTAATGGTAGAAAGGTGGAGAGATTGCCCTGAGTGAAATGCCTCTAGCCTGCTACTCCACGCTGGGGAAGGGGTTTGGGGAATAACAGAGATAGGATGTGAAGACGAAGGAAGGTGGTGGTATGGTATTTGACGTCAGTTTGCACCACGTGATCACGCTCGGCGAATAGCGGTGCGAGCGGCACCGGATAGTTATGCGCAACTCTGCTCCCTGCGGGTGCATATACAGGAACACTATGCAGCTGCTACATGGCGTGCCAGCTGGTGTAATAATATACAACTAGGAATGCAACGGGCGCACGTTTAGACGCTATGAGGCGCGAATCTCAAATTGCAAGGAAGTGACACGATATCATTCTAAGGATGATGATTTATTGGGATCCCTTTTGAAACACTGTGGTGACAGAGTCACCTAGCCAGCTTGACTATCTCAGGTACTGAATGTGCATTTTTTAGCATTCGTGTACGCAACTCCTTAAACTTCTTTTTCATCCTCAAACCTTCTTTAACTGCCTTGTACCGCTATGCATACATCTGCTTCATGGTATTCTACCTGGCTCAATAACATACAAGTTGTCGGGTTCTCACACCGATGCTCTTGGGACAAAGGAACGACAACACAGTAGTGCAAACAATCACAAGGGCATTTATTGCAGTTTTCATGGATCAATGTCTGCTAGCCGAGTTGCTATCCCCAAAACATGCCGATGGGCGCGCGACAAATCTAGAAGTCCGACTCACCGCGACCGGATAGCGAGTGAATATGTTCGCCCCATGCTGGATCCCAACTCCTGGTCGTTCGCGCGTACGGTCACGCGAACGGTGGCGCGTTCGAAAGGCGGGCCACGCGAGGCAGTATCGCAGAAGCATGGATTGGCGCGCGCGCGGGACGTCCGCGGCACTCGCCGGCCCGCCGCCCAAGAGAGACCCTTATCTTTCCCGCACCCCCAAGTAACCCTGTCGTGAGGCGGCGCTAGCAGCGCAATGCTCGCGCCATCTCTCGCACTGCGCCTCAACCACTCCGACCGCGGCGGGCGCCAGGCCACGCGGCGACGCCGCACTGCAGAAGAGAGGAGCCATGCGGGAAAACAAGATATCAGGGGACGCGCGAGAGTCGCGCATCCCCACAAAGTGCAATGCAAAACTTGAACGTATTGACGCTATGCAGCCCGCCTGTCACATCGCATGTCTCCTCGCACGCTAGGACACATTTATAGCGCATTTGTCTCCTGCATTTTAGCAAGTGCGTTGAAATCAGTGTCCGCTGCGACATCTTGTAGGCCTCTTGGTGACATCCTTAAAAGCGGAGCTCGTTGGACGTCCGCAATAACCAGTATCCGTGGAAAGGTGACAACCTGGCAGGGACGTCACCTCTCCAATTCTGCGAGAGTTAAGGCGTGCGATATATTTCTTGCTTCCACGCTTCTTTATGTTCTGCGGGTCTTGCACCGCTCACGTAGCCATCTTCAGGCATTTCATAGCATATTTTTGTGTTTTATTTGGCGTTCATCATGGGAAGCCATGAGAAGGGACAGCCGTTTTCTTCCTCCTCAGAAGGGAGACGCGGGCCTTGTGCATTTCTTTGTGCGACAATTGGTCATGCGATAATATTACCTTAAAACTTCCGTCACCCATTCCTTCTCGCAATAAATCGAACTGGTCCTACCTCGCACCCTCCCTGTTATTTTTGTCACGACAAACTTTGCTCAAGAAGTGCCATTATGGGGCTTCCTAAAAGATCTTGTCGACACTATTTCATTTTTATAAGCCAGATTCACTCTAGCATATTTGTTGAGCGTTGATCGGACGTCGCTATATATAGCACTTATACATAACATTTTCCCTGAATCTATATTAGAAAGCCGTTACCGTCTCCGTTTGGTCAAGATGTTCTTCAGACGTCAAGATGCCGATCCACCACGCTTGACCAGATCTGTCTTTCGAGAAGAGGCTGATCAACTGCGTAGGGGTGGTTGCTGGTTTCGATCCCGTTCTTGTATGCATTTCGCATCTGGACGCTTGTAAATGTTTGTCCGAATTGTGAACTTTCATTGGACTGCGTAGCACATGTCTATTCGTTTCTCATGTGTGGCCCAAATGTAATTTTACAATTTTCGAATGACACTACTCAGAGTTCCATGCAATAAAACAGAAACAGGCGCTGGAGTGGCTCAGTGGTAGGGTTGCTGACTCCTACGCAGCGGGCCTGGATTCGAGCTCGGCGGCCACTGGTGCGTTTTTTTTTCTCATTCCCGGTGATAGCTACTACGACACCGGACGGAGGCGGCGGACACCATCGCCACCCAAAACGGCTGTTGGGATGGGCCCATAACAAGCTAACAGTGCAATATTAGAAAAGGTTAGGTGCAGCCTTCGCGAAAGTGATCTACTCATTGTCACGTTTCTACTGTGTAAACCAGATTTTTACCTTAAAAGGTCCTTCACGAGGCCCCGTAGCAAACTTTAGTGATACGTTCGAAGTTATTATGTGTCCTCTAGTGAGTGCTCTGTAGCAAAATATGTTTCAAATCGGCTCAATAATGGCAGAGATAGAAATATTTCAGTGCCGCGAACCCATGAATTCAGAAGGCGAGCTCCACTGCATACCGAGATTCTCCACTCGTCCCGTCTAGCCTCCGCAAGCGCAATTCTTTCAATGCGTTCTCCCATACGGTAGCTCGAGGATCACGTGACACATACGTCACGGGCCCCGCCTTCATTGATTTTTTATTCGATTTTTCTTCTTCTTTTTTTTTGTTGCGGTGCTACGCACTTTCGCTGACGGCGTCTCGCGCGAGCTGTGATGATTCGTTTCGCGCAGCGCAATATTTTGCGCGCTGTGCACAAGGAGACATGCATACCTGTATAATTCAGCGCTACACGAATACGGAAGCAGACACAAGCAGATCGCAGAGCATGACCACGCGCTGGAACACTGTAGAAAACGGCATAGTGTCGGTACCTGCGCACATGACTGCATGACCGTGCGAACAAGCAGACGAAGCGGAAGTACATCTTTCTTGCTTCGGTGCGAAGTAAAATAATATAAATACGTGGACATTCCTTTTGTGAGCTTTACGTATTCCCTAAACTGTCGATGCAAGCAACAGACGACACATATAACAGATGTTGCCTTGAAAAATTCTTGAAATGACGTGTCTCGATGATTGACGTCACACTGCGGACACGAGTACGTATTCCTCCGGCTTGGAGCATGGTCGCCGCGATGGAAAGGGAAAAAACGGCGTTCAGATTGAAATTTCCGACCTTTCCGAGGCGCGTAGTGATCTACTATTTTGCAAGCACGATCGTTAGCGCGCATTGTGTGCTCTGCGCTTGTCAGCTCAATATGGCCAGACCTGGTGAGGGGCACTTTAAAAAGAAAGCTGTACAATCTGCGCATTCTACCGGTGCTCCCTTATGGGGCAGAAATTTGTAGACTGACAAAGAAGCTCGAGAAGAAGTTAAGGACCGCACAAAGAGCGCTGCAATGAAGAAAGGCGTAAGGTTAAGAGACAGGAAGAGAGAAGAGTGGGTCAGAGAGCAAACCGGGATTGTCGATATTCTAATTGACATTAAGATAAAAAAATGGAGCTGTGCAGGTCATTTAATGCGTGGTTAGATGACCGATGTCCGGTAGGTCATTACAGTTACAGAATGAGTGCCGAGAGAAGGGAAGCGTGGTCGATAACGCCAAAAGGTTAGGTTGGGTGAAATTAAGAAATTCGCAAGCGCTAGTTGGAATTGGTTGGGGCAAGACAGGGGTAACTGGAGATTGCAGGGGACAGTCTTACAGTGGACATAAAATAGGCTGATGAAGTAAATGGGGTTTGGTGGCACAAAAGCGACCGATGCTATGCTGCGCCAAACACAAGGTGTTATAAAATCCAATATAAAAATCGCCTACCTTAGCTTTAGGAGATGATACACTAGTGCCATTACATTTACACAAGCTATAGAAGAAGCTGTCTTCTTCTATAGCTTGTGTAAATGGTGTCTTCTAGAAATTTCAGCAAGTCAGGTAATGGCACTACTGTTTCATCTCCTAAAACTAAGAAAGGGTTCAATGGTGTGTGTAGTTTATATCAATTGTGCAACAGTTTTCGTCTGTCTGTTTCAAGGTGTGCACATGTCAGAAATATGCTTATTACTGTGAGCGATTTTTGGAACCCCTCGCACGTTGGTAGATCTTTTTTGTAAGTAAAATATTGTGCGTAAGGTATGTGCGGCCAACCTATAGTCGGCATAAATTTACTTCAATAAGCCGTTCCTGGTGATTACATGACTTCCACTCGCCAAGCACGGGTTTAGTAAGATGTCGTTTGTTGCTTGTGCAAGAGTCCCATTCGTGTTGCCATTTTCACGTAAAGGCTTTCCGAATCACTCGGATACTATTTTTTCACAACATGTTGTGTTCGTTATGCTTTTGTGCGCTGCTATGGATTCTCATGTATCTGCTACTTCATTGCCTGGAATCGCAACATGGTTTAGGATCCAGCAGAATCGAATTGATCTGCCGTATTTGTTGCAAGTCACCATCGTTAATATATTCCCTACCCGGGGTTCACACTCGGATTTCAGATTAAGAGCCTTCAGGGTAGTTCACAAGTCGTAGGCCCTCTTCCCGAGCCCGAGGCCGGCAATAGACTGGAGAATGAATTCGTATGAGATATTGTCGAATGCCTTCTGCAGGTTTAATCGAAGGATGGCTCTGGTATGTCCCGTGCTCCGGTCGATGATCTGAGGCTTTATCAGCTTCATGGCGTACTGTTCGAGAGGCCGACTCTGAAACCAGTCATATTGTGGGCGTACATGTCATTGGCCTCGATGTGCACCTTGATCCGGTTGAACAGGGCATGCTCTGCCACCGTACCGACACAGGATGTCAGGGAAATTGGTCTTAGGTTCTCTATTCCTGGTGCTTTACCAGGTTTGGGGGTGAGTACCGTGCAGACCTCCTTCCACTGTGTGGGGGCCTGTCCACTGCGCCAGACTTCACTAACCTTTCAGTGAGGAAGTCGATCGACTCCGCATCCTGTTAGTGACGCCATCTGGGCCAAGGGCAGATTTGACGTTGAGTGAGAAGAGGACATCTCGGCCGCGGTAAAGTACTGGTCCAACTCCGGCACCGCACACCCCGCGTAGTCCGGGAACTGGGTAGGGGCAGAGCTATCCGCGACTGGCAGGTACTTGTCTATGAGCCTGTCGACAATCAACTCGTCCGGGGTAGAATCTGTAGCGAGGTGGATGGCTCGCGTGAGGGATCGTCTCTGGCTGGATCTGGTGCTGCCTTCATCGAGAAGGTGTTTGAGAAGACCCCAGCTCTTGCCTTATCTGAGCTGACCCTCAACTTATTCGCAGAACTCATCCCATTGTTGCTTACACAGGTTCTTGCAGTGCTGTTCGATCTCCCTGTGAACCTCCGAAACCTTCTTGCAGAGCCTCCTGTTATGCTTCTGCCCCTTCCATCTCGTGAGGAGGGCTTGCTTGGCCTCCAACAGGTTCGCCAACCTGCTATCCATTTTGTCAACGTCGAGGTCAGTGACGACCTCCTTCGTTGCCGCCGCGGCGTCATCCCTGATCCCTTTGCACTAACCTTCAAAATCTGTCTCGGCCGTCGGTGCACGCTCGGCTCTAATCTTGCGGAAAACGTCCCAGTCGACCAACTAATTTCCTCGTCTTATAGCGCGCAATCGCGAGGGAGATCTCGATGACGTAGTCGTCACTTCCGAGGTCTAGAACTGCGTTGACCCACTTGATCTCCCCTGCGTTCTTGACAAAAGAGAGGTCTGGGGTAGTGTCACGGCATGTGGAGTTGCTTCTCCTAGTGGGGAAATCCTTATCGGTGATAAGGGTCAAGTCCAGTTCCATTGCCGTCTGCCGCAGCTCGCGTCCCTTGGGCGTGTCATGGGTGTACCCCCACACCCTATGTGGGGCGTTGAAATCTCCGACGATGACGACAAGGGGGTGCCCACCGGCCAGGCTGACGGCCCTCTTGAGGAGAGAGTTCGCCCTCGCCTTACGGTAGCTGGGACTGCAGTATACGTTGAGGATAAAGAGGCTGTTTCTGCTGAGGCCCCTTCTGGGTGGGTTCATGAGGATCTCAGTCATGACGTACTCGATGCCATCACCAACTGCGCCGAGGTCGCGAGAGAGGCAATTGTACCTTTTGTTGACAAGGGTAGCAACTCCCCTACCTCCTCAATGTGAGGATACTACCAGATAACCTGCGATTTTGAAAGGGGTACTAGTTGCAACTTCCTGAATAGCGATGATTTGGGGCTTAACTGTGAGAGTTCTTAAATATTGCTGCAGAAGCGGCTTCTTGTTCGGAAGCCCTCCGCAGTTCCATTGCCAGATACTAAAGTTCTCGTCCGCACTATCCATGGCTAGGCTGAGAGAAGGCTTGAATGGCCTAGAGTTTCTGTATATGCTACCGCAGGTAGCAGAGTTGCGCGTCTGTTTTATCACGCCGCTAGCGCTTCTATTGGCAGAGCGTCATCACGTGGTAGTAAAGCAACCGTGTATTGCGGAGAAGCAGATGCTCGGGCCAATTTTTGTATTTCCCGACGCCGCCGCTACAGCGAACTGGATTGACACAAGTTATCGCCAGTCAAATTCAAAGCGAATCCGGCCGACCTTGGCGTTCGCTGTTCGCGTGCGGGCTAGCTTCGGAGAGCTAGCTATATAGCTATGTCAATGTAGCTATGTCAATCCTGTGAGAGAAAAACCTTCACTACACTCCCATAGAAGGTTACTTTTGGAATCCCTGCAGTGAAAAGGCACATAATGAAGTGGTACTTGCAGGTGTGGCTGATATCCAGTGTGGCTGATATCCAGTGCCTGCTAGTAGGTGGGTACGTTTCTACAGCTAGTCTAATGGGGTACCAGTGTCGAAATACTAATGGTTGGTCATTGATTCACCAGTAATGTTTTAGACTGCCTACACGTTGAGAGCTTTGGCACATAAGCAGGTATCTCTAATGCAAAACCGAGTACCCATTATCCAGTGTTCAGTGCAGCGCCGGATTATGGGCCCAGTGCCGCGCGCTGGATGCTGCGCAGGCACGGCATACTCAGAGGCACTGAGTACTAGTGCGAAAAATAACTCTAGCGCGTTAAATACGCGGTGCCTGGACACTGTATATATTTTGTTGGAATACAAAAAGCAACAGAGAGCGATTTGGTGGAATAAAAAAAGAAAAAAAAAGCTCCGACCAGGATTCGATCGTCGGACCTACAGATCCCAAGCCCGGTACTTTACCACTGCGCCACGCACGCCAGGAGGAGAATATGAGTGGATAATATGGCATGTCAAGGATCGAGAAGCAGTTTTAGTTTCAAAGATGTCTCGCTGAGTCATGGTAGATGCGCTATCGCCCTGCATATAAAACTCACGCCTGTACCACAAAGAAAATTTTGCTGTCCGTATGCAGTAGCATGCTTGGAAGTGCCACAACATCTATTTTCACTTGCGACTGGCATTTTACCTTTGAAAAAAGTCCTAAATGAACCACCGACCCGAGACGCTGTATGGGCTGTTACTACTGATTTGGATAGCTGTTTCTTGTTCTTCACGCGAAGTATATGCAACGTTTTCTTAGTTCAGTGATGCCTTTCAGTCGACACGTCTGTCTAGTCATATATCTTCGTCAGAGAAGCGCAGGCTAGTGCCGGGAGCCTTCCGCGACGGCACATATATACCTGTGTTTATGACGCGTCACATCGGCGCTCATCGCTACTTTCGCTGGCACTGTAAACATGAAAAAATGGTTTATTTAAGAACACCGATGCGAAAGCTGAAATACAGAGTGATTTATCCGTGTTAGACTTCTTGATTCCTGACTAGGCGCGCCGAGAGCGTGCAAACGGACTCGGCGGATACGCTAGGCCGAAGCTTCGGTGGCAACCGATCGCGGCGCCTTTTTCTTGATGATCTTATGCAGTCAGCTGTTTAGATGCGCTTTTTTTGCGATTAGGCGGACAAGCAGTCCAAAAGCGATGCAAAACCACCACCGGTCGATCGACAATACGGTAGGCATGCCGCCTGCAAAAACAGAGTGCGGCTTCGCCGCATAGATTTGGTTGCTTCCCAGGCAAGATGGCGGACCTACGCGCAACTCTGCTACCTGTGGTAGCATATACAGTAACTCTCGAACGGCCCTGAGAATCGCGCCGTCTGTCGGTGGTGCTAGTACATGACGTCGTGCTGCGACCTGCGAAGGAGCGGGGCTGCGTTCTCTCCTGGCATCGACCTCCTCTAATTTGTTTATCCGTTCACTGAGTGCACCTACGCCTATTTTTGGGTCCGCTATAGCTTCCTGGACCTTTGCTAAGCTAGCCTGCATGCTGACGAAGGCAGTCTTGAGTTCTGAGAGCTATTTTGTATTGTCGTCTTCCTGTCTGTTCTCTACCGCTTGACGCTTAGGCGCGCGAGCCGCGTGGGATGTCTCGGACGTATCCATGGTGACCGGGCCAACGCGGGTTGCGGCGAGGAGCTCTCTAATCTACGCCATATCCGCAGCTAGCCTGCGCATTTCCTGTATAACCTGCGCGTTTTCTTTCCTCAACTGCTCGTTAACTCGTCGCACCTCCTCGATCTCGTGTGCGTGGAGCGAATCGCGAGGCGGGTCGTCACCTCTTGGACCCTCACGTCCCCCTTGAACCCTGTCGGCCCAGGAGAGCGTGAAGTCGCTTCTAAGGGTGGTGGGCGTGCGGGAGCGGGACCTGGTCCCCCTCGACGTGTCGCGCCCCGATCAGGAGCTGGAGCGAGGCCGAGAACCGGAGCGTCCCCGGGAGCAGGTCCGTCCTCTGGACCCACGGCGGGAGCCGGAACGTGCTCTGGAGACCGAGTGGCCGCTGGATACGGAACGGACTCTCGAGCAGCCCCTGGAACGGCAGCGTCCTCTGCGCTCAGCACCCGTAGTGGACGAAGCCTGGACGAGTTCCGCAGTGTCCGAGCACCGCTGAAGGGACGATGACGCGGCACCGGCCATCTTGGCGCGCTCACTGCGATGACGACGCACGATGTATGGGATCTTGAACCTTTGAGCACAGTCCTTATTAGCATTGAGATGCTGGCCGCCACAGAGTTTGTTCACTTGGGGGTACACTGATGCTGCTCATCGGGACAAGGGGCACCACAGCCAGGGCAAATAGCGTCACCTGGATTGGGACACACGTCGGCGCGATGACCGAGGTGGCCGCACGTATAGCACACGTCGATTTGCTTGCGGTAGAGTGAGCACTGCATGAGTAACGGTCCATACCTGACAAAGTTCGATACTCGATGCCCGTCGAACGCGACGATGACCATGCGGTTTGTCCTATTCTCTTCGCTGCTAAGGCGAGTGGATTATCGGCGTTGGGAATCTTAGTCAACATCAAGATCAGCCCTGATGACGTCAGGGCCGTCTTGAAGGGGCAGGTTGCGGATCTCCCCCTTGCACGTGGAGTGCGGGGCCGTCTCGTAGGCACTGAGCTCGTATACCTTGCCCGAGATGAGCATCTGCCTCATCCGGACGTAGCGGTTCGCATTCTCGCGCTTGGGAGTACTGGCAACCATAATATTTGCTGTAGGTTCGGGCATAGAGTGTCTTCGCATAGATCTTGCTGACTGATGCCAGCGGCGGCGAGTATTGCGTCAGCCACCGTAACAACGCCAATCTTGGAGATATTGAGTCCACCTCGCGGCCTGATCACAATCTTGATATCATCTCGAGGAAGTGAGGGCATTCGCCCCGCTCGTATCACTTTAGACGTTGGCGCAGCACCGCCTGATTTGCCACAGCGCGCTCCGGGCTGAGGCGATGGTGCATTAGTGTCAGCCGTGCGCGTTTTGGCGTTAACTCTACTGACCCGCGCAGACTGCCAGCCTTCATCTTGAGTAACCTCTTCCGGAAAGATATCCTTCCCAGCTACTTGATACTCCATCTTGAGTAAGAAATACCCCGCCTTCAAAGGGCCAGTACGCGGCGAGCAGGTGGTTCACGGGGCGAAAAGATTGGTCTCAAAGTTCGGGCACGGGCAGGAAGCTCGTGGCCGAGGCGCGAGGCGCGTGGCCTCGGGGAGCAAAGCTTGGCAATTCTCCGTAGGCTTAGCTTAGCGGCCGCCGCCTTGCTGCTGTCGAAGCGTGTAAATATGAAAAATGAACTCACAGCGCTGCGGATGGTCTCTCTGAATGCCGCTTTTCGAGCTGCGTCGAATGATGAAGACGTTCCGGCGCTTCCAGGTTGCAATCCGCAGGAAGTTCACGTTGAATCGGGAGCTCATATGGAACAAGTCCGCTGAGTTGGCCCCCTTCGGTGGCCCTCCTCGTGGAGGTAGTGGTTTAACTCCGCATTATTGTGATTGAAATGTGTTCTTTCTGCGATTTCTGCAATATCAGATGACTCAAGGTCAACAGGCTACCACTCTACTGTCATCATCATCATCATCATCATCATCATCATCATCATCAGCCTAGTTACGCCCACTGCAGGGCAAAGGCCTCTCCCATACTTCTCCAACTACCCCGGTCATGGACTAATTGTGGCCATGTTGTCCCTGCAAACATCTTAATTTCATCCGCCCACCTAACTTTCTGCCGCCCCCTGCTACGCTTCCCTTCCCTTGGAATCCAGTCCGTAACCCTTAATGACCATCGGTTATCTTCCCTCCTCATTATATGTCCTGCCCATGCCCATTTCTTTTTCTTGATTTCAACTAAGATGTCGTTTACCCGCGTTTGTTGCCTCACCCAATCTGCTCTTTTCTTATCCCTTAACGTTACACCCATCATTCTTCTTTCCATAGCTCGTTGCGTCGTCCTCAATTTCAGCAGAACCCTTTTCGTAAGCCTCCAGGTTTCTGCCCCATATGTGAGTACTGGTAACACACAGCTATTATACACTTTCCTTTTGAGGGATAGTGGCAACCTGCTGTTCATGATTTGAGAATGCCTGCAAAACGCACCCCAGCCCATTCTTATTCTTCTGGTTATTTCAGTCTCATGATCCGGATCCGTGGTCACTACCTGCCCTAAGTAGATGTATTCCCTTACCACTTCCAGTGCTTCGCTACCTATCGTAAACTGCTGTTCTCTTCCGAGACTGTTAAACAATACTTTAGTTTTCTGCAAATTAATTTTCAGACCCACCCTTCTGCTTTGCCTCTCCAGGTCAGTGAGCATGCATTGCAATTGGTCTCCTGAGTTACTAAGCAAGGCAATATCATCAGCGAATCGCAAGTTGCTAAGGTATTCTCCATCAACTTTTATCCCCAATTCTTCCCACTCCAGGCCTCTGAATACCTCCTGTAAACATGCTGTGAATAGCATTGGAGATATCGTATCTCCCTGTCTGACGCCTTTCTTTATAGGGATTTTGTTACTTTCTTTGTGGAGGACTACGGTGGCTGTGGAGCCGCTATAGATATCTTCCAGTATTTTTACATATGGCTCATCTACACCCTGATTCCGTAATGCCTCCATGACTGCTGAGGTTTCGACTGAATCAAATGCTTTCTCGTAATCAATGAAAGCTATATATAAGGGTTGGTTATATTCTGCACATTTCTCTATCACTTGATTGACAGTGTGAATATGGTCTATTGTTGAGTAGCCTTTACGGAATCCTGCCTGGTCCTTTGGTTGACAGAAGTCTAAGGTGTTCCTGATTCTATTTGCGATTACCTTAGTAAATACTTTGTAGGCAACGGACAGTAAGCTGATCGGTCTATAATTTTTCAAGTCTTTGGCGTCCCCTTTCTTATGGATTAGGATTATGTTAGCGTTCTTCCAAGATTCCGGTACGCTCGAGGTTATGAGGCATTGCGTATACAGGGTGGCCAGTTTCTCTAGAACAATCTGACCACCATCCTTCAACAAATCTGCTGTTACCTGATCCTCCCCAGCTGCCTTCCCCCTTTGCATAGCTCCTAAGGCTTTCTTTACTTCTTCTGGCGTTACCCGTGGGATTTCGAATTCCTCTAGGCTATTCTCTCTTCCACTATCGTCGTGGGTACCACTGGTACTGTATAAATCTCTATAGAACTCCTCAGCCACTTGAACTATCTCATTCATATTGGTAACGATATTGCCGGCTTTGTCTCTTAACGCACACGTCTGATTCTTGCCTATTCCTAGTTTCTTCTTCACTGTTTTTAGGCTTCCTCCGTTCCTGAGAGCCTGTTCAATTCTATCCATATTATAGTTTCTGATGTCCGCTGTCTTACGCTTGTTGATTAACTTAGAAAGTTCTGCCAGTTCTATTCTAGCTGTAGGGTTAGAGGCTTTCATACATTGGCGTTTCTTGATCAGATCTTTCGTCTCCTGCGATAGCTTACTGGTTTCCTGTATAACGGCGTTACCACCGACTTCTATTGCGCACTCCTTAATGATGCCCATGAGATTGTCGTGCATTGCTGCAACACTAAGGTCCTCTTCCTGAGTTAAAGCCGAGTACCTGTTCTGTAGCTTGATCCGGAATTCCTCTAGTTTCCCTCTTACCGCTAACTCATTGATTGGCTTCTTGTGTACCAGTTTCTTCCGTTCCCTCCTCAAGTCTAGGCTAATTCGAGTTCTTACCATTCTATGGTCACTGCAGCGTACCTTGCCGAGCACGTCTACATCTTGTATGATGCCAGGGTTCGCGCAGAGTATGAAGTCGATTTCATTTCTAGTCTCACCATTCGGGCTCCTCCACGTCCACTTTCGACTAACCCGCTTGCGGAAAAAGGTGTTCATTATCCGCATATTATTCTGTTCTGCAAACTCTACTAATAATTCTCCTCTGCTATTCCTAGAGCCTATGCCATATTCCCCCACTGACTTGTCTCCAGCCTGCTTCTTGCCTACCCTGGCATTGAAGTCGCCCATCAGTATAGTGTATTTTGTTTTGACTTTACCCATCGCCGATTCCACGTCTTCATAAAAGCTTTCGACTTCCTGGTCATCATGACTGCATGTAGGGGCATAGACTTGTACCACCTTCAATTTGTACCTCTTATTAAGCTTCACAACAAGACCTGCCACCCTCTCGTTAATGCTATAGAATTCCTGTATGTTACCAGCTATTTCCTTATTAATCAGGAATCCGACTCCTAGTTCTCGTCTCTCTGCTAAGCCCCGGTAACACAGTACATGCCCGCTTTTTAGCACTGTATATGCTTCTTTTGTCCTCCTAACCTCACTGAGCCCTATTATATCCCATTTACTACCCTCTAATTCCTCCAATAACACTGCTAGACTCGCCTCGCTAGATAGCGTTCTAACGTTAAACGTTGCCAGGTTCAGATTCCAATGGCGGCCTGTCCGGAGCCAGGTATTCTTAGCACCCTCTGCAGCGTCACAGATCTGACCGCCGCCGTGGTCAGTTGCTTCGCGGCTGCTGGGGACTGAGGGCCGGGGTTTGATTGTTGTATTCATATAGGAGGTTGTGGCCCAGTACTGCACCAGGGTGGGCAATCCTGCTCTGGTGAGAGAGTGCGTTACCGGTTCTGGTCACCGGGATCAGGCCGCACTCCAGGCCTGTTTGTGCAATTTTCTCAACACACGTTTTTTTTTGTATTTTCCGATGGAGAATTGCGCTGCACCGGGATTTGAATCACGGTCCTTTTGCACTGGAGACGGATACTCTACCGTCCCCGCAGGAGTTAAATTAAAAATTGGAGAATGGGGATTTGCGTGACAAAACCACTTTCTGATTATGCACGCCTTAGTGGAGGACTCCGAAAATTTCGACCACCTGGGGTTCTTTAACGTGCACCAAATTCTAAGTACACGGGTGTTTTCGCATTTCGCCCCCATCGAAATGCGGCCGCCGTGGCCGGGGTCCGATCCCGCGACCTCGTGCTCAGCAGTCTAACACCATGACCACTGAGCAACCACGGCGGGTGCCGCAGGAGTTGTACGCCTCATTTAACCTACAGTGGTGCCCAATTTGATCAGTCAAGGTGGGCCAATCTGAGCTCGGTTATACCGCATGGATGGCACTCGGCTAGAGAACCTGGTATTTATGACTGTATTCGGCTGCAAAAACTTTAGGAAGCAAGCGTGACGTGCATCTGCTTCCGTGGCGACTTCGTGGACACCTCCGTTGCGATAGAGAAGCGGCCGCTTTGTATTGCCAACATAAACACAGAGGACTTGATGCCATCACCTGTATGTTCGCAGGGTATTGTTCCCAGTGAGCGCTCGGGCGACGAGCTCGGCTGATCAAACTGGGATATAAAAGAAAGGTGCACATTCAAGTAGGTCGACTACTGCGAGTGGATGAAGCTAACTATTTCTTCGTGCACACACATTAAACTTACGTTGTCCAAATGTGTTCTATGAGTATCACGCTTGGCAACCGACGTTCTGGCGGAACTTCACTCAGGACCTATTATAGAAACTGTACGTACCAACTAAGAAATTCTGTAACCAGAGCCACGCCTACCGTGTGCCGGCCGGCCCTAGTTCACAAAGGCTCTCCCGTGCTTCCGAATCTCGCTGGCAAGCTGTCGACACCGCTCATCGCGCGCTGTGTTACTGCAGAAGATAAAATTTCTGCTTAAAGAATAGTTGTTCGTTTTTCAGCTATCTCGAGTAGGCGAGGTGCCTTCGTACGCACTGGCACCATTCGAGACCTAAGAGTGCGCATAATCTTTCAATGCCTCTGGTTTCAATGCCTCGCAGCTACTATCATCAGTTCATTTTACCCATGTTACAGCCCTTTGGATCGAGTTATTTTACAGTTCCTTATTTTGTAAAGCTTGATGCGTGGGTGTCAGATAAACGCTATTTAGAAAATCGTACCACGTAAATTTTAGGACTATGAAAGCTAGCAAAACGTGCCTCCTCGGAGCTTCGCAGTTACCTGGATTGGGATGCACGCACTTGCGGCATACCGCATGACACATGGAGACACCTCTGATTGTTGTCGCCTCAGTGATTCCTTAATAGAGTTCAAGGCTAGACATACATAATAACACGTTAAATATATACATTACTTATTGACAATGCTCAGGCTTGACTCACCTCCTATTTCGATCGTGGGGAAACCTGCGGGAGAGCCTCTGGGCCCGTCGCCGTTTGATATTGCGGCTACATCTAAGTTAAAAGCTTAGTGACGACACCCAAAGCAGTTTTCCAATCCAAACAAATTATTGACACCCCTCGGAGAAGCGCGAAAACTTACCACTCGTCATCAACAGCGCACTCGCTATGCACCCTCCAGCGCCGCACGATAGACGGCGCTGCGATCACTAAATGGCGGCACCCTCTATAATATGGTCTATATGGTTAGCTGATTTGTCCGCCCATCGCCTTTATGCCGGAAACTCCTCCCGCGTAACCCCATGCGGATGCGCTAAAAGGAAGGAGAAAGAAAGGCACACCGTTGGCTGCGCGAGTAATGACATCGTTGCTCTTTGTCGCAGCCTAGCCATAGAGAAGGAAATTCAACAAGAGGGGACACTTGGCGAAAACTGGCAACAGGAAACACGTCACGCCTAGTGTCAACCCCATCCGTTAGTTGACGCGAGTATCGGAAAAAAGAATGCGAAATGAACTTACAGACAACGTTTTATTTATTTTTATTCTTTTCCGCTAAAACTAAATAGTTTTGCCTATAAATGAACTTATATTTTGCGACTTATTTTTCTTGCGTCACCTAGCAACAAGCTAGCGGCACGCCAGACGCGCCATATGTGCATGCGTCATTCGCCAGACATGCCACCGAAGCGAACGAGGCCGGCTGGGCATGTGAAGCTCGCCTGCTTGGCGACCCGTCTCTTTTGGATCTAGCCCGTTTGTCAGGCTCCCGGCGTTTTCTTGCGTTCCGTCTGTATTTCAACATGGCACCGGTGCACTACTGGACTAAAGCAAGTTGAGGAATTTTGTTTTACAGTCTGCGACGGACTTCAAGCACATTTAAGCTTACTGCACAAGACTGAACGTATATAGTGACGCATGCAGTTATCGAAAAACAGCTCCGCCGTCCTGGCCTAGTTAATTTGAGTTAATTACTCGTACTGGGAGATGTTTGCGACGCTTTCTGTGAGCCCAAGGATTACTATAACTTATTTCGGTAGTTTTTGGGCACGCTCACCGCACCTGGCCTTATGACGAAAAGCACCTCGGCCGTGTGACGCAGTTTCACGTGTACTGAATCTTACCGTGACAAGTTGTGGCGATTTCTCTGACCCCAGACATTATTGTAACTAATTTCGTTACTGTTTGGGGTACTTTTCAGGCACGGCGGCGGCGCCCGGCGTAGTGGCGCATTTAGCAAAAAGCAGCTCGGCTGTGTGCTGCAGTCAGTTTCTCGTGTACTGAATCTTACTGGGAGAAGCTCGTGACGCATTCTCTGACCCCAAAATTATTGTAAGTCATTTCGTAACTTTTTGGGATACTTTTGAGGCATGCTCGCCGCGCCTGGGGTTCTGAAGCTGTTAGCAAAAAAAAAAAAAAAGCAAGCCGGCCGTGGTGAGTTAGTTTTGCATATACCTTATTTCGGTACTCACGCTTCTCGGAAACACGATGAGCGATTGCCAGGAGTGATAACACGGGAGTGTGTTGCTTGCGCCGGCAGGGCGCGTAAATGGTAACACCGAGGAGCTCAAGAACTTGACATTCCTGTCTTCTGAGCGAGTGACAACTTGCTTTGCACCCACGAATATGTCTTGAGTGCGACTAGAAGGCATTCTGCGAGCGTGTAACATGGTCTGGCTGATAGCCTGTGTTGTAGCCACCTCTGTGTACTTGGCGTACCATCGCGTCGACTGAGGCCAAATTGCTCTGGAAACGTGCAGTCACCTGTGTATTTGTGCTCTTAAAGTGCAGAAAATATTGACCGGAAAAGGAGGGATACTTGAATATCTCATGTTTTGTTCAGATTTTGTGGCATTGTTTGGGAGGAGCCTATTTGCTGCAAAATGTATGTAAAAGTGTATTTATTTGTAATGCCGCTCATTCACCACTTGCGCACGCTTCGCCTCTACACGCAGTATTCCTGTTAGGTCAATATACCAAAATGATAAATGCTTGTAGTTAACTTTTTTTCAGCTCATGACATCCGGTGTAGCTTCGTACGGTAACGACTGCTGCTTACCTGGTGCCACAACTTCGGATGAACGCACAAGAAGCCCGGAACGAGCATTTATATAGAGCAAAATAAACATTCCGTAATTTCAGAAGACGACTTGCGTTTTTTTTTTTATGAAATGGCACGTGACAAAGATTTGGTGGAGGCTTCTAAAAATCATTCGCAATCATTTTTACTAAATAATAAAACGATTCCGAGCCAAGGCCGCACGTGGTTCAGCAGAAGAAGCGAAAAAAAAAAGGAAAATAAAAATGAATGCCGCATCGATCAGCGGCGCCGGCGTGGCGTGTGCCACCTGGCGTTCAAAACGCGCCCGCCAAACACCGAAACCGGAATAATACCATCCGCTTGGTGCGCTACAGTCAGTTGGGCCGCTTGGCTCTGTGGGAGTGTCCGCTCTTGTTGGATCTTTTTCTCTATGGCCGAGCGCGCGGGTAGCACTGCGGCAGAATCTCACCTGCTCAAAAATGGGTAGGCCACGCATCATACGTACTCCTGAGGAGTCCATCATTCGATCAGCAGCGCCTCGAGCAGAACCGGGAACTAGCTCGTCTACGCCGTGCCTATACTGCAGCCCGAGCTTAAGAACAAGCTCGTGCAGCCGGCGGCAAGTAGCAACTGCGTACCGAGGATCCGGCAGCCTACCAAGCTGTCGTTTAATGAACCGTCGGGTTCAACCCATCGATAATCACCGGGGCCGCGCGCTTCAGCTTCAGTGGCTAACCATCTGTACGGAGTGCTTCGGCGGTTATTTTTCTTAAACAGCAATAGCGCTTGCTTCCTAATGGAGTTTCGTGAGACATTTATGTCGCTTCGTTAACAGCTCCGCGTGAGTAGTAGATTAGAATTCAATAAATCTGGTGTTTTTTTTTATTTAAGAGATACATGGACACTTAACAGTACTCAATGTATCAGCGTATATGACAGCTCTGCTAAATTTTGATTTATTATGTTTACCGGTCAATGCGCCGGACACGCTGAAGTTTTGAAGCACTATTGTGTGATCTGGTGGCGAGCGACGAAATTGGCTGGCTGGCGTGAGCGAAAAGAGATTTATGTTCACCAGATCACATCGGATTACAATGACCGTGACATAACAACATACGCGCACCGATTTTCCGCTTCACAGACACACACACAGCGTCTGTCCCTTCTAGGTCCCTAGTTGCCAGACAACTGGTCGCTGTTTAGCTATATGCGGCGTAGCAGTCCAGGCGGTGAGGCGCAAATATAAGAAGGGGTTCGGCGGGCAGCAGACTTCACATCCCACCCTCTTAAAATCACCTCCCCCCTCTCTTTGACGTCTGTTCTCGTAGTCATCAAGCCACCTCGGCTGACGAACATGACGACGCGGTCGACTGAAAGCATGAGGGCCCTCTTGTGAGGCGGTGCAGGGGACACTTCTATGTCACCATTCTTTCTTTCTACATCTTCAAGTAGCGCGGTAGGAGGCGTTCCTTATAGGCTCAAAAGGGCTTGGTCAACGTACGGTAAACGAAGTGGCTTGATTTGGCTCAAGTGGACAATTCTTTCGCCCCTTGGCGAGTCACTGGCAGGGGGGAGGGGAGGAACGACGGACCATGAATCTGACGAGTGTCTTTTGGTTGGCAATCCTATACAGGCCCTCGAACGTAAAGTGAGCTTGAATGCGCCATGTGTGATGGGCTCTTGGCGCTAAGTCCAGATGTACTTACCAATTTTGAACTTGGCATTACGATGAGACTAACAGTAGCGACATTTTTGTTATCACTGAGATTGCGCCGATGTGCCTTGTGCTTGTACACGACATTTTGTGAGATCCAGTAACCTTGCCTGAAAGCTAGTTGTCGCTGGGTGGCGAAATTTCTCCGTGGACATTTTTTGGGACATAACCGCGCAGTAGTTAGAAGGATGAAAATCCTAATGTCGTGTTCATGGTGGTGTTCATGGCAAAGGCGGCTGCGGCGAGTTTTCGTTCCCAAAGTGAAAAGATCCAGCGCCACACATTTTCTTAAGCACTGAGACAAGAGTTGCGATGCTTCGCTCTATGAGATCATCGATCGACGCACGGTATGGAATGGAGAAGTGCTGCTGAATGCCATGAAACCTTAGGCAGAGCCTAAATTCATGGGAATTGAAAGCATCGCCATAATCTGACAAACAGTGTCCAGGGACGCCGTAGCGACAGAAAACTGAATCCAAGTAGTGAACTGATTGCTCTGTGCTAGTTGCAGACATTGCACCAGGTTCTACGAAGTGCGTAGGAAAGTCGATTATATTCAGCGTATACCTAGTGCTCTCACCAATAGGCATTGTAAGTTGATCAATTAGGGCAGCATTGAATGAGACCTCCATCGTTGGCATAAATCACATATCTCCCACATTCTAGTTGTAGGGCGGTTGTAAACTTGACATATCTGACAGCCCTGCACATATTGAAAGTGAAAGTGAAAGTTTATTTCTCAACAAATAGAGGGCGCCAGCACAAGTCGCAAAAGTCTGAAAAGGTTCTGGTCCCGCGTAGGACAGCTAGCATTGAGCATGACGCAGCAAGTGAACATGCATGAATTTGTACATGAAAAATAACAACTACAAAAGCATAGACAAGTTATCGTATGAGTGATGCAAACGAAGATATGTAATAATTTTTTTACAAACATATAAAATATGTTTGTCACAATACGCAAAACAGTAATACAAAGCTCGCAACGTGAGCGTAAGAGAAATTCATTTCAAAGGTAGTAAAATTAATAATGAGTATATCGACTAAATTGTTACGTCATTCCATTTGTTCCAATAGGAGTTTTTTAATGATAGATATAAAATGCTTTTGGGGCAAGTAATATTCAGCCTCGAAAGGAGATTGACCTATTACTGTGTTGAACTAGGCAGCTTAGTGTTAGCCTCAGAACATTGACGGACGTGTCCGCCATCATCACGCTCAAAGAGACGTCGACACCAAAATTTTTCAAAGTCTGACCAGTGCCGTTTACAATGCGTAACAGGGCTCTTGAGGAGCTGCAGCGCATGCAGTACGAAGGGATAATACGAACCGTGAGGGCTTCTAGGCCGAGTGGCTAAGCACAACGATCGAGTGTGTATATGTGGTGATTTTAAGGTGACCATCAACCTTGCTACGATTTAAGAAAGCTACACGATCGCTAGGATTGAATAACTGTTTGCCAGATCTAGTCGCGGCATGAAATTCACGAAAGTTGGAAGAGATTTGCAGGTAGAACTGCGTGAAGACTCGCAGGAACAGGTAACAATTATAACGTTGAAGGGACTCTTCCAGTTTACGAGGCCCCCGTTCGGTGTGGTATCGGCGCCTGCCTTGTTCCAGCGGAAATGAATAATTTGCTCGGCGGCCTGCCTCACGTCGCTATTTCGACGATATCTCGGTGACTGCTACGGGTGACGAAGACCACAGGAAAGAATGTAAGCGGGGTGTTAAAGCTCGTCCGGGAAACTGGCCTGTGGCTGAAGTTAGACAAATGCGTGTTCATTACGGAGCGCGCCGAGTACTTGGGCCACATCATTTCGACGAAAGGTTTGCACCCAAGCCCGGAAAACGTTGAAGCGGTTAGTTTGGCACTGAAACCACGTGATGTCTACGCATCCAAAGTTACATAGATAAACCTTTACCACAAGTTCATTCCTGATCTGGCCTGATCTGATCTGGTTCCTGATGTGGTTCATTTTGATCCGGGAATATGTAGAGCGTTGGTTACGGACGCGTCTCCATATGATACTGGAATCTTCGGGTGAGTCTTCAGGTGAAGAGAGACCGATAACATTGGCGTCTTGAAGCTTAGTGACGGTGGAGCGAAACTACAGCCATTTGTAAAAGTGGCCTTTGCCATTGTGTTTGGTATGACATGGTTCAAGGCGGACCTACGGGGTCGTCATTTTGAAGTCACAACTGATCATAAACCACTACTGGGCCTGCTCAGGGAAAACAAACCAATTCCCAAGTCGCACTCGACACAAATACTACGCTTTCCTGTCGGGCTACAACTACACACTGAAGTACAAGCCTGGTGGCTAGATTCGCCATGAACATTGACTGAGTCGTTTTCCGATTCCTATGGCTTAATGTCTGGTAGAGTGGCTAGCCGAAGTATTTATGCCCCAGGGATGATAGCCAAGACTTGTCGACTTATGCTCTGATAACCAAGAGTTGTCGGTTGAGGAATCAGCGACCACAAGCCGAGACCCGTGCTTGTAAAAACCTCGATTGCATTGTGGGCTGGAAAAAGCGTTCCTCCGGGAGAAATCTGGGTGCTGTTGTTAGCTCGCTACGAAGAATTGATTGTTCAGAGCAACTGCATCTTGCTTGGAAATCGAGTCGTCATGCCCGCGTTGTTTCAAGTTGAAGTACTGCGGCTATTACATGAGGGACATCCGGGAATTTAGAAAATGAAAGCTGCTTCAAGGAGCCACGTCTGGTGGCCAGCAGTGGATGGCGATGTTACGGCAGAAGTGCAGGCGTGCCGCACTTGCTGGGAGAATAAGCTAGCCCAGAAACTAGCACCCGTCAGTTTGTGGCTATTCCCGGAGAGGCCATGGTCTCGGCTACATGTAGATTTTGCTGGACCTTTGAGGGTGAGCTACTTATTTATAGCTGTCGACGCATATTCAAAATAAATTCAGGTGTTCCCAGTGTCAAAGCCATAAGCACCAGCTACCATTCACCGTCTAGGGATGGTGTTAGCCGCACAAGGCCTCCCAGATATGTGAGTGTCTCTGATAATGGACAGGCATTTGCCAAAGATGAATTCGGGAATTTCCTTGCAGAGGAATGGTATTCAGCGTAGACTCGTTCCCCCGTACCTCTAAGCGTTAACGTAACGGCTGAGCGAGTGGTACAGACAATCAAGCAAAAGATGAAGAAAGCAGAGTCCGGTGACCTACACACACAGATCGCAAGGACATTGCTGCCCTACCGAACAACACCACACGAGGTGACGGGCTCTTGCCCGACTGAACTTCTCATAGGCCGGAAGTTGAAAACAGCGCTGGACTTGCTCTGACCGGATTTGCGAACTGCAGTACTTTCCAAACTTCTGGACCAAAGCATCCAAAAAAATACAAATTCCGCCAGACCTGTGGTGATAACAGCTGCAGCAACCGTATAGGCCCGTAATTTGAGGCCTGGTCCTTCCTGGGTACCAACTACAGTACAGCCTGCCCAGGGATTGGCGACGACGTTTTGGCTGCCAGAAAGTTGTCAATGGATCGGACACCACGACCACGTACGCGTAGTGCCACAACAGCTTGAGGCGGCGAAGACGCCCGAGCATGTGTACGTGTCAATTCTGCACGACGTAGTACTGTATCAGCTGACAATAATTCAGATTTTGCTTCCTCTACTGATACTTCGCATACGCCACTTCTTGATCCCAGCTATGCTCAAGCTACCAGTGCTGCGGACGACGAATGTAGCGACGCTCAGTCATCGAGTCAAACTGCGTACCGCTATGCCGCTTCGGGACCACTAGGACACACACAGGTTCATGATCACCTGCGGCCGCAGCACTCGAGTACGACAGCATGTTGTGCAATACAGGCCCCTGTGAAGGTACAATAAACTTTCTCGTGCGGACAAGCTTTGATTTGTGTTCCCTTGAAGATAATACCTCGATAAAGGGGTAATAAAGATGTTATATCCGTTGTCATCTGGCGGACCGGAGGTTTTAAATAAACGGGCTCTGGTCAGACCGGCCAGCACGCACTTGCACACCGAGCCTTGTGCGTGTCTTGTATCACGACCGAACATAAGAGTAGACGTTTTCGCATCATTTTGCTGAGGGCTCGAAGCCTGCTTTACCTCCGCCGCGGGTTGGCCCGGTATTGACGACCTCCGGGGTCGACCCGAAGGTCGTCACTTTTAGTTTTAACCTCCCTCGTTTATTTCGCTGTTTAGATACTGGTAAGGCACTCAGTGACTGCATTCTACATGCTTTGGCATTCATATCAAGATTAAGGATAGCCAGGCTTCTCGCGTGAGACGGATGAGCAATTGTTCTCGGTTTGGGCGAAGATATAGGGCCCTTCACGGAGAAACGCGTGGCGCCTGAATACATCAAAAAAGCGCAGTGGATTGTTCTAGCGGCCGGGCTACGTCCGAACAAATGCCCTTGGCAACAATAACACGCCATTCTGCAAGTAGGCTGCACCAGGTCCACAGCGCAACATAGCCGGAGCGCAAAGCTTTCTGTTTCTTAGACTACTTAGGTGAAAGAGCGGACCAATTTTTCGCGTGGTTCTAGCGATGGCGTTTTCTACATTTCGTTTGGATGAATACAGCTTCGCTCAAATAGAAGAAATCCTTGAGCAAAGAAATAGGAGCGGCTTTCACGCTTATTATGAGGTAAGCATGGGTTCCATTTCTTAGAGCTTTCGTGAAAATTAAGTTTGTAAGTTAAAATATATTGTTTCCCTCTCTAAAGAGTTATGTAAGAGCTTGCAGCAGGGAACGCAAGAACTTAATCTTACCTTTGCATGATCGACACTGCATATACACGGGAGTGTCACATGACAATATTAGGTATAAACATCAGAAATACGAAGATGAATAGAGGGAAATGCTCGCAAGCAAGTCTCCGTACGCAAAGTTCCTACGGAGACCGTACGGGCGCTATGTGTTCATGATCTGCTTCGTTGGAGCTCAGATCGCCCTGCTGCTCGGCAGTATTACGCACGGGCAAGTCTGAGGACGCTACAAAAATATCGTTCCCGTTCCAACAGTAATGACCTTTTCTGGTCCTGAGGCGGAGAACTCAAACCATAAAATGTGGCAAGCAGAAAGCATGTCATGCGGGCTTGAGAACGCAATGGCCGCACCTACGGCCAGTGGCACTACTACCTAACACCAACCAAGCCACGTACGATGTGCTGATCCCAGGATTCAACGCTTGAAGTGCGCATTTCCTATTATTCTCCAAGTGAAAGCTGATGAAGAATGACACGGGAGCAGGTTGCCTGACGAAAGCTTACTGCGGGAAGTCATGCAGCTATTCGCTTTTCTTCTTCTTTTTTCTTGCCACAGATTCAGTGTGGACGCACGTGACCGCGCTTTGCGTATGGTCACATGGCAGTGCCCGTTGATGTGGATGTCGGCAATTTCGAAGCTATCAAGTTCTTTTCCTGCAGTGTCTGGTCCATTCTTTCTCAATGCTATTTATTTTGGGTTTGTGCAATGATTATTCAAAGGCAAAGTAATGATGAAAATTGGACGGAGTTTCCGAAATATATACTCGATTTTTCGTCACTCTAGGCTTAGCGGGGGACGGTGAGCTGCCTATAGGTGGTCTTCATCCCGCGACGTCAAGGTGATGCGGTAGGGCTGTCGTCAGTAGTGACGTCAGTAGAAACAAGATTTGGCATGTATCTGCTGCAGCCTTTAATGTGGAGACCATTCAGCCCATCCTAATGGAATGCAAAGGCATTCAGCTAGTGAAACCCGTAGGTACACTATCCAGGAGCGCTTGGATTTAAAGCGCAGGAGAGCATGAACCGCTCAGCAGCCGAGATGGCCGAGATAAGCATGATACATTTAGAGTGTTAGTGAAAGAAAAAACACAGTAAAGAATTTTACGACCGGATCTGTTACAGGCTTAGGAAGTGGTATAAGGTGGATAGGCAGGCTTTGAGGAAGATAAAAATGGTTAAGATAATGTATCCGGAAATGTTTAAGTGGAGAACATGTATAGCATGCCTGATTCGCTCAAACAGGCTAGGTGTGTATTTTTCACCACCCCGTTTCAAAGGAGACGCGAATAAGTCATCATCGTCGTCACTCAGCCGGGGTAGGCACCCCGCTGGCTCTGCCCATGTATAGTTGCCGCGGCGTTTTCGCACAGGCGTGTACGATTAGCAGTGTTGCAAGAAAGAAAACGGAATAACCTGACGATTTGCGTTGTGGTGGGTTGCGCCAAAGGACACAAGAAAAGAAGATTAAGTGGTTATCTGCTGAAGAAAAACACTGCAAGCAATGGACCACTGCAGTAAATGCGAATGCTGGGTTCCAACAATGGTTATTTGGTTGTGTGCTGCAATGGCGTCGCAGTAACGCGTCAGTGCTATTTTGCGGTTGGCATGGCGTGCTTCATTAAAAGAAAGTGTTAAGACTTGTGAAAAATACGCTAAAGGCAAATATTAAGCTGACCTGTACTGTTAAATTCGCATTGAAAGAACCTCCCAGCGCTTGTTTCGTGTCAATAAAAGACAGTTGAAGAGCAAATTGCGTCTGAGGGGTCCGCATACCTTTAGCGTAATTCAAGTCACCCGCCCGCTGTCGGGGCAGTGGTGGTGACGTGACATACGTCATCATCGCCCTTTACTGCCGCCGCTAAGTAATATGGCGCCCGAGACACTGCGCTGTGTTCTTTGTGCAAAACGCAAACGCGCAGCCATGGACAAACTGAGTAACGGCAGAGCGTTGAATTCTCCGCTGCTGCTTCTTTCGGTGAAGTGGCGTGGATCGTTCGGGCATCCGCGACATCACATGGACGTAAACTTCTCTGGTACTTTCAGTTCGTGTGAGTTTCGCGAGGCAGCAAAACCAGCGCACTGCTGCGCGATAAGGAAACTACTGAAAATCGAAAGCGTGAGCGCCGCAGAGTCGAGCGAACACAAAACGTTTTGAACAACCGCGACGTTGTCAATGGCAACGTTAATGAGTCCTTTTTTTTAAACATCGAATAGAACATTACAAGCAGCATTTTTTACAGTCATGTTATGCAATGCAATGATCTTTTTATTACGAAAAGTTGAGCACCAGTGACCGAACTATAATGAGGAGTGCCTCCGTCATCGGGCTAGTACTTGAATGCAACGGGTGAGTCGCAAATCGTGTCCTGCATTTACCTCTATTTGTCTATTGCTAAAATATTATTCCTAATAAGGCGGACGCCTTAGACGTTCTCGAGCATTAATATACATAATTTGCTTGACTTAAGATTTGTCTTTAGTATCTCGGTTTTAGATTGCCATTATTCCTCCGTCGTTAATTATGACGACACGTCATTTTCCTTATGCCGTAGTTTTTTTTTGTTCATCATCATCATCACAATCACATCACAATCGCAATTTCTTAGTAATGGTTCCAGTGTCCTTCATGCTACTGTCGTCATGTCATCTTTTTCAAGCGCGTCATGGACGCGCCAGAAGTTTACGTCTAGCGATGCGGGTTCCCGGTGAAAACGCGCCCGACTTTCTCGTGTGTTTTATAGGCTGCATGCTAATCAAGTACAGCGCTCTTAGCGAACACCGCTAAAGAAACTAGCAAACTTGTGTCACCTGCACGATCATCACATAATTTCCAGCAAAGCTGTCTCATTTACTTCCAATTAAACCGCAGATTTTAAAACGTTCCCTTATAGGACCAGCCCGTTTGAAGCCTTGCCAGCATCTACTGTCTTCGGGCACTTGGTGATGAAATTTTACAAATGCAGTATTTATTCCACACGCATTTTACTTAGCGGTAACATTGACCATACTGTTTGCCGCATTTTCACTGAATATGCCCTTGTTCGCGTTTGTAGCTTCCCCAGAGCAGCAAGGTAAGTTCCGCTTTGTTTCTAAAACACAGTTATAATGCTGCGGATAGCCTGCATACGAAACCTGCACTTCATACGTTATTTACGATTTACCTGAAGCCTGCCTGAATTTTTAAACTAATATAAAAAGTGTCTTCGTAGTTCATCGAGGATAGCGGGCAGACCTACAAAGAATCTCGAATAGCACAATAAATAGTAGAAAAAGAAAGTTCAGTATTTATCTGCAATCTTTCTAATCATGCCAGAAACATGGACATTTCGTCACACGGGGCAATAACATGACCTATTTTTTTCAGCAAACATAGGCTCCTTCTAAAATAGAGTTATCGCGCGTTGCTTTGGATGTTGAGCTGACAAAGAGTGTAATGACGCTTTTGAGTACTTTAGATTTCGTGCGCTAGTGAAAGACTACTAGCGTAAGGCAGTGCTTACAGATTTAATTGATTACAAAAGCCGCAATAAACTGACGCACTTACAACTTTGCCAAACAGAAACTCAGTGCCTTGTTTAGTTCACCGAAGACACCAGGTGAACGTCGTACATTATAAGGAAATAACGAAAAAAATCGAGGGTTGAATAATTATTCATACCGCTCTTAATTCGGTCAGCAACGTAATACTTTCGGGACACGTTACACTTCAGATGCCCCCCATTTCTGTTAAATATAAATATTGTATAAAGCAAAGTTTTTGGGAACATTGGGAAACAGCTTATAACGGCAGCATGACACTTGCGAACAGTTCTTTAAGAACTTCTCTGCAAAAACTATTTGAGCCACACGCATTTAACTTCGTACGTAAAGTTGCCATAGGGCACCACCCAGTTTCACTAAGTTTGATGCTAGTGGCCTATATAGGGTGCCCCAGCTAACTTTAGCCAGAAACCCGCAGGTGCGTCACCGTCAGCAGGCCTTCGTGTGTTGCGACACCCCGTACCCGAGCACCCGCGCGTTGGATTCCCGCGCATAGCCATGCCCGGTTTAGCCGTGTCTGGGGAAAGGGAGATCCTAAAGGTTCAGCCGCTGCCGGATGTTTCGAACTTTAAGAGCCCCCGGAGGAGGCAACACACTTGTTCGGCCTTTGCTTTATGTAGACGGCACCTACAGACTGAAGCCACCTGGAGGAAATTGGCATTCGCCTTTTGCTGGTCCGCCTCTTCAATATTTTGCTTTCTCTCTCACTGTTTCTTCTTTCCTGTCTTCTTATCACTTCTTATCACTTGTTCGCACTATCGAATTTCTGGGCAGCAGGGGTTAACCTTGTGTGGGTAGCCAGCCTTGGCTATACCATATTTGGTTATAGCAGCAACATACAGCTCGTTCTTACAGGACGTGTTTTACACTTTGTGTGGCGTCCCCTTATTGGGCGCCACGGTGGGCGGGTGGCGTTGCTGCCGAACACTGGACACTCCTTATGGATCACTTCTTTCCGCGACACCCTGATCGTCCTCAAAAACGAGGGCGCACCGAACTAATTCAATTCGTTGACCACCGCGGAGAAAAGCTTCCTGAGTACTCAGAAAAAACAGAAAAGTCCGCGAGTGATATCACCATTCCTTGCCGCAAAATGTCTAAGTGATGCCATAGGCCTAGGTTTTAAAGCTACGAAGGTAGCTAGTGGTGAGCTTCTTTTGGAACTGCAGGATAAAAAAACATCATGAAAAGCTAGAGAACATTGCCTCTTTTGGGGACATTCTAGTTACCGTGACTCCGCGCAGAACTATGAACATTATCCGCGGCATTTTCCTGAAGACGACCTGATGGATCTGACAGAGCGCAAACTTTTGGAAGGTTGGAAAAGCAAGATGTGATACATGTCAAACGAATTAAGATTAGGCGTGATGGGAAGCAAATAGAGACAATGTAGCTCATTATCACCTTCGGTTCAAGCGTACTGCCCGAGACAATCGAGGCAGGCTATGTAAAGATCCGGGTCAGACCATGTGTCCGGAACCCTCTGCGGTGCTTTAAATACGACCGATTCGGTCACAGTTCACCGAACTGCCAACGCCACCAAACTTGTGCGAAATGCAGTGCTCACGGACACTCCTCTGAAAACAATGAAACTCTCTGCGCTGTGAAAACTGTGTTGGGGCGCATGCCGCATATAGCGCTCCTGCCCCTCATGCAAAACACAAAAAGAAATTGGGACAATCAAAGCAGAGGAAAGCATTTCATTCAGACGAGCACGCAGGCTGGTATTGTAGCTGCCAAAGAACAGCTCTGCCGATGTGGCGCCTACGGGTGCAACGCCTTAACGGTCTCCGGCTGCTGTCCGGCCCACTCACAGTGACCCGGAAGTCGCGACATCTGCCCCCTCGGCGGCTGCGGTTAGCACTGCTCCGCCATCCCAGAACAACGGGCCATTGACTCCCGGGCTGGTGGCCTCAAGGGTATCGTCCTTTGAGAAGAGGCCCCCTCATCAAACAAACCGCTCACAAGAGCTGTTGTTCAGCGCCTCGGACGAGGTGATGGACACAACACCCATTCAGACAGTGCCCTTCGTGCCGAAAGAGTGGCGCAAATCCATCGACAGCTCCAGAAACGACAAACCTTGCATCACGGCACCCAGAAAGTGCTCTGTGAGCTAACTCCTTTTTCTTAAGCACACAGCACCAAAACCACAGTCAATATGGATGCACAAATATTACACTGGAGTATAAGAGGCCTCCTCCACAATGCCGACGACATTAAATAGCTCCTACGTGTACGATTCAAAGGTGCTGTGTGTTAAAGAAACACACCTCAAACATTCGCAAGCAACTTTTCTCCGACAATATGCAGTGTTTGGAAAGACCTCGACGACACTGTCGTGTCGTCGGGTGGTGTGGCTATCATAGTCGACAGAGGCGTTCCCTGCCGGGAATGAAAACTTCGTACGCCTCTAGAGGCCGTTGTTGTCCAAGGGGTGCTGTTTGACAGGCTAGTCACTATTAGCTCTGTATACATCCCTCCTAATTATCAACCTAATAAAACCGAATTTCCAAACTACATAGATGAACTTCAGGCACCCTACACTCTAATAACAAAAGTTCCGGGCACTCTCTTTGAAGGAATAACTGCTTGTCCCGTATTTCACTTTTTGCGAGAGGAGATCGACCCTCTTTGAGAGAGAGTGGGTCAACTCCTCCTGACAGAGTTTTGTTACTCCACCGCAAGGGAGTGCTAGTACTCTTCCACAGAGTGCCAGTACTCTCTCCACAGGGAGTGCTAATACTCTTTTGCAGAGTGCTAATACTCTCCTCACAGGGGTAATAGTACTCCCCTAGACCGAGTGCTTCCACTCCCCCAAAGCGAGTACTTCTACTCCTCCAAGCCGAGTGCTTCTACTCCCCCAAACAGTGCTTGTACTCCTCAGAACAGAGTGCTTGTACTCTTCCCAATAGTGTGAAAGCACGATGTAGATCCATGGTCACGTTTGAAGAGATTTGCAATACTCACATGTGGGAAATATTTGATTCCTTCATAAGCAGCTTCCGCACTTATGTTTGGTGAACAAGATGTTCTCTGTAGGCGCCGAGTTACTGGAATGAAACATTTTCTCTCTTAAAAGGACAAAATCTTTATTGATCAGTCACAAGACAAACTGAATAATGATTTGAGAAACATACTGACAAACACATAAAGTCAGATTTCAATGATGCCCATGAAGTTGAGAACATATTTTGCAATAAAACATAAGTATATTCTCTAACGTTTCATCAGTATTACAGTGTACAAGTATCCTTTAATTTCAATTGGCTCTTTCTTTACAAAAATATACAATGGAAAGTTAAACATAGAACAAACGTGTGCAAACTCACAAAGCATTTACACTATGATCGAAGAGAAATATGCGCCACGTTACTGGCCAGCAAACGCATTTCTGGCACGAAACGCGTGCACTTATATGGCAGAGGTTACCAGATGAGCTGCTAAGCATGGGGCTGGTAATGTAGATAAATTGTGCAAGAAACTTGTTTTCGTGTGCCATATTCTAAGAGCAGCTCATATGATAGTGTCCTGTACAGCGCATGGATGTTCCTGACTGAGAGTACAGTGCATTTAGAATTGTGTTGTATATTCTCATGTGAGGCCGCATGTCTAACTTTGCTTATATTTCAGAAAAAGTTATTTATGTATGGGGTGCACCCCATTGTTTCTAAGTGTGTCTTGTCGTGGCTCTGCGGCAATATCCTGGGGACCCGGTCTGAAACCAGTACAGAGGCGTATTATATTTCCTATTCGGTTGGCCTCCTCACGAAAGTAGTTTCCTGGTGCTGTTGGGATTCATCCGTTACACTTTCTCACAAATAAATAAAATTTACATTATCTGGTGTGTAGCACATGAGTATTAAATTGCAAGGAGCATTGGCTATAAAATCTTGTGCATTCAATTTCTTGTCATATATGGTAGCTTTGCATTCCCACTAGGGTAAGAATGCTATACTTCTGAGGAGCAGCTTGCATAATTACATGATCAATTACTGTGACTCGCTGAGTATGCGATCTCACTAAAGTATAGCATGGCTTCAGATGGTGAACCAAAATCAGATGTCACGATTATGCACCAAAGACAATATAAGCATAAGTACAGACAGAGAAGTGCACGAAAAAACAACGAAGCAGAACATAAATTGAGAATGGCACCATCCTGTTTCACATATCCCTTCCATGCAAGCGGATTTTGCCTGCGACTATGCATATAATTGCACAATGAACCAACTACCTGAAACCAAAGATTTTTCCCTACTGAAGTGGTTACCTCCACTAGCATAATTGGTTGGAAAGTGGACTAGACAAACCACAATTTCTCATTTTAAAAATAATTTGCAATTCCAAGTGAATCTCCCGCTTCTAAGACGTAAGGTGTGCACCACGATGTACACAGATGCCTTAATTGCTCCTTGCTTGCGCTTCGGGAGGCACGAGCGGTTCTAATGAACTGGTTTGATGAGCATGCACGTAAATGATAATGACTTCTTAAACATAGGATTCTCTTCCCCCAATGCTTCCCCTAATTTAGCCATAATTCTAAAACTAGGTGTAAAAATAGATAAAAAGGAAGACATGAAAATCTGCTTGCTTCATGTTAGCATTTAAAATACAGAATCACGGTGGTTTGTATTTGCACACATGCATTCATATGCTGTTAAATGTGAGCTAATAAAGCTTTTAAATGTATGTAAACACCTAACCAAGCATGAGCTGTTGCTTTTTATAGTGAACACAGGAATCATGCTCATTGCAAGCATGTATCATCTCACTAAGCAAATGTGCAATTTCATTACACCATTATTTTTTATCATATGGATATATCTATTGAGAGGCAAGACAAAAAGCAGTCACTTCTCACAACTAATGAGCTTTTTTTAAATACATTTCTAACTTTTCAATGACACTTGCTCCTATGCATTTGTCTCCAGAGAGCATACATGAATTTCCCTTTCCCATCAAGGACAGTACACACAGATACCATGTTAACATGACTGCCTAGAGCACGTGAGAATTTTCATCTTAGTGTGACATACTCTATTTTGATTTTGTTGACGTTTAGTCAAATGGCACACTCAATATACCCACATTCTAGTTTTCTTGTCCAAATTGCATGTCAATGTATTTTGATTCTTTGGCGAGCGCTCCTCTGCGCTATGTGAAGTCGCGCTGGGCGGGCTGTTTGACGTCCTTGTGTGATTGCGGCTGCCATCTTGCGTTATATAAAGCGGGTGCCTGAAAAATATCGTGTGCAAAAGTCCGCACGAGGACGTGGTGTAAAACAACATCAAGACAGCCAAGGTCCTGGCACTAAACGAGAGTCTTAGCTCTTAGTCTTCCTACTGAAATGCATGCAAAACTTCTAAATGACTGCAACAGTCAACTGCTAAACTTCAATTTTTAGATGTAAACAAAAAAGAAATAACTGACAGTTCACCCTCGTCCGGCACCAACGTTAAAATACTCCCGCTAATAGACAGAATATTGGTGATTGTCAAATGTCATAGGCCTGTCATTAGTCTGGTGTGTCGCAAACACGACGTGAAAAATCCTAAGCAGGTGCCCAGTGTGCCCCCGCACCATCTCTGGTTGTGCCACTGCTCAAGCCATAATTTGAGGATCATATCTGCAAACATGATGCTCAGTATGGATGAAAATATGGTCCTCCAGTTCAATGTATATGACTGGATGTGCCTATAAAAAGGGCCAGAAGGCTTGTTATGGCAAGCTTACCCACATTTCGATAATAACAAGAAAGTTCACTGTGGCCTGAAAAGGGCATTAACTTATTTTCATTTATGAAGTGTGCAATGGAGTTCATTTTTTGCAGACTTAAATACTGCTATAGTTTGAAATCTAGCATTTTACATATTTGAAGACATGTAAAAGCTGCAGTTAGACCACAGTTATTAGTTTATTAGACCAACTCTTTGTTTTGTGTACGACAGACGACTGGTAACACGGAATTTAAGCAAGGTTTTAGTTTGATACTTTATTTCTCTACTAAAGATACCAAAGCGATAACCACATTTTGATCTGCCATGCAATAGCAAGATGCACACTTTACGCTTGTAACCCCCAGATGAAGGGTGATTTAGCTGTTCATGTGACATAACTCTGAAACACCAACTCATTAGAAAATGCACAGGCATGTGCAAAACAATAAGTGCATGCAAAGCGCCCCTGCAATTGTAATTCCACACAGCAGCCGTTATATTCGATGCCTATGCATAACTCGATGCTTGACAATTCACCGAGTTCGTAGACATAAGTACGATTTCAGATTCCAAGGCCGCTGTCAGGGCCTTTCAGATGGAAATGGTGGCTCCCCAGGCCCTACGTATCATCCGAAATGCTAAATACATCAAACATCACTCTTTGGCCTGGTTCCCTGCGCACCTTGGAACCATTGAGGGTGCGTCGCTCAACCCCAACGAGGAGGCGCACTCGGCTGCCCGAGGTTTTACTGACCGTGCGCCGGGTAACGCGTCCTCTACTGGGCGACCCGGGCCTCTCTGCTCGTGCAACGAGATCTGCAAAAATAATTATCTATCAAGAAGACTCCTGTCTTTGCCGCACTCCTCGCTGTTCACGGCCCAGGCAGTTACTTTCAGACTTCTGCAAACAAGCACTTGCCCAAGCCCCGCAGCGCTGCACACAATGTACCCAGAACGGTTCCCAAGCCCGGACTGCGCTCTGTGTGGTGGTTATGCGTACTTCGAGCATGTCCTGTGGGGATGCGCTTGTGCCGGTCCCCCTTTCAGCCAAGAGCAAATGGTGAAGCTCATTAGGGCACAGGACCAGGCCTCTCAAATCCTGGCAGTCCAGAGGTCTCGCGAGAGGGCCGTCAGGTTTCACCTGATGGTCCCCGAGTGGGTCTAGCCAGGTGACGTTGAGTTTCCTCGCGTCTATTGTGGACCAAATAAAGTTGTTTCACTCACTCACTCACTCACTCACTCACTCACTCACTCACTCACTCACTCACTCACTCACTCACTCACTCACTCACTCACTCACTCACTCACTCACTCACTCACTCACTCACTCACGGTGTTCGAAAACCGCAACAACAGACATAACATCAGCCATATGATCACACCATTTCAATACATGAGCAAAAACAGTTCAGTCTTAGGGCTAAACGCCATGAGAGCGATTTAGTGCTCGACGGCGACGAGCTACGGCTTCGAGCTACAAAACGGGCCGTCGCTTGAACAGATCGCTCGGTTCTGGAAATCTAGAAATCGTCGCTCGTCTTCGGGAAGTGCTATCAGCAATTAGCCGATAGCGCGAAGCCGGAACTGGATGTACATTGCTCAGTTACTACCGATTGTCGCTCGGAACGAGCAAGCGATTGAATTTTTATACGTGCAAGAATAAGAACCTAGTGCAAGACCTTCGGAAATATTTTATGCCACTTTTTACAGTAAAATACATCAACTTAAATTACTAAAGGACGCGTCACCTAGTTTCGACGCGTGTTTGCAGCCTCCGTTGCGGCAACACCGTGGAGGCGTCGCTCAAAATCGTCGCTCGCACGGAGAACGACTTGTAGGCGACGAGCGAACGCTGTCGCGCGCAACATCGCTTACATGGGGTTTATACTTTATGCAGAATAAAACATGGATTCCTCATGCGTTTTCAGTAAGTTCAAGATTACGCGCCCAATTGACCTCTTGCAGCATTCAGCTGAATGCCTGTGACAAAGTTTCTAACTAGCACTGGTGCGGTACGTAACTTCAGTGGTCGCAGATTACCCATGGGCGAGACAACCTCAACTGCGCGGCTTATTTATAACGAAAGCATGCCGCCAAGAAAATGAGGCGTTCTGTTATGTGACTCCTTAATTCAACAGCGTTCCGTACCCAGTAGACTGCCAAACTGATTAAGTTCAAACACACAAAACGCACGCTAAGCACGCTCCGCATAGGTTCGGAATCATGGGCTGGCGAACAAACCATTTTAAGCACTCTCTAGCCTCACGTCTTATGAAGCATACCATGGTTCTGGCAGCGTTTGCGATTTTCAAAGCTCTTACGGATAGCGGCAAGTGATAAAATCACATGCAGTTATCGCGACGACTGGCTTTTTCGATTGACTTCGAGAGACACAGCGTTTTTGCCTAGTCTGTTGGCAATCGCGGCGCCTAAGCGCCGCGACGACTTCCTGGCGATACCATGTCATATACGCAGAATGTGCACCTAAGGTAGAATTCACTTACCGTGGAGGATTTGTTGTTATATCCAATGAATAGCGAATGACTGTCGTGTTTTTGCGGCGACGCGATGTGACTGACCCACGACCTCCCTTGGATAGCCTTCGTTGCAGCTCGCTGGACGGATCAGCTTTCTCCGGTGCTGTGATGTTCCGCGATGTTAAGCGCGTGCGTGGTGGAGCAGCTCCGAGTGTAAAAGTAGAGCGCTCGATACGCGTTCTATCGAACTGTGGTTGCCTGCTCTCTTAGAAGCAAAACGGTGTGTTCTTTGCTCAGCGTGCGTGAGCGATACATCGCCATGTTCGGGGTCAGCCTCCTACAGTTGAAGCAGGAGATTATGCGACGTATTGTTTTTTATTGCCGTAAGAGTAGAACGCGTATTCTACTCTGTCTCTGGAGGGCAGAGTGAAAAGCTCATTTCACTCTGTCCTTGGTGACGGAGTGAACAATGCATTTTACTCCACTCGATATTTTGCGAGAGTGAAACAACACTTTGAAGAGTAAATCGGCTGCTTCACTCCTGCGATACCCTCCCTAGGTTTTAGAGTGTATGTACTTGTTGGAGATTTATATGCAAATGCACACAAAATTAGCGCGCCATAGGCCGCTCGAGGCACTTCGCGTGTGTTCGCGTGCTTCTTTCACGCTCGGGAGAACACCTTTATGTAGCATGTACTGAGCAACAGAAAGCAGTCTCGAGAGTTTTTCACGTCGCTCTACAATTTTGTCATTGACACTGTTAATCTGATTATGATATTTGAGATGTTGATTAATGAACGACGACCATTTATCTATTTAAGTGGAATGAAAAAAAGATAGTTTTAGTGTCTCCAAGCAAAGGCAAACAACCTTACCTTTATTCCGTCCAACTACGTGGCATTTGCATATTTATTTAATTCTGGCTAAATTTAGCTGGGACACCCTGTATAGTTATGTCATGGCAGTGGACTAAATTATGCGTCGCTAGTAAAAATCAGTCATATATCTACTGGAGTGCTTGATTACGTAATTTATTGCAAAGCGCGTGATTAACCAAAACACTTTCAATTTCCCTACACATTATCCATAACTTTCCCCCTGTTTCCTTAAAATGTAATCTTGGCGTGACGTAGAGTTCCCTCAGGACTCCGGAAAATATACCAGGAAGTGTAAACGTAACGCATTCGAGCGCATCCTTAAAAAATTGTTCGCAAATGTTGGATTTATTTTAGAAGTATTTCATTTCGCACATTAAGTTAATGTAGTTTGTCCCGGATGCTTGTTAATTTTAATTCTGATGGCCCTGGCATTTAGCATGTCAGGACAGGGAGCTAGATTTCGCGCAGCTTGTACAAACCAGTCATAACGCTCCGGAGCGCTTGCATGTGCAATTTATTCCCAATGCCACAATAAACCCACCCACTTCACATTTTGCGTGCACATCACTCTAGACCTGCCTCTTACTTTCGCCGAACGAGCGCCGCGTTTATGGTTTAGCTCATCAAGGACACCTTGCGAAGGGGTACAGTGAACGAAAATACTGAAAAAAATTAAGGTTCAAGAATTATTTCTAACGCTCTTAACAAAACCAGTAGCGTTTAAATTTTGGGAAACGTCGCACCTGAGATTCCCCTTCCCCCCGTTTGTGCTACATGTCACGACTGTGTAACGTAGAGTTATTTATAGACCGTGGGAAACGTTGCTGATAACGGTAGCGTGACACTTGCGAAGACTTGCTGAAGAATTATTGTTTTTACCAAAGCTCTATTTGTCCACACGCATTTAACTATCTATGGCCATACATTCACCACACACGTCCTCCCATTTTTGCTAAGTTTGATTTTGGTAGCCTATTTAGTTATGTTAAGGCAGCGGGCTAAACTTTGCGGAGCTGGTAAAACAAATTCTTAACGCTTCGGAGCACTTATATCCGTAATTTATTGGAAATGCCGCGATTACGCCACATATGTCGAGCTTTCCGTATACGTCAGTTGTAACCTGGCTCGTCGTTTTGCGCAATATCAATATAAAAAAATGCCTGGTCTAGTAGGCAGATGACCCAGCAGAGTGACAAATAAAAATATGGAAAATACGAGTGCTCAAGTTTTTCGCAGCGTTTCTATTGAAACCACGAACACGAACATTAGGCCACACGTTACATTTAACATTGCCCGTAGTTTCACTAAGTTTGAAGCTTGTGTTTTGTGCAGTCCTTTTAGGAGTTTTACGACTTCTTAGGACTTTTAGGAATTTAGGCAGTCGAGTATGGCAGTCTAGAAAGCTTGAATAAGTAACTTTCTACAAAGGCATCCAGCTACAGAGATGAAACATTTATCGTTCTACATGCATTGCATGTTTGGTACTTCAGTCGAATATAAGCGCCATGCTTCGAACAGCTCGTCCGTGAAACCGGGTAACATCAAATACATGCCTTTCATGAAGTACAAAAGTTGTGAGAAGACCAGTATTCAGCAAATTTTCAAAGCGCATAATTGTCGTGCACATTTCAAATTTTAGGTAAATTACGATTTCGCTTAATTACAAAACATCTGCCCTTTATGGCACTCAGAAAAGAGCGAAAACATTTCCAATATTTTCTATAATGCTTCGAAAGGGGTCGAAAAGGATGATTTACAATTTTCATTTCATTCTTGACACAGCCATGATATATTTCGAGGGTATTGCCTTTAAGAATTCGCATATCCTTGATCATACATACGTAGTGACCGATTTCAATTTTCAAAAAACCTTCAAAACAGGCATGAAACGTTTCTGAGAACTTCTTGCCACATTAACAACTTCGCTAATAAATTAGCCTAAACATATTTCCATAGCGCGTGGGACCTAAATATTTTGTAGCAAACCAATTACATATAATATAAACGCTGAAGAACTTTATATGCCAGTCATCACTGTTTTATGAGAGGATATTCACGAAGATTATATTTTAAGGAAATCAGGAGAATGTTAAGAACAATATTATGTGGATTGTTAACCGACAAGCTAGGAGCAATGAATACGAGGCTGAGGCTTCGTAGTACCCCAAGTTTACTAAATTTCTTCATAACGTCCGCAGGATGGATATGACCAGAACAAGTTCGTCTGTATCGCTCCCTGGTACATGAGCAATGGATCCATGCTGACTTCAGTGCTCAGGTACCCGTCTAAGAAAACTGGCGAACTAACGTGAGTACGGTAATTTATTCCTGCATATTTCAGTGTTAGTGCGTGATGAAACTTCACACATAGACTGGGACACTAGTGTGCAAAACTGGGAGCAGTGTTCATTGACACGCATTCTCTTTCGCGTGATATCGCCGAGCACCTTATATCGCCGAGCCGTCTATCTTATGCATTGAACGCCCGAATTCGGTGCTCGATAAAAAGTAGAAGTAGTAGGAAGTAGGTAGTAGTAGGTAGAAAGTAAGTAGTAGTAGAAAAAGTAGCAGAAAAATAGAAAAAGCAGAACATATCGCTCGATAAATGCGGACGTAAATGCGGTTAGCATTGAAGCAATGTATCGATAAACCGTACTGTCAATGCCGAAACATGTACGCACCAGGGCCCCTCTATCGCGCTTGTTACTGCACACGGTGTTCCATCTAGCGGTGCCGCCACAAAGGGCGCCCGTGGCGCGTGCTGAATTCTGCTGAACATCGGAAAAATGCAAAGGCTCATTTTTATCTTTGTAGAGTAGTACAAACCCAATGGCATGCATTTGCTCAAACTCACAACAAGGAGGTTCGCTGAATGGTGGCACGTACCCACTGGTGCACGCCATCTGACACATACCCAGTGGTGCAAGTTAGAATGAAAATTTTCGATGAGGAGCAACACAGCCCGAGTGGATCATATACAGTGCTCCAAGTCCGTGGAAAAGAGATTCATTGATTGGGAGAGACAGAAGGAAGGCGAAAGGCACGGAGGTTAATAAGAGGTGATTATTTTCGATCAGAGCTCGCTATCGCGATTGCGAGCGATCTTCTCTGTAAATTGCAGTGGGGATAGCGGTACGTGCCCGTATGACATATCCTGCGCAGCATTACCAGAGTTAATGAGACGCCACAGAAAGAGGCATACAGTGCCATACAGCCCGTTGGTCTGACGGTTGGTTTCAAACCTTACTTCAATAACGCAGCATCCCAAGGCGTTACGTGCTCACAGGCCACGGACTACTGAGCGATCTAGGTTTCTGGAAAATCCGTTAGATAGGTAGATAGATAGATAGATAGATAGATAGATAGATAGACAGACAGACAGACAGACAGACAGACAGACAGACAGACAGACAGACAGACAGACAGACAGACAGACAGACAGACAGACAGACAGACAGACAGACAGACAGACAGACAGACAGACAGACAGACAGACAGACAGACAGACAGACAGACAGACAGACAGACAGACAGACAGACAGACAGACAGATAGATAGATAGATAGATAGATAGATAGATAGATAGGGCGTGGTGACCCCAACGAGAAGAATGAGGGCCCAGTCGCATGCTTTTAGTGTTATCCATAAATACACAGCGAAGACGTTGATTTGGGCAACATTGATGCATAACTTAAATTGAGGACGATGCGACGAGAAAGAAGAATGATGGGTGTAACGTTAAGGGATAAGCAAACAGCAGATTGGGAGAGGGAACAAACGCGAGTTAATGACATCTTAGTTGAAATCAAGAAAAGGAAATGGGGGGGGGGCATTGGCAGGACGCGTAGCGAGAAGGGAAGCTAACCGATGGTCATTAAGGGTTACGGACTGGATTCCAAGGGGAGGGAAGCGTAGCAGGGGGCAGCAGAAAGTTAGGTGGGCGGAAGAGATTAGAAACTTTGCAGTGACAACATGGCCACAATTAGTACATGACCGGGGTAGTTGGAGAAGTATGGGAGAGGCCTTTGCCCTGCAGTGGGCGTAACCAGGCTGATGATGATGATGGTGGTGATGAGGATGATGATGATGCATAACTTGTGTGTCTTCGTTCTCGTCTCTTGTCCTCGTGTTATTTTTTGCGCTTTGCCTAAGTTATGCAGTAGTAACTAGCCCAGCAGTCTGATCTCTTGAACCTTGATGCCAGTTCCAGCCTTTGGTAGCCTTCGGTAACCTTTCGCGTTCGTGTTTTTTTTTTGTTGCTTGCCTGCAAGAGGGTCCAGAATAGATTTCGGCCTCGAAGTTTTAAAGCTTCAAAACACAAGTCGCTAACTGACCGAAGTGTGATGGGCGGGATTGCTTCGCCAAATGCTTCAGAACACACCAAAGAAAAAGAAAGGGGGTGAGCGGTGCCTGGACACCGTCATAGAACACGCCTTTGTGCCACCACGTGCCACCGCAAGAACTTCTCGCAGTTAATAGAAGGCTTCAGGAATGAAGGCTACTGACCGTATTGTAGTTCTAAAATATATTGTACGTGCCTTTTAATATGAAAATAATTCGAGTCTTCAATGTGATAAGCGATGTGTGGTGGCATTGTTGACAAAGAGTTAAGCCAGCCGCTGTAAGACTAAAGAGTTCGGTGAGCATGCACAAGAATATTTAAATAAACGGGTTATCCAAATATATTAGAAAAAATATCGCAGTTAGCAGTTTGGACTTATTCCCTTAATTATCAAAACGCACAAACCTGATAGGCCTTTTACGAGCGTTTTGAGTGAAGTGTAGGGGGGGGGCGCCTGGCCACACTACTTTATCTGATTCCTGTTGCGCACCATGAAGAACTTTCAGGTGGCCAATCAGTCCTTTACAATGAACTCGGCGTGTATGACTGAATTCGATGAGGGTGGCAAGAATGTCCTGTTAGCCCTTTTAAGTGTGCATAAAGGTTCATTCTGTTGTATTTCTCATGATAAATTGTGCGTTCGCCTCTCTAAGGCCTTATGCTGAAGGAAACGGAGCTGTTTTTTAAGAACTACGCTTGTTTGTCCGGCAACAAGATTATAACACTTTTAGAAGCTTAGATGAATGTAACTTATACTGAGCTGGACAAATAGTTTTTTCTTGTGCTTGCAGAGAAAGGGGATTTGTTATGAGTTTTCCATAGCATTAATACGGCGGACATTTTCTGTTCGATAAATTGAACAGTTTGGACAAAAGATTCAACACAGTGTGTTTTAAAGAGCTTTAGATATGCTAAATTTTCAAAGGAGTGTGATGTGACAGAAAAATGTGGTGGTCACCGAAATATTATGATTCTTCAGATAATGTTGGTGGGAAGTGCATTTTTGATGTGTACTCATGGGCGGTAGTATTAGGTTATTAATGAGCAAGCATTCCCTGGCAAGCTCACCTGCTCTCTCACTCGAAATGTTTAACGCCCTAAAGTTATACAAAAATGCGTAATTTGTCAAGTTATGACGTTTAATCGTTATTACAGTGGATATGTAAATGATTGGTACCTTTCAAGCCATGTGGAACAAGAGTGGAACAAGTTCAAGCGAAAAATAACATTAAAACAGGATACCTACAGAGATGCAGAGGGCTTGCATGGGGAAGCTTATAGTAGAAGTGGGTCGACAGAAATTCGGAGGTGGGTCAACCTGAAATTTGGATGTGGGCCAACTTAACATTTGTGGCTAGGCGGACTTGTAATTTGCAAGTGGGCCAACTTAAAATTTGGAGGTGGGCAAGATTTTGGGGGTGGGCGGCGATAAAAGTCTGACAATTGTCTATTAAAGCCTAAGCATTCTTTACTACCGGAAAGGACATGTGTACACGCGAATAAGCTAGCAAAAGCAAGTAAGAAAAACTAACCAAAAATGAAGTCACAGCCGAGCCGTACAATGATAACGCATTAGTAGACAATTCTCAGAATTTGTGTAGCTTTTTAGTTTAAAAGAAAACTGAAGATCAATATACACCGTGCCCATTTTTTAGTACAACGGAAAGCTTACCGGTGAGAGTGCCTAATCATGAAGCGGTAACAGCGAAAATACCGTGAAACATTCTTCAGAACTTCTCGAACGGCAGTGAGGATGTAGTCGGCAGTGAGGGTCTAGAAAAGCGTGCATTTCAAAGTCGCTGGTCAATGTTGCAGGGGACGCATGTATTCGACGATAAAGTTTGGTCGTGGCTGAACGAAAGGGGAAAAGGGGAGTACTCGAAGTGTCCTGGCCAGAACCCCTAAAGTGGATGTCGCAAGTATATAGCACTTGAAAGTCCTAAACACGCTTCGGTGTTTCCAACAAAGAATTGCGCTCTTGAGACAGTTTTCTTGGCACTCCCATGGTTTCCGTCGCGTTTAATCTCGCGGTGATGCGTTCATTGCTTGTTCATTGCCTTAGTGTCAGTGTTCGAATTTTTCGGCTAACCTTGAACTGGAGTAGCAGAATCGGGTTGTTTACAAACTCTTCATCTAACGCCCGCAATCAAGCCTGCCTACCAAGATGATTAGGGTGTTGCTTTCATAAATGGAAAGTGAATTGCTAAAGACTATGGTGCATCCCGAAACGAATGTTCTTTTTTCAGGGACAATTCAGAGATTAGCCTTGGACGGTACAACCGCCACAGGTACGACAGGATCAAAATACTCTTCGAAAAAAATAATGCCATTTTTATGGATTATGTTCGCGATGAAAACTCTAAGGATAAGGTCAAGCTGACGGACAAGAATGTAATAGGGTCTCACGTCTTCCGATTTGTCAGAGGTGATGACGAATTAACGGTACGTGCATTTTCGTTCTTTCATTATTTTGCCGCTGCCGCACGTTTTGTCACTTCCCGTGTACCCACAGCGCTAGCTCCCTGACTTTGGTGGTGAGCTGCAGATCAAGAGATCAGACATACAACCCTTGTCCCTGCGGCCGCATTCATACGGAACGAAGTGCAAAAACATTTGTCTACCTTGCATTTGGCGCACGTTAATGAATTCTAGGTTGCCAAAATAAACCACAGCCTCGCGTTACAACGTGCGTCATAAGAAGACTGTGGCTTTAGCACGGGAAACCAATGAATTTGATCTGATACGATAGTTTTAGCTATCGATAGCGATAGCTAGTTTTAGCGATAATTTAGCTGGGCGGCACAATTAAGAGCAATGTATTTAAATATTGTTACACTGCTAAAATCAAGGGTTCACATATGAATATCTATTTAGAGTATTTAGAAGTAAGGCAACAATGCACAATCAAGATAGCTACCATGACCAATTTTACCTTGACATGTCAAGTCTTCCGCTTCTGTCTTTGGCACCACTCTTGTAGCGTAACCTAATCACCGGCTATGAACATGTAGTATCGGCTCTAGTTATGGTGCAGGAGACCTGGTGGCAAAGTAAGGCTTCAGCAGAGACAAAAGCACAACGTCAGCGGGGATGCGCGAGTTCAGCAGGGCAATCTCGTAGTTAGCATCACCAAGCGGACGTAATATTATATGGGGCCCTGTGTAGCGCGGTAGCCACCTTTTAGACAAGACGATGTGGCCACATGGTGTCCATAGGACTACAGAGCCAGGGGGAAATCGAACGTCCAGTTGTCGGCTGTCGTACCGCATCTTCTGTGTGGCCTGAAGCACAGTGAGTCGAGAGCCCGCAATCTGGCGCGCCGTGTGAGCCCGGACTAAGACGCGTGGATCACACTCAGTAGGAACGTTCATTGGCGAAGGAAGGAGTGTGTGAAAGGGCAAATTGGGCTGGCAGCTGAACGGAAGATACAAGTGAAAAACCGAGCGGTCTCTTGGCGGAACGAATCGCATGCGAAGTTCACAAAGGGTAACATGTTGCCCCACTCTCTCTGGTACAAAGAAAGGTACCTAGACACCATTTATGTGAACCTGCTATTCAGCCGCTTCGTGATTCCATTTGTCTGCAGGTGGTAGGCAGTGGAAAGTTTGTGCTCGGCAGAACAGGAACGAAGTAGGTCTTCAACAACTCGAGACAAGAGAAACAAGAGGGTGAGGCCGCCATCAATGAGGAGCTGACAGGGGTATGTCGAAGAAAATTCGCAGCTCAGTTGCAAAGCTTGTGGACAAAGTTCGCGTGCTCACGTACCGGGTCGTCGCAACACTGTCCCACTTATTGCCAGGCTTCGACGTCGCAGCATGGCCGAAACGATCGAGACCAACTCGAAAGAATGGTTGCGAAGGTACATCTATGGAATGAATGCTCCACCAGGCAACACAACACGCTTTTGCGGCGCTGGCAGAGCACACAGGCTGCAATGTAGCGGCGCACGGAGCGGTACAGGCCTGGTTAGCATAATCGGCGTCGAACGCGGTCGTAGCTACGTACGAGAGACGCCGATGGCCTGTAGCAGGTTCGTCTTGTTACTCCTCATGAAATGATATCCTGAGATGGAGTTGTACACGAATAAAAATTCTGGTGATTCAGGCGTAATCTGCGACCATGGAGAACGTCGTCGCGGAGTACGAACGTGCGAAAGGGGTGCTCGGACTCTTCAGAATTGAGACGACAGGCAAGAACATGTAAGCAGTCATCACGACATTGTTCAGTGAATGTCGCGCAGACCTGAAAAGGCCATAGCGCAAGCGTCAGTGTCATACGCATCTTATTATGTCGGTCAACAGGATGAGGGTAGGACAGACAGCCGGCGCACTTGTGCGAGTGGCGTACCCACTATAAAACACATTAACATTCTAGGAGCCGTAGCGGCCATGAACCAAATCATCAAATGGGCATTAAGTGAGGAGAGTCAGCACAAGGCATAGTGATCGGTAACCACGGAAAATGTGCGGCCATGCAAGTAGGGGCGGAATTTGGCTACTACCACAACTAAAGTCAGGATCTCCAGTTCAGCAATTGACAAAATGGTCTCGGCAAGTGGCAGGAGGCGGCTGACGTATGCAATTACACGCTCTGCGTTACGCTGCCATTGAATCAGTCCAGCCCTAATTCCATGGCCACTGGCATCCGTGAGAAATTCAGTGGCGGTTCAGTGTCAATGAGCTCTAGGACACTCAGGCCAGCGACTACATTAATCAGGTTCTATTTGGTAGGAAAAGTGATCAGAGGGTTTTGTGGTCGAGTCGGCAATGCACCGTCACCTCTAGGAGCTGCAGCACTTAGTTTTTCTGGTCGAGTCGTTAGTCCACCGTCACTTACGGAAACTGCAATGCTTAGTTTTCCGCTGACGGGCGTCGGATTTTATCAGCGACGCTGGGCGACAGAGCCTGTGGCGATAGGAAGGACGGGTGACAATGCATGGTGGCAAATGGTACTGGTGACGCCGGAATGACAACGACCGACTCTTCAAAGTGACACGAGCACCATCGTTAGGCTGTTGCGGTTCAAATGGAGACTGGTAACCATGCGTGCTTGGGTCGGGGTAATAACTGGTGAATGGCAGTCACAGAGGGTAGGGGACAGTACGGTTATTACAATGGCAATCAACGCGACCGATACCCCGTCATGCGAAAAGATTGGCCCATCGTCTCCGGTTCACCACTCGGCTGGATTTCGGTTGCGTAGGTGATACCGCTGACCAGTGGAAGGACCACGAACATTAGAGAGCGGTGAAGCGGCAACTGCACATCCAGAGTGAACAGCAAGATTAGCGAGTTATTCGCGGACTATTGGGTGCACAAATTGTGCTTTAGGCAAGTTTTTCGGCTCACAGGGGCAGGAAAAAAGGGCTACAGGAGCCGTGACTTCAAGTTCTCGCCGCACTATCCGCGTCAGGTCATCTGATGATGGTGGTCGCTGCATTCTTGGCCTGTCGCCACAAGTGATGGCGCAGATGCGGTGGGCTTATGCGCGAACGGTGTTGTAAAGCGGCGGCTCTTGGCTTGCTCAAAGTGTTTAGACCTGTTCATTGCTACGGCAATCATATGGACACTCCAGGCGTGTTTTTTTTTTTGCTGTCGTCGTCGGCGGCGCCGTGATCTGTATAAAGCCCAAGTGCGATAACCCCGTGGCCACGTACAGCCTTATGCTGTACGTGCGAATGAAAGCAATACGAGGGTGGTGGCTTCATTTTTCGCGCGCAAAGACGGAAGGCGGGAGAGGAAGCGTGCCGTTTTGCACTGCATTAGTCGCTCAGGGAGGGAGGTTAAGGCCTTCTGCTCCGGCTGCTGCTGCTGACTACGTTGTTGCCGAGCCTTCTGTAATCACGTCACATCCGCGACGCGAATAGCGCTGTAAATTCTGGAAGGCATGGAAACACAGATGATCATGCTGGAACCTTACACTCCAGTCGGTGACAACTTGATAATTACAAACAGGCTTCACCCACAGAAACGCAGTGTACCTGTTCTTCACCTGTCAAAGAAACCTGAAGCAGCTGGAGTCCGTTCACAGATTAGTGGCTTTGGTCGGCTAATATAAATGCTAGGCTAATTGGAAAAGACCACCTATTTCTCTCAAGCTAAAATATTACTTCTGGCTGAGCAGTGACATCATGATGTCCTATAAGATCTACCTAGGCATTCAGCTTGCAGCCTGAAACAAGTGACACAAAGACTGATCTGAATGGATTAGATCGCGCATCTTTCCGTGCGTATCATCAGACTGGGCACCACGCATTGTGTCTCGGTTGCTTAGGTGTAGCAACCATGCGCAAAACAGCGTACGTACATCACCCAACGAAAGTCTGGTGCTTTCTCTGTCACGTGTACCTGCTTAGACAGCGGTTGACGTCATCATCGACTCCATTGAAGGTTTCATAGGTGCCGGAGGATTGCACTATCTGCAGCATTTCGGCGGCAACAAATTCTTCGCAGCTGATTGCGGCAAAAGGCTCTCTGCTGTTCGCCAACAAGGTCGTACTGCTGACACGCATGGGCGCTTCAGGGATTTATGCGATGGTGTATCGTCTTCCACCCTGTGTCAGTGTCAAATCCCTGATTGCTGCTAAAACTAAAACCGGTAGAAATTGCTGCTATAACTAAAAGCGGCTACTGCTGCTTTTAGTTTAATTAGGGCTGTCTGATCAGGCGACAAAGCAATATATAGTTTCGGCATATCAGTGCGTTCAGCTTACCTTCCTTCGAGGTACAATACGGCAATGAAAGCTCGATGGTCTGAAATTTGACCGGCGTCTGCGGGGTGTTCGAGGATGCTCCACTGGACAATTTTCTATGCTAATTCAGGGGAAATACTTTAGATCTAGACGACACTGCGATTACCTTTGCTGCCATGTGACCCCAAAAGTTCCACCGTGCACAAGTACCCAGACATCTGATGAATTGCATCCTTTCACTATACGAGATAATTGAGCTGCGTGCGCATTGGAAGCGTTTTGACTTGCGACTCATGAGTCGCGCACACGGTCGAGTACATAGTTAAAAACGCCAACCATGAAGAATGGAGCCTTGCAAAAATGTCATTGTGGTCTGGGCGTACGACGGGCCCACATACATTCAATGTCGGAACTTTCCTCTCGCCCAAGAAGAAACCAAAGCTATTACACTGCATCCTGAATCATATTCCATGTAGAAGCTCCCCACGAAAAACAACTCCTACCCCGCGATATAGTACGTGGCTATATAAAAAATACGCTTTTACAAAAAAGTCATCGAAAAACCAAGCTTTCTAATCCTTGCTTGTTTACTTAGTTACACGCCTGAAGAAGCAGGAGGTGGACTTTTTTCTCGCGGGATAAATGAATTACTTGTGTTTTCTTATCTGTGGTAGGAAATCCTTGTGCCTTAAGTGCCGTTATGCGCAAATGCATAGTGAATTAGTTCTTTCCGTGCAAAAATAAAGGCAAATGGCTTATCACAATTATGTTGCGCACTGAATCGGCATCCTACAGAGTTGCAACAGTCAAAACGCAGTAAAGCAAAAAACGATCATGGCCCAAGCACTCCGTGAAGATGGTTAACGATCGAAGCTAAACGCGCGGTCCCAGTGTTTATCACTGAGTTAATCCCGACGGTTCATTAAACGACGACTTTTTAAACTGCCGGATCTTCGGTACGCAGTTGCTTCTTGCGCTCGGCTACACGAGCGTGTTCTTGTGCCCGGCCGGATCAGCACGGCGTAGACGAGCCCGCTACAGGTTCCGCTTGCGGCGTTGCTGATCGAAAGCTGCCTGCTCTTAAGTAGTACGTATGACGCGTGGCCTATCGATTTCGGAGTCGGAGGGAAACTGCAGCGCGCGCGCTCGGCTGCGACGAAAAGCAACGACTTCACTACTGACGCAGCTAATGCAACACCACCTAGAAGCACAAGGCCGTTTCATTCCGATCTATGACATCATGTTACCTGGCCAGACTGTCATAGAACCTAATGGGGATGCTCCCGACTCGGCAACAGTCATTTTGACGTCACCGCTTTGATCACGCTAGCCTTGTCAATAGAAATTTCGGACGAGATAGTGTGACGTCATGGGTCGGAGTAAACAGGCCTTGTGCTATCTAGGTGGTGATGGCTCATCCCGCACCTCTCTGTCGCTTTCTATTTTTCGCGCATGCGCATGGGGTTACGCCGGGGCGTTTTTCGGCGTACAGGCGACCGAAAGACGGACGGACGGAAGAATCGTTTAGTCATACAGAGCTTAGCTTAGCTTAGTCCATTCCGTTCTGCGATGGATGGTTGACCAGCAGAGCTGTAAATATTGTGGGAAGAAACTTCTGATAAAGGCTGTTTTGGCATCCCTCATTTTCCTTCCCGACGGTCACAATTGCTTTGTAGTCGCTATCATATACACTGATCGGCATACTCGCAACTGCAATCACATTCTTTGATAATGGCAAATCGGTGCACGTACGCCGCTGGGTGGTCGGCTGGGCCGGATTGATGTGGCATCGCTAGCGATATGTCTCCCACATGATACGCGTAAAGCAGTCCCTTTTCGGTCCCGACACACCTAGACTGAAATCACCGACAACGACCACAGGGATAGTGTCATCGCCACTAACCCGCACAAAGTGAGTTGCCATGAACATTATGAGGCTATGAGACATTGCATTTTTGTCCTGCTTATGGGAGTATGAGCCATTGCTCACGGGCTATTGATTACTGGGGTATGAGCCATTGACGTGAAAGTTTTGATCATGTTGTTCTGTAAGTTGTATGTGTGAATGGAAGGAATGTACGCACTGTTCGCTTCACTTTGCTGAGTGCTTGTAGCCTCTGCCTTACGGGACTATGAGCCATTGCATTTTTTGCTCGCTTACGGGAGTATGAGTGCAGATAGGAATATGAGCCATTGATGATGATAATTTTCGGGGCGGACACGAAAATCCTGCGGTACCCTAGCCATAAGAGCTCCGCTGCAAGAAAACCCCCGGTATATGTAAAAGGAAAGCCGCGACAGATTTGCTCTCTCCCACCATGTCAATGTCTTCGATGATCGTATCTGGCAATCAACACAAGGATTTAGAGTAAGACTCACTATTCATGCATGTTATATACAAGACACAACTTGCTTTACATAGAATGAGTTGTTATGCGTGGACTGTCACACTGCATTGCTTCTTGCTAAAAAAAGCAAGAACGAAAAGGAAATACTGCGACGCTTTTCACCGTAACGCTCAAATATCTCTCAATGTCAATCTCCTCAATGTGCTTCTCGAAGACAACTCATGTTGGAGCGTTGAATACACTTGAACGAAGTGCTTCGCTTGTGGCGAGGGAACTAGTGCAACTTCCGCGCGCCAGAGCCGCTGCCACGATGGATGGATGGATGGATGGATGGATGGATGGATGGATGGATGGATGGATGGATGGATGGATGGATGGATGGATGGATGGATGGATGGATGGGTGGATGGATGGATGGATGGATGGATGGGTGCATGGATGGATGGGTGCATGGATGGATGGATGGATGGATGGATGGATGGATGGATGGATGGATGGATGGATAGATGGATGCTACGAGCGCCCCCTTTGGGACGGGACAGTGAGCTGCCTAATCAAGCTCTTGTTATTATTTTGCTCCAATGTCTTATATATCTTCCAAAAAAGAAAAATAGTTATCAGGAAAATTTCGGTACCTGTATTGGAAACATTGTTTTTGTACGCCTCCGGTGTTTGCCGTCTCTACTTTTCTTGCACCAAACTTACAATCGCTTCTCACTGATCTCTACTGTGGACATGTTCACTTTCCTCTTGCTGCCCATGCAACTGCTAGATGTCGGGACACCTTGTGGAATATAACGGAACTGCAATGCGAATTTTGTACGTATTGACGCTGCGCGGCGCGCATGTCAAATGGCACAATACGATGGTAATGATGATGAATTAATGGCATTCCCTTTGAAACGATAGGACGAAAAACAGTCACCTAGCCTGCTTGGATTAAGTAGGTATGTCACAGATGTTTTTAATTACATCAATATTTAGACATCTTCATAATCTTTGTTCAAGACTTCTATATCTATCTTGCACCGCTTCCTATGCAGCCTCTACATGGCGTGCCATTTGATCTAATAATATGCAACTAGGAATGTAAAGGGCGCACGCATAGCCGCTACGCGGCGCGAATATCACATTGCTAGGAAAATCGCACGATATCATGCTAATGATGATGCTTTATGGCATCCAGTTTGAAACGCGGTGGTGACATGGTCACATAGACAGCTTGATTTAATCAGGTACAGAATGTATATTTTTTAGCATTCTTGTGTGCATCTCCTTAAACTTCTTTTTCTTCCTCAAACCTTAGTTAACTGCCTTGAACCACTACGTGTGCATCTACTAAATGTTATTCTACTTGGTGTAATAATATACAAGTGCAATGCAAAACGTGCACGTATTGACGCTATGCAGCCCGCATGTCACATCGCGTGTCTCCTCGCGCGCTAGGGCACGATTATAGGACGTTCTTCTGCTGCATGATAGCAAGCGCATTGGAATCAGTGTCCGCTGCGATATCTTCGTGTGCCTCGCGATAACTCCCGTAATAGTGGTGTTCATTGGACGCCCACGATAACCACTATCCGTCGAAAGCTGACAACCTGGCAGGGACGTCACCTCTGCATTTTTGTGAGTGCTAAGGCATGCAATATATTACTTGTTTCAAAACTTCTTTATGTTCTGCAGGTCTTGCACTGATCACGTATTGATCTTCAGGGATTTCGTAGAATATTTTCATGTCTTATTTGGCGTTCATCATGGGGTAGCCAAGAGAAGGGACAGCCTTTTTCTTCCACTGGAGAAGGGATGCCTAAGTCTTCTGCATTTCTGTGTGCGACAATTGGTCATGCGATTATTTTACCTTAAAAACTTCCATCATCCATTCCTTCTCGCAGTAAATCGAACACGTTTTGCCTCACACCTCCCTTTGCTTTTTGTCACGACAAACTTTGCCCAAGAACTGCCATTATGGGGCTTCCTAAAAGAACTTGTCGACACTATTTCATTTTAGACTCTAGAATATTTCTTTAGCGTTGATCGAACGTCGCTAAATATAGCACTTAGACATAACCTATTCCCTGACCCTATATATAGGAAGCCGTGTATTTCTCTGTTTGGCCAATTCGGTCTTTGCTGCGTCCGTAGAATGTGTATTACGTCAACAGCTAGAAAACTTTTCTTTAAGCTGCGTACTTCCAACCTACCAGTTAAAATGTAGCTTCAGAAAAAAGGCTTATGTGAACGCTAAAATACAAATGGTAGGCTTTGCAGTCATCAACGCGAGACAATAGAACATTGCTTTATTGTTTGTCGTGGCGCGTTTGATTTTGGAGACATTTTACAAAGAACTATAACAAAACCTTTCTCTAACACCTTGTGGTATCTGGTTTCTCTCTTTCGAAAAGACAGCCAGTAACGCACCATGCGATTTGCTTATGTTATTAGCACTTTATTCATTATGAAGGAGCCAAATGAATGACAGATATGCCGAGCCACCTCGCTCGACAAGATCTGTCTTTCGTGAAGAGGCTGCTCAAGTGCACAGTGTGGACGCTGCCGTTGATCCCGTACCTGAATGGATTTCGCATTTGGACACTTGTGTTTGCTTTCCCGAATTTCGAACTTTCATTGGACTGCGTACCATATGTCCATTTCTTTCTCATGTGTGTGGAAATGTAATGTTACAATTTTCGGATGACAACACTCATAATTCAATGCAATAAAGAAAAAGAACGCTGACGTGGCTCAGTGGTAGAGTAGCTGACTCCCACGCAGCGTGCCCGGCTTCGATCTCGGCGGGAACTGGTGTTTTTTCTCATTCCCGGTTAGCTACTACGGACAACGGGCGGCGGCAGCGGACACCATCGGCACCCACAACAGCTTGCACTCTAATATTACGAAAAGTTTCTTGACAAAAGTTACAAACTTATTGTCAAATTTCCACTCCGTAAACCCGATTTTTACCTTAACACACAAGCACAGACTCGCGACTCAATGCGCTCGCACACGCACGCACACAAAAAATACACGCACCAAAACATCGAACTGAGGGATCCAGCTTGGCCTGCCTGAGACACAGGCATATTCGCACCTTTGCACGCTTTTCTTTGTACGGTACTATTCGTGTAAGCCTATAGGCGACTCTGAATAACTCTTCAGCCATAGGGATATGTTTTTGTTCTAAGAACTCCCCTTTTTTATCGCTATTGTACCTGTAGTAGCCCAGCGCGAACCATTACAAAAAGTACCTTTATGTTTGGTGAAGCATCTTCCGAAATAGCATGCTGTGTTGCCTAGTGGTAAAAAAAAAGACAGTTGAACCACTTATTTCGGGCTGTATTATTCTGTCTTGCCACTTTCGACCTCTCAGGTGTTTTTTGATGGTAAACTGGTGTCTTTCAATAATGAGAAAGTAAGAGGCCCCGAAATCGACGATTTTGTGGTGTTATACACGGACGAAAGCAAACCCAAGTTCTCGATGGTGGAAACGCACTACACCATGACCGACACGACACTAATAAGGACGGTGAGCTTGGAATCGGATTGCTTTGGTAGTTGGAGGATATGGGGGGGGGGTGTAGGGAGACGGCATTTGAATGAACTCTCAACCCTCTTGCATCCAGCTCGAAAATCGTGCACAGCACCCTCATGCGTACATCAGTTATCGCTAATAGACCGAGAAGGCAGCAGAAAATGAACCTCAAAGAGAGCCTGCGTATGTGTACAAGCGTCTGGATACCTTAATTTTTGGCCCTGAGATACTCCTCCTGACTATCAACACCGCCTTACCTCCTGCTCAGGCAATATGAGAGGGAGGAATGGAGCTTGTACATAGAGAATTACGAAATAGAATTTGTGCTTGTTGCTGTCTTCACCATCATCACCATTTATTTTACGTTTAAGGGCTCCCATTGGTGCATAACCTAAAGGGGAGCAGGATTAGGAAAGTACAGCACCTGGTCACTAATTCGAACAATGCACCTTATGCCGTGCACCTACTTAGCGAGGAGTTTACCTGGAGGGTTATCATAACCGCCGTCTCCCTGTTTATGTTCGCTGCAGAACGAAGGCCGCCATCGGCGGTCTTCAATTACCTTTCTCGTGAGCGACCTCATCCCCATCTGATGCGTACAAATTTGCAAATTTTTTGACACCACCTAGTTCTCTGCCGCTTCCGAGTGTGTGTCCCTCCCCTTCGCAGCCAATGCCACTCGCACTTGCTCTCAAATATAAACTCGTCCATGCCCATTTGCTCTCAAATCTACACCGCCGTTTTTCTGTCCCCACGCCTGCCGGGTGAGTGAGGTCAGCTGTACCCATTCTAGTTTCTTTTCGGAATGCTGGTACTTGTGCTTAAGCTTCAAGCTGTCTTCCCCTTCGCCGCCCCTGCGGAGCTTGGTTAATGGCATATGCCATGACATGCCGGTTGTTGCTGAAGTATACTAGAGCACCTCCTTTTCCTAAGTGCGACACCTATCAGGGAAACTTTTCCAGGGAGTGCGAAGTCATGGCACGCTTTCGCGGGAAGTGGTTCACCTGCATTCTAGACCCCTCAATGGCTGCACCCACGTTCGGGACACGGGAGACACGCGTGGGAGCACTCCCGTCTGTGTCCTAGAGGCCTCATTGACAGTCGCGGTCATAGCAGGGCATGGACTACCAATAGTGTGTGTTGCAATTTTGGTCAGCATTGGAGACAGTGTATACGGTGACAGCTCAGAAAGCAGCTTTGAAACATGGTAATAGGACGCATATGAAGCCGTCCGGCAGATTTCTGTGCGACGTGACGCATACTCCCGTCGGCAAGAAAAGGCGAAGACAGTGACATATTATCGCAGCTTTGAGTTTGTTTCGTGTTCAAACCCATAAAACCACAACGTATCTTACATTTACTATTTAAACAGGCGTGACTACATTTTCCTATGAGCTGACTAACTGCCAGTTTAGTTCCTAAGCCCTCTCCTCAGCCGCCGCCTTGTTTGGATAGCAAATTGGCCTGCATTGTTTTTCGCTTCGATGCTGTTGTCTTGAAACTGTCTCTTTTGCGAGTTTTTTCAAAGATGGAATGACAGAAAAAATGGCGGCTGTTTGCCTAACTGCCTATTTAGCCATTTACGGCGATTATTAGAACATAGGCCAAGTCCCCTGTAGCGGCAGCAGAGTATCGTAAATTTCACCTTAAAGGAACCGTAAAGAAGACGAGAAGAAATTGTGATAAGAATAAAGTAGGTTACTCGTGCGCAATATCAAAGCGATTGCTCTCAATTTTCTCAATTTAAGAGGAGGTTCGCTCCTGAATGACGGCAGAGGCCGAGCCCCTCTGCCATCACACGGGCCCTCTGGACAGCCCTGAGTTGGTCCGCCAGCACTTCACTATGCAGCATCCGCTGCCACCACTGTTCACCTCGAGAATCATCACCGGCCAACGCCAAGCAGCGCCAAAGCATGTGTTCTAAATCGAGCAAACCCCCACACTTACTACAATATACTGAAGCCCCGCAGTCCGCATTAATTTTATTCATGATGAACGGGTTAGGGTACGTTTGTGTCTGCAGAAGCCTTAATGTAACCGCCTGTGGTGTATTTAATTTAGAATGTGGCAGGGGCAATGCCCTGCACCCTAAGTAATAGTGCTTGGTGATCTCGCTGTAGGTTAACAGTTGGTCCCTGCACTAAGGAGCGGGAGATCCAGCCCCTTTAGGGAGCACACGGCCCACTAATCCTCGTGCCTCTCTGTGCGCCACCTCGTTGAGGTTACGCGGTGCTCCCTCCACTGTTCCCATGTCCGCCGGGAACCAAGTAACTGTATGCGAAGTGATATCCCTACCCTGCAGCAGTCTGTTAGCCGGTTCCGCAACAAGTCCTCTAGAGAAGGCTTTAATCGCAGATCGCGAGTCACTAAACACCAAAACTCTTCTTGAATCAGTTAGTGCTAGAGCAATAGCCACCTGCTTGACGACCTCCGGATCTTTGGTTAAATGTAAGCGGCATTTCTAACGCTCCCTTTGCCATCCACTACCACCACCGAATAAGCATGTTCCCCATTTATCCATGCGGCGTCAACAAACGCAGACTCTTCCTCCTGATCCTTCGCCTCTCGCAACAAAGCCCTAACCCTCGCGACCCGCCTCTCTACATCGTGCACGGGGTGCACATTCCGCGGAAACGGACGAACCATGATGTTGGCCCTAAGGTTCACGTTCAACTCATGTAGGGGCGCCCCATCGTGCGACACAGCCACCGATTCTTCAATTGACTTTAAAATATACCTACCCGCTGGTGTACCTAGCAACTGCTCCCTCTGTGCGGCACGCTGAGCCTTGGCAATTTCATCTAAAGTATTAGGCAAACCCAGTCGTAACAACACACCGCTTGAAGTAGTCACAGGCAGACCAAGCGCAGCCTTGACGGCCTTTCTGATGCAAGCTTCCAATTTATTTTTCTCCCCCTATTACAATTTAGCATAGCTGCCAGATACGAGAAATTACACATACTAAATGCATGAACTAACCGCATCACACCTTCTTCTCATAAACCTCTATGCCTATTAGAGATCCTCCTTATAGGCATTATGGACTCCTACGTCTTCTGGGTAATACGCTGAATGGTTCTAACGTTCGATCCATTCGCTTCAAGTACAAAACCCAGGACCCTGATTGCTTCAAGTTTGGGTATCAACGACCCTTCCCTAGTATAGATTCTAAGGCAAGGTTCAACTTCCGGTACCCAACGTTTCGGCCTACGACCTAGCTTCTTAGATTTGAAGATCAACGACTCCGACTGTTTAGTGGAGCACTTGAGCCCGATAAGACCCTAACACTCTTCCGGAAGCATTACCACCTTCTTCAGCCTAGTCTCAAGCTCTCCATCATTACCACCTACACTCCATATAGTAACGTCATCCACCTAGATAGAATAGCCAATATCCAGGATAGTGTCCAGTGTATTATCCAACTTCGACATCGCCACATTGAATAACAGGCGAGAGTACGGATCCCTGTGGAGTACCACAGCAAACCAATTTAAAGATTTTCAACTTTATCTCCCCAAACCTGAGACATGTCCTTCTATCCATAAGGCAACCCTTGACAAAATGGAAAAGCCGCTGACCCATATTCAAGTCCGGTAGCACGCGTAGAATGAAAGATTGTCGGATTTTAATGAAAGCTTTTTCCACATCAAATCCAATTAGTGCCTTAGTATCCCTTGTGCGCCGGTGAAGGAGCTGATGCTTAATCCTGGTCATAGCATCCTGAGTCGAGAGGCCGGGCTGAAATCATTAATCGAGTGCGGAAAGACCCCATTGCCCTCAACATAACGCGTTAGCATATTGAAAATGATATGCTCAGCGACTTTCCCCAAACACGATGTCAAGGAAATGGGTCTAAGATTTTGAAGCCCTATGGCCTTCCCCGGTTTGTGTATAAGAACAGTAGTTGAAGTTTCCACTATTCCGGGAAAGAGCCTTCCTTCCATCAGCTATTGATCTCCCGCGTAAGGAACTCCATTTTATTAACATTTTATTCGTAATGTCATACGGCCCTGATGCCGAGCGTCCATTAGGATTCTGCAGCGCCATCTTTATGTCACTTTGAGTAAATTCCTCATCCGTAACTGTATTTTCATCCCCACTATATTCCAAAATCACGTCAGGTGTATTGTGCCAGGTCTCCAACGGCAGTTATCTCTCAGCCAAATCCTTCAGCAACTCCTGCTCTGTGGAGTCGCGACACGGCTGATGGACCAGCTTACCTATCACAGTCCTCTGATTAGATTTAGTGTTTGTCTCATCTAGTAAATGAGAAAACTCCAGGCGCCTCCCCTCTTAATGAGCCCATCAATAGAATTGCATACTTCATCCCATTGCTGTTTGCACAGTACCCGACAATGGCCTTCGATTTCCTGATTAACCACTGCTATACGTTTTCTAACCCTTCTATTCAATATCTGACCCTTCCATCTCCCTAACATCACCTGCTTCGCTTCCAACATCAGTGCCAGGCGACTATCCATGTTTTCCGTGTCAATATCGCTCTGAACTTCTTTAGTGGACGCCTCAACGTCACTTTTAAGCTGACTAGTTCACTGTTCCAAGGTCAACTCGTTTCCCGCATCTTCGATTCTCTGCGCTCTTCGTTTCCTAAAGGCATCCCAGTTAACCATCCTGAATGTGCGCTCCTTTTTATTAGCCACTACCAAAGTAATCATAGGTATGTAATGATCGCTACCAAAATCTATATTAGAATTGGACCAGCACGAATTCACCACCCCCCGAACAAAAGTGAGATAAGGTGTCGAATCTCTACATGTCGACGTGCCACATCTGGTGGGATATGAAGAGTCTGTAATAAGAGTTAACTTCAAGTCTAGTGCCTGATTCCATAGTCTCTCCCCCTTAATAGTGCTCTAAACATACTCCCACACATCATAGGGTACACTGAAGTCTCCTCCAATAAGCAACGGGTTATCCTTAGCCAGATTGGTTACATTGGTCAAGAGAGATTTGAAATTCTGCTTCGTGTCCCGGGGGCTACTGCAGAGGTTAAGCAGGTAAACGCTCCTCTGACATGACCTTTGCCGACCTAAAATTACCTCCACCATAAAATATTTAATCTTGCAATCCGCCATGTGAAGATCATGTCTCATATACGCCTACCTCCTATTAATGAGAGTAGCGAGTACCCTGCCCTGTTCATTATCCATAACCTCCGCTTTGAAATTTGTTAAGCTCACGTTAGACGTCAGTGTTTCCTGTGACATGATAACTTGAGGTTTCACACCATGCGTTTCAACAAACTTCAGCAGAGACGCCTTCTTATAGTTGGACCCCCTACAATTACACCGCCAAATACTAAATGGAATAGTTAATAGAGCCATCTTGACGAATAAAGGGAAAATCAGACATCCACCCGTTCGTAGCAATTGCTACAAACGAAACCCATACGGGTTCCTCGAAAGAAAAGCCTCATAGTTGAAGAAAGACCCGTCCTGGTCCGGGACTCGAACCCGGGACCGCCGGCTCTCCTGGGCAGCCGCTCTACCATCTGAGCTAACCAGGCGGCTAGCAGATGGCAGGGCGAAGTCAAATTTGGCGACAACCCGAAGCAAAGGCAAGAGTTTCACATAGTAGTTCTGCGGAAGCCCGCAAGGTGGAGAGAAGTAATGAGTAAAGGGAAAATCAGACATCCAACCGTTCGTAGCAATTGCTAGAGAGGAAACCCAAACGGGTTCCTCGAAAGAAAAGCCTCATAGTTGAAGAAAAATTCGTCCTGGTCCGGGACTCAAACCCGGGACCACCGCCTTTCCGGGGCAGCCGCTCTACCATCTGAGCTAACCAGGCAGCTAGCAGATGGCAGGGCGAAGTCAAATTTGGCGACAACCCGAAGCAAAGGCAAGAGTTTCACGTAGTAGTTCTGCGGAAACGCGCAAGGTGGAGAGAAGTAATGAGTAAAAGGAAAATCAGGCATCCACCCGTTCGTAGCAATTGCTAAAAAGTTCCTTTGCAGCAATTTATACGAACGGGTGGATGTCTGATTTTCCCTTTATTCATTACGTCTCTCCACTTTGTGGGTTTCCCCAGAACTACTACGTCAGAGCCATCTTGACCACGGAAAATCGGTGAACTAGTTTTAAGCTCAAATCCACTCGGCGACTTACCCTGCTGGGCTAGCGGCTGAGTGAACTCCCGTTCCATAACAGGCACCACCGCCTCGTTTAGATATATTTGAAGTTTGCCTAATCTCTGATCCGTGATATTTTCCCGCTCTTCTATGCGCTCCAGTCCACTAATAATCTGATTTACACTTTCTTGCAATGTTGCCATCATTGCTTTAAGCTCGGAACCGACTTTGCCCTGAATCCACACCGTCGAGGATAGGGCCGTCTTTTTCGGAGCAGGGATCTCCTCGTCAGCCACATTCTCTTCTGCGACCTCCACAGACCTCGGTACCTCTATCGAGTCATCATGTTTCCTAGCCTGTCCTAAGCTACCGCTGTTACCGGAAGGTAAGCCGTTCCTAAGTTCAGTTATCTCTTTGATAAGCCCGTCCATGGCTGTTTTTAAGCTATGATTCTCTCTCTCCAATTGCGCATTCCTATCTCTATCCCTATTGCCATCCACATGCTCCTGGCGCTGCTCACGCGCTCGGCCGGCGCTGATGCTGCCCTTGACCTTGTCAGCCCAGGTGGTCTGGCCTCCAGCTGCGCCGCCACCTCCACCAGCTGCAGGAATGCGCACCCGCGCCTCCCTAGAAACGGAGCGGCTCCTGGTGGTTGGAGCCCCAGACGATGGCCGCTGCCTCGACCTGGAATAGCTCGTAGAGCGCGAGCGCCCCAAGAGCGTTGGCGGGCGCTCACCAGCTGCACTATCTCGGCTGCCTCCTGTTCCGCCGTTAGCTCCACCCTAACTCTCGCCTGTCTTCGAACACGCACGACGTAGGGAAGCTGGTATCATTGATTGCATTGTTTATCCACAGTCAGCTGTCGTCCGTCACAAAGCTTGCAACAAGATACACAGTTGTGATCCTCTTCAGGGTTCCGAGCCCCGAATCCTCGGCATTCAGAACAATGGGGTGCCGGACAGACATCCGCCCGGTGTCCAAGCTTGCCACACACATAACAAACATCTAACTACTTTCTATACAGGAAACACCGCACCAGGGTTGGCTCATATCTGACAAAATTGGGCACTTTTAACCCGTCGAAAACAATGATAACTGATCCTGTATTCTTAATTCGTTTGGCCGCCATAGCCAGTGGATTGCGATCGTTAACGATGTTCCGCTCAAGTGTCGCTGGGCCATCCATAATTTCTACATTGCGAATGACCCCTTTACACGTAGTGCGTGGGGCCGACTCGTACACACTGACTTCAAAATACTCGTCTGCCATTCTCACTGACCTGAGTCTCAAATATCGTACAGCGTTGTTCCTTTCTGGCGTACTAGCCACCACGATACTTTGCATAAAGTTAGGGCAAATAATACCTTCGCTAATCTGCTCAATACTGAGACCTGCAGCGTCTACGATTGCCTTGCTTTAAGTTCACTTTCTTTAAGTTCTGAAAGTTCTGGACTGAACTTTCTTTAAGTTCAGTCCACCCCATAGGCGAATGAATATGTTGATATGTTCTTGTGGCATCGGTGGCATGCGCGACGCCTTCACAATGCGATACTTGATTGCCGAGCCTGCGCGCCGTTCACCTGCGCCCCGTCGATCAGGCATCTCGCCTTTTGAACCGCCATCACCCAATCCAAGCCTCATCGTAACTCTAGATTTTCGGCTGGACAAGGTCCGCTATCCCAAATATTCAGTAATGTCCTACGCAAGGAGCACTTCCCCTTCAACGTGCATTGCTGCCATGCCGCGCTAGGTCTACCAGACGCTAGCTCTCGGCCAGCATGGCGTGAGCACAAAAGTTCTAATAAAGTCCAAAAAGGGGTTGGCTCACCTCAAAATCAGGTATCCGCTGAATCCGCTCGTCTTCACGGATCCGGCGATATCAAATTTACGCCACTAGATGACCAAAAAAGGCTCGGATGCTTTGAAAAAGACGGGCCCATAAAAGCCCACAAGCCTCCTGCGAACTTCGTCGTCTTCCCCCCCCCCCCCCCGGGATAATCGTGACCATCATGAGTTTGTTTCAACGCGAATAAATCTAACTACATCAACGTTTTTACGGTTATGTTCCCATAGAAGTCCAGACACCCAGAGGGCATTGGATATGAAGTAGAGCGCAATGTTAATTACGGTGCAGTCACTGAACAGGTTAAGGTCCGATTCAACCAGCCGACATCAACCCCATGGTGCCTGACGTGTGTGACAACATCAAAGACAGCGGGTCCGCCGTGGTGGATTTGTGTCTACGGCGTTGTGCTGCTATGCGCGAGACCACAGGATCAAATCCTGGCCACGGCGGCCGCATTTGGATGGGGACGAAATGCGAAAACGCTCGTGTACTATGCACTGAGTAGACTGTAAAGTCTCCAGGTGGTCAAAATTATTCCGAAGCCGCCACTGCTTCATGATTATATTGTGGTTTTGGCACGTAAAATCTCAGAATTTAAAATAAGACAGAGCGGAGCTCTGACACTTTGCGGCAAAATTTTATTGAAATTTCTGGAATAAATATCGGCTTCAACAAATGGCGGTCCTTAGTTTAAGGCCCCAAAATCCGCCCGCTGAGCCCCCGGGCTTCCATCACGCCACACGGCCCATCAAGTGTTGCTCGGCTATGGCTGAAGTGGATGAGGTGCGGCACCCGGTAGGCGGACACTGACATTCCAACTTTACATGGCGTAACGTATAACATAGAAAAGCTCCGAAACCTGGAAAACAGTCGCGGTTTGGATCCTTGACCGCCCACTGGCGCAGGCGACACACCTCTTTGACCTCTGCTTCACATAGACGGCGCCTCAAGACTGACCCACCTAAAGGAAATAAGCAGTCGCCTTTTCATGTCCTTCTCTTCAACCTTTGTCTCTATGACTTATTTTTAATCTTTTCAGTCTTTTCTATTCCATTCACTTCCAACAGTCCTTGCTGCAAGGGTAAACCTTTTGTGTCATAACCACCTTCGGTTATAGGTATTTGGTTATTTCGGGAACGTACAGCTGGCGTTTGTATGGCTTGTGTGTAAAGGCCCTACAGCGTCCTCTCGTCGTAGTCCATGGGGCATGGCTGGCGTTGCTGACGGAAGATTATTATTTTTCATGACTAGTTGATCCCCCGCGCTACCCAATCACTCCCACAGTATGGGGCGCAGATATTCAAATTTTTTTGGCCGACATACAGTTTCCCCCATTCCATGTCATTTATCGGGAAAAATCTGAAAAGACGGCGAGGACGATCTCAGCTTTTCTAATTCTAAAGGGTAAACTTTAGCATTTGGTGCATAGTACAAACTATCAACGATGACTAGCGGCGATCTCCTGCGGGAATTACGCGACTGGTCCTACCGGCGGGCACGCTATGGGACTGTCGTATCTGCCTTCGTGTTTCTCCAGGCAATCGTGTTCGACCTCGCCTAGCTAACTTACAGCAGCTTTCCCCGTGTCGTTGGCACTGGCTTGCAGCCGTTCAACTTGCCCCGAACTCAACGTTTGTGTGCACTCGCCCACTCCTGCGACCAGCACCATACCAAATGGAAGGCGTTCAATCAGCAGCGCACCCTATGACGCAGTCATTCGAGGCACCGCCCCGAGTTACGCTACTGTACTTCAAGCCACCTTCTGACGGACCGACATCCGCATTCTCATCAGACTTTCTTTACTTCTTCCGGCGTTCCTGAGCCTAGCGGCAAGCAAACTCTGGGATTGATCTATGTGCAACTCTTCGTGTTCATACAGGTAAAAAAAGAACTGTTCATTATATGCGCTTCGAACACGTTACCGCGGATTACTAGTCCGACCAAGTCCACACTGTTGCTTCGCTGTTGCATATGAATACGCTCAAGTTTTACTGCAGTTATTAAAGCTATCAGGAGGTGCAGAAGAAAATCCAGGACCTAACGTCCGCACAGCCACTACAGAAAACTCCAGTCATGTGAGGCTAGTTCTGGAAGAAGCCTGATCTGGCCAAATAGCTTGTCTTAAGGAAATAAAATCCGTTCATGTAAGCTTTCGGAAGACGATAAACGTTTCGTTGACACCAATAAAGGGCTGGCTACAATTGAAGATGATCGCTAATCTGTCACAACAATAGAAGAGCAAGTGCCAATGTTCAGGCCTTTTCGGAAGACAACGGATTGAAAATCACTTCCCTGATATCAAGAATGGTTGATTACGAAGACAGGGCTCACCAGTTCGACCTCGTGTTCCTGGGCTTCGATGAGTCGATTCTGGTGACGTAGCAGCAATAGGAAGAACTAGTAACCAAAGTTTGCGCTGAGAAGCTTGAGGTTCACGTGCATGCCGGGGCATGCCTCCTCAAAAACAAAGAGCCGACGTTCTATAACGTTACAAATGTAACACTCCCATCGATAGACATAAGCATAATATCAGGTACTCTAATGCCATACCTCGAGTGGAACGTCATCACGAACTCGCACAGAAGTGATCCTTTTCCAGTTATTCTAAATCTAACAAAACCAGATGAATGATGCCTACAAGTCCCTAGGTGGAAAGTCAATTCTGGAGACAGGACGCGTTTTCGCGAACTTACGCACTTTACCACGGATGATCATGCCCACAGCATTTATGATGCAGTGGCATACTTAGCAGCGTTTTTATTTGATTGCATATCAATATGGTATCGATAGGTTCGGCTTGTAAGCGATGTATTCCCTGGTTGAGTGAGGAATTAAGGGAAGCTCGAAGGAGGCAGAACAAGGCGTGGCGCTGCCTATGTGGCCCTCCTACGGCAGAGAACCCCGTGAGCTCTAAACGCGCTAGATCACAAGGCAGGCGACGTAATGACAAAAAGGAGAGCTGGATAATGTACCTATCGGCATTTATTCGTGCACACGAGAAACAAAACTCTGGAATAGTGTAACAAGAATGTTAGGTGGGCTTTCTCTCCACTTCCCGTTGGTTGATGATCAAAGCTACAGTCTGGAAGACCAGGCCGATACCCTCGGAGAACATTTCAAGTGTCTCTAGTTCAGAACGTTACTCCGAAGCCTTCCTGAAGCACAATAAACAGCAGAAAGCAAAACATTAAATCGAAAGTGTAGCGGATGTGAACAATACAACCGTCCTTTTGTTGTTGCCGAGTTCATAGTGGCTTCGAGTACTCGGGAGAAGTCTGCTCCGGATACTGATCGGATTTTTTACGTATTCAACAGACACCACCATCATCATCATCATCATCATCATCATCAGCAGCAGCAGCAGCAGCAGCAGCAGCCTGGTGACGCCCACTGTGGGGCAAAGGCCTCTCCCATACTTCTCCAACTACCCCAGTCATGTACTAATTGTGGCCATGTTGTCCCTGCAAACTTCTTGATTTCATCCGCCCACCTAACTTTCTGCCGCTCTCTGCTACGCTTCCCTTCCCTTGGAATCCATTCCGTAACTCCTAATCACCACCGGTTATCTTCCCTCCTCATTACGTGTCCTGCCCATGTCCCCCCCCCATTTCTTTTTCTTGATTTCAACTAAGATATCACTAACTGGCGTTTGTCCCCTCACCCAATCTGCTCTTTTCTTATCCCTTAAGGTTACACCTATCATTCTTCTTTCCATAGCCCGTTGCGTCGTCCTCAATTTAAGTAGAATCCTTTTCGTAAGCCTCCAGGTTTCTGCCACGTACGTGAGTACTCGTAAGACACAGCTGTTATAAACTTTTCTCTTGAGGAATAATGGCAACCTGCTTTTCATGATCTGAGAATGCCTGCCAAACGCACCCCAGCCCATTCTTATTCTTCTGCATATTTCAGTCTCATGATCCGGATCCGCAGTCACTACCTGTCCTAAGTAGATCTATTCCCTTACCACTTCCAGTGCCTCACTACCTATCGCAACAATTACAACCCAAGCTACAACCCAAGCAACAATTTCTCTATCTGCGATGATGTTTTATAGTTCAGTTATTAACTTTGTCTGACAAACACAGTGAAACGCTTTAGAAAAATCAAGTAGGATTATGACCGCTTGGCTGCGATTGTTAATACCCAGCGCGAGATTGTGTATGACTTCGGTTAATTCAGTTATGGTCGATAAACCCGTGCGAAAATTATGCTGGTTAGGGAACAGGATGCCTTCATTTTCAAAAAAAAAAGAGTTAAATGTTTAGAATTATATGTTCGAGTGGTTTGCATACCGTGCTCGTTAACGATATTGGTCTGAAATTTCAGTCAATGGATTTATCTCCCGATTTGTAGATCGGAATAACTTTAGCTCTTTTCCAATCTTTGGGTAGTTTTGATGTTGAAAGGGAGTTACGGAAAAGAAGATCCCGGTATATGCTGCACCACTGTGCGTACCTTCTAAGAAAATGTTTGTGTATATTGCCGGGACCACATGCGTTTTTAGTGTATAGGGCAAGAAGAAGGTTAATAACACCAGCGTCTGTGATAACGAGTGCGTCAATAGTGAAAACAGTCTGTGGAACTAAGTCTGACATGACGCCATTATCTTTTGTGAAGACCGAACGAAATAATTTGGTATATCTATTGGCTTTATCGGCTTTTGCACTTGACGAGAGCTGAGTTGTGACTGTTTTTTTTTCTCGGCGGAAGTGGTTCCAGAATCTATGTGGGTTGTTCTTTATAAAGCTGAATGAAGAATAAATATAAAGAATGAAGGATAAACTGCAACTGAAACTCAAAGCTGGGGAGTACAGTGTTGAAGTAATGTTGTTTCGCTTCTTTGGATTTCTGTTTGAAATTTTTTGCTGCAAGCGCTAGCCTAGGGGTGTTAGATGGGTTATTGCCTGTTGCCTTGCTAACTCTGCGTAACTTTTTGACTCGGCGTTTTCTATGTATTACTTCCCGAGTAATCCACGGGTTATTTTTCAATCTATTTTTCGATTTAACAGGAATATAATTAGTTACACAGTGTGACATGATGTCTTTAAAATGCATCCAAACAACATTTACACCAGTCAATGGATCTGAGGCCAATGCCGAAAACTCTTGGAATTCGTGAGCTAATTAGGTTTGTAGGTGGGCGTTGTCTGCTTTGTCGAAATTGATTACAGTTTGGGCCGCGGTTCGCACTGATATTTTGTAATCTAGAGGTAAGGTGCACATCGGAATATTGTGATCGGATATTCCTTCTATTACTTCTACCTTCCCTTGTCCTAAGAGAAAGTTACTACTTAACAAGATCAGGTCAAGCATATTCCGAGACTCGTTGTGCTCCCTTTTGGGGCATTCCACAATTTGGCGAAAGTTAAAATTTAACATCATATCGAGAAGGGCTTCTGAAGGCTTTGTTGTGTGCTGCATGGTAGACCAGTCAAGGTCGGGAAGGCTTAAATCACGCATAAGAATAACACGGCAATGTTGAGCATGTTGCTGCAAATATTCTTGTATCGTAATTATGCATTTGGGTCCACTTGCGGGGCTTCGATATATGCAGCCAACTATACTTGTGCCTTCAGTGTTAACCTTACAAAAGATTGCCTCAGCATCAGCTACTTCTGGAAGAATGACCAGTGCGATTGATTTCTTTATTGCTAACGCCACGCCTCCACCACATGTGGCCTATATTTCTGAACCAGTACGTAGTTTGGGGGAGTAACTTGATGACTTGAGACAGACGATGATAATCATGTTTCGGTGGCTGGCACTATATCTGGTTCACGATCGAGCAGTAAGTTTTCAAATCGCTGTACCTTATCCAAGACACTTCGAGGGTTTACGTTTAACTTTATTTTTTCTTGCGCTGGTATTGGCGTGTTGCCGGGTGGTTTACTTCGTTTTTTTTCCACGTTCTTGTTCTTTTTAAGCTCCATTTTGTCGTGCTTCTTTAGTTCTACCCTGTCATTCTTTTCGTCATCCCAGATTAAAACACGGCTGTTAATGAATAGTTTGTTGATAGCTAAGGACACCTTGCCTTTATTTTCGCGGTTTAGCTCAGCACTGTCCCAAAGTTTTTTTCGGGTCTCTCTAAGTTTGCACGAAAAATCTTTCCTTGTCAAAAGGTCTTAGTTCTCTAGTTTAAAGCCGTTTTTAGTATGGCACTTTTACCTCTTCCGTCTAGTAATTTAAATATGACTGGCCTCGTCTTGTTTGGTCCTCGTCTTCCTAAACGATGTATGCGCTCAATGGGCACAGGTTCGAGTTCAAGTATTTTTGCGATTATTTCCTCGTTTAGGGCCTCTTCTAGTGCTTCGCTTGTTTCTTCTTCCATTTCTGGTAGGTCATAAACAATTAGGTTTGACCTGCTGCGGTTTTCTAGGTTGTGTATTGTTTCTTCAAGACACTTAATTACGTCATTCATATAAGCCATTTCTGTATGGCATGCGGTGACTTCAGCTTCAAGTTTCCCAATGACGTCAAGCTTGCTGTCTATATCCGCTAGTCGCTTTTCTTTGATATCTATAATGTCGGAAGCAATTTCGGTAAGTTGTTTGGCGATTTCCTCGAGGTCAGGGCCGGGGTTGCTTTCAGTATCTCCGGCCATCAACAACAGCTTCTTAAAATATGTCATGCACGATTCACACACAGCTCTATATTGCCATGGGCACGGCAACACCAGCAAGAGATGGTCACTTGAGCCGATGCATTTTCCAAACCGCATTCTCACCTGCAAAATGTAGACGAACGGGCAATTTGTGAACCGCATGTCGACGGTGCCACTGTGCCCAGTGACAGGGAGCCCCTTGTGGAGCGCATATAGAGCCGCGGATTGTGCCTACCCTGGGTGGTGCTCTACAGTAGATGGATAGGCGCATGGGCCAGTAAGCTGATGCAGCTGATAGTCGATGATCCGTGTTGGCAGCGTCGGTGCGTAGTCATACCTTGCATGCCAGTCCGGCGCAGTCGCAGTTCCGAGGCGCACATCGCCTGCGTCGAGCAGCAAGTCGAAGAAGAACTGAAAACTCTAGACGAACGGGCAATTTGTGATTCGCATGTCGACGGTGCCACCGTGCCCCAGTACTACCTCATATAATATATACATATTATAACCTCGACATCTGCGAGCGACAGGTTCAACTTGGCCTGAACAAAATGTCGACATGGGCACAGGAGAACGGATTTAAACTAAATCCTTCAAAAAGCTCCTGCGCTCTTTTTCGATAAACAGAGGTATAGTACTAGACCCCCATGTTGAGCTGCATGGTCAACCCTTACCTTTAAGAAGGCAATAAAAATTTTGGGCATCCTTTTAGACACGAAGCTAGCCTTTATTCCGCACCTGAAGTACGTTAAGAACAATTTCCTAAAAACAATGAACTTTCTAAAAATCTTGTTGCGTACAACGTGGGGTTGTGACACGAAGTACCTCCTGAACGTTTAGAAAAGCCTCAAACAAACACCCTTAGGTTAGGGGGCCATAGTGCATCAATAGGCTTTTCCTAGCACCCTCAATATGCTGGACCGTGTCCACCACCTACGTATCCGCCTGGCACCCGGTGCCTTCAGGAAAAGTCCTGTAGAGAACCTCTACGCAGAATCTAAAGAGTGGTCGCTTCATCTTCAGATGTAGTACTCCAGTTTCATGTACCTTGTGAAATTCCAAGCTAACTGCGACCATCCCTCTTATATAACCGTCAACGACATGACTTCTGCAACGCCATTTAATAACCGCCGAGAATATATAGTCCCATTGTCTCTATGCATAAAAAAGCTTTCTGAGGAAATCGGAGTTCCAGATCTCAAGCATAACCTGATGGTCGCAGCGAAGCCATTGGCATTCTATGGCAGCCCATAGAATGCGACATATCATTATTAAAGGTGACAAAACACGCCCAAAAAGCTCATATTCGAATGCATTTCCTATAACTTCAGTTGAAGTATTCGTGCATCCCGCACGTCCTCCTGGAGTGCCGGGAAGCCGAAGCAGAGACAAAAAAAACCGCTATCATATCCCCCTCTGTTCATTGTGTTTCTTGGTGGAGAACCGCTTTTTAACACAAAAGCAGTTTTAGGTTTTTTGAGCGACTTGTTATTACATGTCATCAGCCCGAGGAATTCGTAGCGCATCCTCTCGCCAGATGATGTTGCTGTGATAGTAGTGTTCTGCATAGCACATGCCTCCATGCTCTTGGCTGCGAGGGCTCTGTCAAGGCAATTGTTTTTACGGGTTCTTATCGTTGATATTTTCAGTGTATGCATTATACTTTTACAACGTATCTTTCGCGTTCATAATATACATCGCTGGTCATTGGCATAATCTTAATACAATACATCTTACGCACTTTACAGTGACTGCTGCTAAGGTCGTTTTACAGTCAAGTAATATCTACCTCTCGCAATTCACTATCACATTGCTAACTCATTAACACTTGCCTCGCGCTCCTTGGCCGTACTTGGCCCTTGCCATCAAACAAAACTCCATATATCCTCAACCAAACAACGTGTCTGGAAAGAAGTCATGAGCCGCAAGAAACGATTGCCATTTTTCGAGGATGACGTTCTCACTTAGTTTACCGAGGTAAGAAAAATTGGCCGTAGGTTGGCGAGTTATAGTGATTTGCCGGGCTTAGGATTTAGTGTTAGCTCTGTGAGTCACCGTTGCTTCGGTAGTATTCGGAATTGGCAGTGAGTGTTACAGAATTCAGCTGGTGTAGGTCTTCATCGTTGAGGTTTCGAATCAGGAGGCACTAGATATAGTGTTTGACTGGTGGCTTGTTGCGCTTGATACTAAGTGTGTCAGCTTAAACTTCATGCATCGTAATTTCCTCATCCAGTCGTCTTCAATCATTATATGGTCAGTTTTTCTATCCAGGCCAACAACTTGTAGTGATCTACCAATTCTGAAGTTGCTGCAGGATTTTGTTGTTTTTGTGTTTTCTGTAAAGAAGTGTTTTCATGGAGCTGGTTCCATGGGACTCTGTGCTCTTCAAGACACTGGGTGCACTGAGTAGAACCCACGTGTGAGTTGTACTCCGAGTGAAATATGGAAGGTGTCAGTAGTTGCGATTGAGCCCTGTGGTATATTATCGGTTTGCGGCCCGAGATCCGCTATGCGAAGACTTAGCCTGCGATTGTGTTGTTGTCTACGCCAGCGTTCAGCTAAACTTTGGCGCTCTTCCCTCAAATGTAGAATATGCTGTCTATGTATGTGGTTTCGGAGGTAGTTCTTGTGCGCTTGGTTGATTTTTTCGTGGTCTGATTGGAGGCCCTACAGCCAGTTAGCTTGTGACGGCTCATTGGCATAATTTTCAGCGCGCTTCATCCTAAAGGTGTCCGAATTAATCAACCTTATCTTACGCTCCAGAGTGCGGGGGTTGACGGTATGCCAAGTAGTTGAAAGAATGCAATGATTACTGCCTCGCGTTTCCAGTAAAATGAACCAGTGACCCTCCCTGAATTCGTTGGTTGGGTGTACCAGTGCACCGTTTGATGAGGCCTTTGGTGTTTAGGGCCAGCGGGAGTGATTCCTGGATCACTATGCTGAACGATGTGGATGTCTTTTGTATATGCTGTTTCTGTTCAGTTACGATTTCTTGTGTGAACCTGTAACATGTATCTGAGTTCTGCGGAAACAATTTTTAGTGCCTGGATAATCATATTACTTCCTTCTTCCGTAAGCTAGTCCCTCGGCATAGTGAGGGCATCCTGAAGCTGTTCTTTTGTGCAGTAGTGTGGGTTAGAACTATAAGATCAGATACGGCGGATGTGGAATGGTGGTCATTGTATGAATGGAGGTGGCGGATTTTTCCTAGGACGCCCTGCTTTCCAACCCTGCGGAACCGGAGGCGTCTGTGCAGCAGGCGCGGAGATTTTGGAGGGTGGTGATGCTGACGTTTTCTCGTTGCAGGCTCTGTCCTTTTACTGGGAACAGTACAGGGTCTGGCTGATGGCTTCGATGTGCCTTTTGATGTGTTCTAGTTACCTGGCGAAGACCTGTCTTGTGACTGCTGCCGGCTCCTGGATCGCCTGCGCCTCGATCGAGACATGGGTCGGTGTCCTTTTGGTGGGGTTGTAGGTAGTGGCCACATGCCTTTGGCCTGGAGCGCTTTCTTCAGGCAATCCTTTTTGAGAGATCTCTCGTCCATGGCGAGGCACGTTCTCTGGCTTGGTGATTGCTCTTGCAGTGGAAGCACCCAGGCATGTAGCTGCCATGGTACGGATGCCTCTGTTCCACAGATCTCACAACAGCACACAGGGCGGGGCCGGACGAACGTCTACCCTCTGTCCGGACGCAAGTTAGATCATGCAGACTTGTCTGGGTGGTCGGTGAGCCCAGCATTGTTGTCCCGCGCCCTAATAATAGACATAGGCGGGCACTTGCAGGCCCACAAAAGCAATCAACGCAGTGCTGGTGGCGGCCATTTTGAGGGCGTGTGGTATCTCGGGTCTCGTTGCTTAAATCTCAAATAGTTTGGTAGGTGCTGTATTACCCTTGGGGCTGGTGATTATGCCCTTGCAAGAGTATTATGACGAGGCTACATAAGCTTGGATTTCATATCCCTTAGATCCGATTTGTGGAGTCGTGACGGCGTGCGTGTACCGTTGCAGCAATGGTTTTGTCCGGCGTACTTGCCACGTCAATGGTATGTTCCAGATTACTGCAAAAAAAGGAAGTTGTCGACTGAGTAATCAGGTAACCCTGCAGCCATGGTGAAGGTGAGTGCCACCAAATGTCGTGCCCATTCAACGAGGCGAATACCAACTTTAAGGCGTCCCCAAGTAGTGGAGCTGGCTGTTGGGCCGCTTGGTTTTCTGTAGTCTCCAGTAGGGTGTTTATGGCTCGCTGTGGTCGTTGGTTTGCGTCCCTTGGTGCCCGTGAATCAAGACCCATCGCCCATGTGGGCGGGGTATTTGTCAGAGTCTGCAGCTTCCGTGGCTGCGGAGTGGATGAATTAGACTGGTGGCGTCAGGTCGCAGTAGTGAAATGTGGGTAGTGGCACGCCTAGGATAAGTACGGCGTGATTACAGCCAGCAGGAGGTTGGCCATGCACTGGCAGTTGCACCGCATCCGGTGCAGCAGCGCGTACATGTTCCTGTCCCACCGAACGAGCTTGTGGGTTGTTAAGTTTAGCTGAACGTTTCCTTAACTCGGGAAAGTGCTAGTATTTTAGCACCAAAACCTGTATTTGATTACTTAGAAAGTCGGCGCAATCAATGCGGCCTGTCTCATTGCGTGTTGGTCATGGTTACAAAAGTTCAGGGCAACAAAAATTATGAACCCTTCCCCTACCGGTAAACTTGTCCTGCGTGCACGTGACCATCGTCACGCTTAAGTAACCCACAGGTAACGGTGCCAGATGGCTTCGGCCTCCCACCCTCTCAGCTCGGGATCTTCTCGTTGCTGTCGCATTGTCCGAGCTCGGGCGGCTCTAAAGGCGCATTTATAGACCGACGTTATCGGCGCATGGGCGAGCATCATTAGCCGCCGGGCGCGTCCCAGGCCATTGGCGGCGTTCGATTACATTGGCGGCGCCAGCACGTCGCGTCATGGGTTGAACTTTAGGCACTGCTGTTCTCACCAACGTGTGGTGACGTGTGCGCATGTTCATACTACGTCAGACTAAAGCCGTTTCATGGGCGAGTTCTTGCCGGCGCTCGTCGAAAGCTCCCAGTTCATAGCGAGAACGCACAACGCACGGCCGTCCCATCCATTTTGCGTAAATGAACTGAGATACATAGTGATCTAAAAAAGAAAAGACGCTTGATTCTGCAACCTGTGAGGGAGCACCGCGAAGCGTCGTCAGGGGAGAGGGAGTGGGAAGTGAAAGATGATAGAGGAAGAGGGAGGATGTGGCCTAATAGACTCCACTATGCGCGAAAGGTGACAGGCCTCAGTAAAGTGGCCAGCGTTGTAGCGAGTGCATACAGGGTGTCTATTCTAGTGGAATTTATAAACTCCAACAAGCTGGGCAGCGCAGGGAGCTAGGAACACACCGGGAACAGCCCCTGGAAAGCCGTGGCGTCTGTAAGTGTTGATCACTATGGAGTGTTCCTGCGCGAAGGATGAGTAGGCACCGAGAAGGTGCTCCAGAGTCTCGGGGTCCCCGCACCTCTTGCAGACAGCTGGCATGGCGCGGCCCTTGGCGTACAGCCGGGCAGCAGTCCAAGTGCAGCCAGTCCGCAAGTGCAGGAGCGTTGAACGGTCTCTTCTGCAGAGGCCGTTCTCTGGAAGTGGGTTGGGGGCCCTTCGACTAGCCACTCCGGCGTCCGGGGGAATGGAGGTGAGCAGGCACCGTAGCCAATATCTCGTTGAGTGCGAAGCCGTGACCGCTCTGGTAACCGGTAACTAGTAACACTATGGTGGGCAGCTTTGGCGTAGGTATCCGCCTCTTCGTTACCGGCTACCCCGACACGTGAGGGCAGCCAGTGGAAGGAAGGATATTGGGATTCCGGTAGTGGTTAGAGCCGTTAACTTGGCAAGCAGCAGCACCCTTGCAAGTCCTACCCGCCGTGGGTTGACGAGGGCCTCAAGCGTGGCTTAGAGTCACACATTACCGCTACCGGCTGCTGGAGGGCGGCGCAGCTCGCGCGGCTGCTGGAGGTACAGCCGCGCGAGCTCAGCTGCAGTAGAACTCGCTGTAAACGGGAGCCGGCACTGCCTGTGACAGGCGAGAGCTATAACTTTGCACGTCGCTGCTGCCAACCCGCTGGAGAAGGCTGAACTATCCGTGAACACCAGCAAGTGTCCTTCCAACTCCTCCTGGAGCTTGCAGGCTGCAGCCTGCTACAGGGTTGTCGGTGGTGCTCTCCACTTGGCTATCCCCTTGAAGGAGAGGTGCACGTACGGAGGTCGGTGATGGGGAGGAGGAAGAGCCACTGCCACAGGTAGGTGGGGAACTGGCTCCTCATAAAGGCGGCACACGCTGCCCATACATGAAGCCGGCAGGCTCCGGAGCCAGTCTAAGAGAGCTTAGCCGTCTGGTGCGCGATGTAGCCTGTCAATCTGCCCCCAGTCCCCACTGCAACATGAGCAGTGACAGTCGCCATTCGACGGCCTCAGCCAGCGTTGCGGCGATCTTGGAGTGCCTCGGAAGCCCTAAGACATTTCTGATGGTCGTCTTGTGCAGGACCTCTAGTTGTCCTTTCCTGGCATGCGTCAGGGAAACCAGCGGCAGGGCATACAACAAGGACGATGTTTCTGCCGCCTTGTTCAGGCGCAGGGCCCACTTGGTGGAGCATCTTCGGCCTCTCTGCAGGAGTCGGCCCACGGCTAGATGCACGCGGCGCACCTTTCGCTGAGGTCATTAGTAGTCGGGATCCACGTCAGCCGGTGGTCTATGGTGAGGCCAAGGTACGTCACCATGTGCTTCCGCGGAAGGGCGTCGGTGCCGATTCTCAGCTGGTGGGCGCTGAGGCTGGAGGCATCCCTTGGGTGTATCAGTAGGGCCTCCGTGTTTGCAGGAGAGACGGTTAAGCCGATGCTCCCGAGGAATGCTGTCACCACGTACAGGGCTCCCTGTAGTAATCTCCGGACGACTGGAAGGCACCGCCTTGGCCACCAGACCCAGAGTGCCACATCATCAGCGTAGATGGAGCACTGCGTGGGGTAGTGAGTGTCTGCTAGTGGTGCGGCTTGCAGATCTGCCAGGGCTGCATTGAACAGGACCGGGCTCAGCACCGATCCCTGCGGCACGCCGATGGCGATGACTGGAGGGGTCCTGAGTGCTTGGCCAGCTCGTACTCAAAACGTTCTTCCCGCCAGGAAGGCAGAGACAAAGCGCCTGAGGCTACCAGTGAACCCGACGATATCTAAGGAGGCCTCGATGACCTCGTGGGGCAGGCTGTCAAAGGCGCTCTGCACGTCAAGCAGACATGCAGACCTTAGGGATGCAGGCAGCAGGGATGAGGGACAATGGCTTGTACGAGGAGAGTGCCGCGGCAGGTTTCCGTGGCTTAAGGATTGGCGCTACCAGCGCGGTGAGCCAGCTGTGTGGAAGGGCCCCAGTGCTCCAGATGGTGTTGAAGTACTCCGGGAGACGATCTTGCTCTGCATCTTGCAGGTTGCGCAGCTTCTGGAACGTGATTCTATCGGCTCCTGGAGCGCTCCGTCAGTTGCTTTGTCCTAGGGCTGCGTACAGGTCAAGGGCCCGGGGGGTGGGAGGGGGGCATGCCGCCAACAGCATCAATCTTCCCTAGCACCCATTCCGGGTGGTGACAAGTGGGGGAGACGCCGAGGCCCAGTAGCTGGCGGAGGCAAGACCGGCTATACCAGGGACGGGGCAATAAACCGGTCGGCTAGTAACTCAGTCAGAATAGATGCGGAGATTCCCAGGGAGATAGCTGCGGAGAGTGCACACGAAGTCCATTCAACAACGCCCACGGCGACAGGCACGGGCTTCATCCAGTGCCTTGATGATCGTGGCACAGTTTCGTGCCTGCGTTGCCGGGAGTGTTGTCTACAGGCAGCGTCGATGCGACGGTGTTCGGTCAAGTGCTCCGCCTGATTGGTTCGTAGTACTCTACGTTCACCCCTGCGCTTGGCAGCTCGTAGTTAGAGGTGGCGAATGTCTGGTGCTGGTTGGCCCTCCTGCGCACTGGACCAGACTGGCTGCCCGGCCGCTGTCCGCCACAAAGGGCAGGAAGCCCCTCGTACTGGAGTCCTATTGGTACAGCTTACGGAAAGCACTCCAATCCACAGCGGCGTACACGCGCGTCCTGGGGGTGTTTCTTCACCGTGAACGGGGCCAGCCCGATAGGGAAGTGGTCGGACCACCAGGTGTTCAGCTGCGGCGTCCAAGTGTATCGGCAGAACTCAGTGGCCAGGCTCACGTCAATTACCGTGCAGACGGCATGGGATATTCGGCGGGCGAAAGTGGGAGCCCCGGTGTTGAGTCTTCAGACCCTGCTGGTTAACAACGTCCACAACGCTGCTACCTCGCCCGCTGCAGCGGCGACTGCCCCCGATGGTGTGCTGAGCATTGATGTTTCCACAGGGGACGAGGTCTCTGCCGAAACGTCGGCCTAGCTGCAGCAGGCACGTGGGATCCCAAGGCTGGCACGGTTGAATATACACGCTGGCCATGGTGGCGTCAATGCCTCCAAGACGCACACGAACAGCACAGCATTCGAGTGGTGCTCCGGTCAGATTCGCCACGGCGACCTCAGCTTGCAGCACGCCCGCCCGCACGCACGCCGCGCAGCGCGGAAGTCCCTGCGGAAATTCTTTGTTGAGACATGGGGTCACCGCGCAGGGTTGCAGCGTGCACGAAGTGCGGCTGCTGTAGCCTACGCAAATAACCTGCAGCCACGCAGGCTTCCTGCAAAGCAAGTACGTCGTAGTCGCTCTGCAGAAGGTGCAAGGAGAGGTCTGCTTGTCGCCGCCGCAATGAGTGCGCGTTCCACGGAAACACGCTCGGCCGGCGGCGGTGGTTCCCAACGGATGCGTTAGCCATGCTGGCTCTGCTGAGGTGGCTGCCCACCTGCCTGGAAGCAGATTGAACGCAACTTTTTGTCCGCTGGCAGCACGTCAGCAACAGCCCGCAGAATGAGCCTTAGGTTGGTGGCCTCCGAGTGCTGCTCAGAAGTATGGCTTGACGGCGCCATGTCAGTTGCGGCTGGCGGTGCGCCTGCTGCCTTAGGGGGGGGCGCCTTGGGCCCCAGCTTCTCTTGGCCACGCCGGGTTCTTTTCGTGGAGGCGCTTTTGGCGGAGCCGGTGGCCACAGCTGCATAGGTGGGGCGCGCCGCCGTCTCCAGTGCATGGACCCCCGAAGTGATGGAAAAGGCTTGCGTCTTGGTGGAGGCACACATAGCTGCTCGAGCTTCCCGGTGAGGTATGTGAGTCGGCGCTGTGGCCTTTATCGTGGCTATGCGCCGCTCACCCTGCCACAGCTTACAGGTAGCGACGTCGGCAGCGTGCGCGCCTCCAGAGTGCAAGCACTTCGGCTTGGCTGTGCACTGGTGATCCCTAGCATACTGACCGCCACAGCGCAGGCACTGCTCCGGCTATTTGCGCGCCGCCGTCACGCGTCCATTGCGCCCACGCCGCCGGCACAGCAAGGGCCGGGGCCGTGACGGTCGTACATCAAAAGGCAAACCGAGAAGCAGGATGCGGGCCGCGGGGCTCGGGGTTGCGAAGCGCAGGGTCGGGCTGTGACCGCTCCGCTTGACCACCGTCACCGGCACGACCGAAGTCACTGCCACCAAAAAGGCCTCATCGGAGAAGTCACCCTCGATGCCATGTACCGTGCCTCTGCTTTGGAAATGGTCTGCAGCGAAAGGAGCAGCGACAGCGATCCCAGCCACCTTGATCGTAGCCAGCAGAAACTGTAGCCTCGCGGGTGTTGCGGCGTCAGCCGCCACAATGTTCTTTTTCGTATTCATGCGCACCTCCTCGACTCCAGGCAGCGCGGAGAGCGCTTGCGCGATGGCGAGACGAGATATTCGGTGAAACGAACCTGCCGCCGATGCCGGCTTGAAGAGGACCGTGCCAGAGACGCTGGGTGCAGGCGCGCCAGCCCCTGTGGTCCCAGCAGCAACAGGAACAGCTCCTAGGCGGGAACCAGCGTCGGCAGCAGGCAGCCCGGTAGCAGGTATTGGTGCTGCAGCGGGTCCCGAGAGGTGTGCGGCTGGGGCCACCACAGCGGCGATACCTTCTCGTGTTGATGAAAGCAGACGGTGTTTTTGCTTGCGCAGTGTTGGAGCACGCGACAACGGTCAGGACACGTTTTGATACAGTGCTGACTTACCGACACCACATCCTGCTTGACCTAAGGTTATGTAATGACGTATACTCGCGTATCCGCTGCGCTAGCCCTGGTTGCTGCCAGCTCCTGGTTTTGACGAGTCGCTAAATGTAGCATCGCCTCTATTTTCTTATCGGTAGGTTTCGTATGAGGCGGCACGTGTGAAATGCGAAGAAACGTTAGAAATGTTGGCACGCTCCGTTTAATTTGATGTAATACTAAGTGTATCATTTTTCTGTCATAAGATATGGCGCCATTATTACATGGAGGGCGTCGCATATCTGAACCTACATGCCACCCACCTCAGATGAGTGACATACTTCTGCGACGAACCGCCAGAACGCACAGCGTGCGCCAGCGACATAGCGTGTCGCTTAAAGGCGGCACAAAGGCGCACAATCATGTGTGATTTGACGTGATTTTACCTATTAAAGTTTTGTTGCCATATGTGAAGTTCTTATTCTGTATAAAGCATCGCAGATCAAATACAACTCCAATGCAGAACGCGTGGACTGTGAATATGGAATTGTCGCGCACAACGGGCGCAGTATGAAATCAAGTATACACGTGACGGAGAAGTATCACTCAATGGATTTTTGAGCTCACGAACTTCACTACTTTACCCCAGTTCTGGAGCAGCGGGCGAGAAATGCTGCTCCGATCACCCTCTCCACATCAACGGCTAAATATCTCTCTCCCTGCAGCGTGAACACGATCAACATACGTACACAGAGTACACGCCGTGGTGGCTAAATTGTAGTAGTATACAGGTGCTGTTCGCTGATGTATTCCAAGAGCGGAGTCGGAGGAACTTTTTCTGTTCTTCTTAGAGGAAGTGTCGTGCGATGACAGAGTAAGGGCGCGAGTCTTGCGTTCCAACGAGATATCGAAAGCAGATTTCGAGCGGCGATTACTCCTTGGAGCTGTCCAATGGGCTCCAAACAATCGGCGGAGAGGACCGGAACTCTGCGTGACGTATTTCCTTTACGCGGGTATTTTCGTTTGTGTTCTGCTCACCGCACTCAGTGGCACGGTGGTAGTTGTCGCTTTCGTTGTGATGGCGGGCGCCATGAACGAACCGTCGGGGCGTGACGTACTGGCTCCGACTCGGATTTCTCAAGTTCCCATACGCGTCAAGAATCGGACACAGGCAGCTACGCGGAAGTCTCCACTTACGAGCGGGCATTTGATAGAATGCAAAGACAGGTCCGCAAAGAGACCCAGACTTATTGATTTTGATTGCAGACATTGTTCGGCAGGACATTGCAATGGCAGACAAGCCACAGACAGGCAAATGATATTGGCAGCGAAGAGCGGAAGTCGATAACCAAGTGCGGAGTATTCTGGGTAACTCTGAATCCAGTGGAAACTTCAGCCTTCTTTCTGAGGTTATGCGCTTTGGTGCCGTGGGTTGTGTTTCAATAGCCGCTTTGGAAGCGTTGCTCTACACCAGCATGTGCTGTTCGCTGCGAACTCGGTTGGCTGCTCAGACTCCGCTATTGGATTTCGCCAAAGGCAACTGGTTCAGTTTTCCGTATCGGCGGCTGCATTCCACTCGGAACGGAATGTAAGAACTCTAGTCTACATGTTTTTAAGGCGCGTTGAAGCACAACTATAAGAAAAAGGGTTGTCATAACGTTAAGAAGTAGGAAGATTGAGCTGTCGATTACAAATCAAGTGAAAATAGCGGATATTGTAGTTGACATTAAGACTAAAGAATAGTGTTGGGCCAGCCATGTTACGCGTATGGTACATAAACAATGGTCCCGTGCAGTTACAAAATGGGCGCAAATCAAAGGCACGCACAGTCAAGGATATGTCAGAGAAATATGTGGTGTAATAAAATTATAAAATTTGTAGGGCATAGAAGGCGCCAGTTGGCGCAAGACAGGGGTGATTGGAGATCGCTGGGAGCTGCCTTTGCTCGTGTGGTGCCCATAAACTGAGCTGACCGTGCTGATCGTGTTCATGACGAAGAAGACCAGCTTTTAAAAATCGCAGCCCATCATTTCTCAACGCCGCTTCTGAGCCGCAGTGTGCGTTTAGTGTGTTAATCAATTTAATATTTAGTCCCACATTTGTAATCACACTGTGTCATGTTTTTTTTCGGAACACTAGTTGCTGTCTTGCATTTGACGAGACCTTACACTAAAAAATTCGAACTCCTAAACTTATTATTTTTGCATACAAATTCTGGGTAAAAGTTCCAGGCCCATGGCTATTATAAATGCCGGTGTCGGAGCGGGTTTTCTTGGGCACACCTCTGTAGAGACAGTATGTCCATTCTTGTCTACTCACAACCTTTCTGTCGCCTATGGCGGAAATGATTCATGGTGAAGTAGTTATTTTTGGATGTTGTGGTATTTAGAAAGTTGGCATAGGGGAACTCTCTCGGCCCTTTTGCCGAAGAAGAGCCCTGTTCAATTCCTCTTCATTCTTAAAAGTCTTAGCAAGATTGCCACGCTGAAGTGGCAGTAAAAAACAGTAGCTAAATTGTGAATCGGGAAAATAACTTCTTCTTGGGTGGACCTGTGCCCACAAAAGTAAATGCCACTCGAAGCACAATAGCGGCGAGCGCCGTCGGCGATCGTCAAAATGTGATATGCGGGTCAAGCGCGTCAGCTTTTACACACAACTCGTCGAAGGTTCCAGCATAATCGCTGGTGCCGGCGTGCCTTCTAGAACGTACTACACAATTCGCGTACACTCTTAAGCACAGTTGCACCCTTTTGCCACACAACAATAATCGTCATCTGTCCTGTCCGCAATTCCATTATTGAAGGCGGCGAGCCCGGTACTTCAGAGTCACGAAAAGCATGCCCATTATCAGGATGACAGAGCATCCTCGACAGGAAAGTAGCGAGCGCAGCGTTTCCAAGGAAGGAAACCCAAGCAAGAGAGATGACGATTATTGTTGTGTGGCAAATATACACCCCAAATGGTCTACATGTGCTTAGGAGTGTACAGTCTCAAATGTATACCCTTTCGGGTATATATCTGCCACACAACAATGATCGTCATCTGCCTTGCTTGCGTTTCCTTTCTTGTAAACGCCGCACCCGCTACTTTCCGGTCGGTACTGCTTGTCAAGCTGATAACGCGTATGCTGTTCGTTACTGGGAAGTACCGGGCTCGCAGCGTTGAAGACAGGAAATGCGGACAAGACAGATGACGCTTATTGTTGTTTGGCAAGATACAACCCAAAGGGCGTAATTTTGCTTTAGAGTGTAGCGCTTGCAATCACTTTACACAAGTTTCGGTGACAACAGACAACGGATAAAACCATCGGTAACATTAGAGAAATCTCCGATACATTCAGGCGCGGCCTGTGCCGAGCCATAATGTTTCACAATTGTTGGCCGCTCAAAAGTGGTCCCCAGAGAATGATGAGCATGAACGCGTGTCAATATTCAATGAGGCTCATTGTGGATGTGCCCAAAACTTTGCAGGATCCCGCTTACTTCAACAGCGTCAAGAACTATTTCTTCTCCCATCAGGGCGTTTGGCTTCGTATGGGAGGCTACGCGCTGTGGAACGGCAAGTGGAAGCCAGGAACGAAGTAAGTATCCAACGTAAAATAATTAGCAATGGTGCTCACGTACGCACATGAATGCTTGTACTGTATGAAAGCAAATACTTCGAAATTATGGAGAATGGTTCGCACGGGGCTGGGAGAGTCCATTCCTGTGGCTGAAAGCTCAACCATGACGCACTCAGCTTCAAAGTTGCGTAGTTATTATGTCGCAACATGCGCTTCTTCAACGCCCTCTTGGAATACTAGTGCAGCGCAAATAAAATGTTTCGTTTCATTTGTTAATAAACATAAAGCTTGTTTCGCCTAATCGTACGTTAAGAAAAGTCCTCCGTAGAAACAAATGTCAGAAAAAAGAAAGACACGGCAGGTTCAACACGAATTTTGGAATCCACGTTAAGTGAGGCTTGAAAATTTAATGCAAATGTTTCAATTAAATCCTATACAAAGAAACTATTGATGTGTGGAAGTTGTTTGCCAAGTGCGCGCAAGGAATTGTTCACGCGCCAGAATTCGCTGCTAGCCAAGTTCCTCTCTCATCGAAAAGGTTTTGGACTATTTTGCTTCCTGGTAACGCGTATAGCGAATAGGATCTTCCCGGCCACGAAGGCGAAAACCATCGTGGCCCCCCTAACTCCAACCATGTGAACTGCTCGATAGGAGATTACACTGTTTCTGGGATCTACAAAATTTACTAGGCGAGAATAGCCAATCGGCCCCTATTGCCAGCTCTTGAACATCAGCGCTGTGCACGAACGAAACCACTGAGCAGCATTTTTAAAAATGATATTTCAGAAGAATGGCTGAAGTTCAGCAATATTAAGTTCGCGACGAAGGGTGCGCCCTTCTAATAATCGACATATTTTTATACCTATTTGTAATTTTCATGCAGCGTTTTAACAGTGCTTTAAACAGAGCGAAATTCTGCTGCAACGCAGCAAGGAGGTTACCACTAAGGGCTGTAAATATGCATGTTAATAAAATGGCCTACCCTACTAACGTCGCTGCCCAGTCAGATAAGCTCGTACGCAGCGGTTGAAGTTTGACAGATAGCCGGAGGGGCAATGTCCAAAATCCCTGGACAGGTCCAACGTCCGCGAATGAGCGGAAAGGTCCGTTCATTGAAGTAAATATAGGACGCAAGACTTACATATGTTGCAGCTAGATTCTATGGGTACAGTTTGCTGTTTAATTGCACAGTACTGCAAGGAAGACTGACCGTTACCGGCGCAGTTGCATGAGCTGTACTAATGGCTATGTATGACCGAATAATTATATATATGGTGCCCTTTGTGGAGCTTTTGGGCAAAACGCGGTCAGCAAAATCCGAGAGGCTTCGCAAAGAAAGATTCGCTTTAGAAAAAAGTACCTTCCTTTTCTTTTCAGGGTCTCAGCAAGAGACAATGATGGCAACCTTTATGCCGGGGAAATTGTGGTCCCACCGTCAGGAACCATGCTGGCAATGTTAAAAGTTTACTATGACGGATGCGCATTTCTAGACGCTGCGGACGCAACGACAACGCGAATCCTAAGGAACAAATACAGGTGGGCTGAACTGAGTAACCTTTTCATCAAGCCCGATCCGGACATTCTGGTGGACTTCAAAGCCGTAAGAACTGTAACGTAGATGTGTAATGGCGGGAGTGCTTTTCTATATTCTTCGTGGTATGGTCGATTTCCATCTTCATTTGAGGCACTGCTTTTTTTTAGTGCATGCTGTTGTTTCATGCGTTTGGCGGTTTTTATATTATTTATTTTTACTTTATACAGCACATCCTTTAGGACATCTGCCGCGGGAGGGCGTACATAAAACAATAAGGAAGTAGGAGAAAATTTTCATCCACGTATGATGATGATCACTGGAGTTTCCTCACGCAAGGACCAGAAGTGTACCAAGGGCGCCAACGTAATAATAGGATGGTGTGATAGAGGAAGGCCTTTTTAGGTTTCATCTGTAGCTATGTGCTATAGTCGAAACACGATTGGACAAAGTGATGAGAACTATCGAATTATTTCGTTAAATCTGCAAGTTTGTAAAATCGAGAAAGTTTTCGGTCCTTCGAAATCTGAAATTGTAACGTAGCGACACGCAAAGGCAACTGCGGCATTGTATTTGCCGCTAATCCAGCCACCTGTCGCATAAACCAATAAATAACGGAAGCAACCACCTCTACAGAGGCGGTGTTAAGTCGGCTGTTCCGTGCATGGGCGCGGCGTGCCCTCTCGTCAAAATAAAGCTTGGAATGTGACTATGGCGTCGAGATGTTTTAACGCGTGAGCTTTAGAGTGCACGCTTGAAGGATAAATTGTCTGTGTCAAAATTAGAAAGAAATCACCGCGTTTTTGCTCATTTATTTATGAAAAACTTCGTTAAATCGAGTTCGGCCAAGTTTGTTTCCTTAATACGGGTTGATGATAACATTAAACCCATGTGTACTTGGCGGGGAATGTAAATTTCTTCGTTAGATCGGGCCCTTCGTAAAATCGCGTTTTGTTTGATCGAGTTTTAACTATATGTGCTATTAGACTGAGAAAAAGATGTCTTTCAAATGCAAACGTATACACAAGTGAGTGCTCTTTTAAGTGGAGTTCAAGGAGAACAGTCTAAGAGCGTTCAAGGTCACTCCGCGAGCAACGGCTGATTCCAGGCGTTTGATACCATAGTTATGTTGTCCAAGGCAGAAAAGTACACTTATAATAAATATTTTCCGGGTGCAAAAGTCAGATTTGTTTTGTTCTTGACTAAGGCAATGCCTATACGGCAACGCCTATACGGCAACGCCTATACGGCAACGCTTATAAGGCAACGCCTATGCGAAGCGTTGCCTTATACCGCCTGTCGGAAGAAAATGCCGCCAAGGATCCAAAAACGAATCGCCGCTGTAATACGAGGGCCCTGGCTGTATGATAATGGACGCTTGCTTATGCTAGCCACGAGTATTGTTTTTTCTGTTCGCACAAATATTTTGGATAACTACATTTTGCAAGCTTTGAAATACTTTAATTGATGTCGCGTCATCGCAAACGTTGTGGTGGATGTGGTACGACGGATAACAGCCTTAAAGGTGATCAAGTACTTCTGGAGTTGCTTTGTGCGAACTGCCCTGTGCTGACTCTGCTTTAACAAACTGTTGTGTGGCTCTCCATGTTGTTCGTTATCTATTCCTGCGCAGTAATCGCTTCTACACTGTAAGCAGTTGTTATCAGACTAGATATCTACACTTTCCTCCTCATCATATACTGTCCGCTACACCAGAGACAATCGCATAACGTCATCTTTCATTTCCGAACCGTTCCTTACAGGTCACTGGCATGCTATAAGTTACTAACAGGACATGGATAAGGAGCGCATCACCAGTGGAGGGGAGCGTGCCAATATCAAGCGTCATGTTCTGCTACATTCTTACCTTTATTGCCAAAGTGTGAAAAGATCGGCGTCAAATATTCCTGAACTTCCTTAATTTGACAAAACATTCACTTTCATTTGCCTTATTCTGTGAAATATTAAAAGCCGTATGCACGATGTCGGGCCACCATATTTGTTTTATTCTTCAACTGTAAACCCACTCCATACGGAGGACAATTCCGTCACAAGGTATGTGTCTGCATGCGTGAAGTGTTGTATAAGCATGTCTCATCTCCACGCGTAAGTTGTTCAGATGTTACTGCTATTAGAGGGATCACTCACTCCCTCAAGTAAGATAGTTCTGCTGTAAAATAAAAAATAAAATTTCCGATATATTCTCAAGTCAAGGTCCGCAATTAGAGAAGCATTTCTTGTTCACAGTGTGCAGGAGCAATTTGTTTTAAACACGCATTATTTCCTGCAGCCCTGGTATCTATTCGTGATCTGATATGCACTCGCTGTTTACTTACAAAGTTTCTTCAAGATTTATACTGTCTTACTGTCAGCAGTCCGTTGGTAAATATCTTCTTTTTTCGTATCTTGCCTTAATGTGCATGTCCGATTCATGCTTTCTTACTCTGTGCCTGTTTACGATGCATTTACGTTGAAAAACTCAATCTATAACATCAATTGTGTTTGCATTTTTGTATATTGTATAACATTCTCGTATGTACTGGACACGCATAACGAAAATATCATCAAGAATCACACTTAGCAAATACCATCTGTAGAAAGCTGACGGGACGCGAAGAAACTAGACAGAGAGTTACTCATCGTTCTAACTTCTATCGCGGTGCTCTCCTGCCCCAAATCTCCATGCTCCCGTCCCTCAGTAGCCTTGTCCAATTCGACCTTGTAGAATTTCTGCACAGGCCTTCTTACAAACTTGCCATCTTGAGCTTTCACACTACAGGCTCAGGTTGTTCCATATTGACCAGGGAAGACGTCCACGAGCCGTCTCAGTGGCTAAATACCTTTAGTCTTGTTAGGCTCCTCGATGAGGGACACGTCACCTGCTTGCAGACTTCTATTAGGATGCGATTGGTAGAGGTGAAATGTCTGCAGCTCGAAGAGATGCTCTTCTATGATATCCACATGTGGCAGACGAGCTTCTGGCGGTATCGCAGCTTCTTGCTAAGGTGACGTCTAGTAGCCCGAGCAACTAGAGCGTCTCAGTCACTGTTGGTTCGCTCTGGAGAGGCACAAAATGAATGCCCGTCCAAAAAATGTGCAGGAAATGTTGGAGAAGGCTCTCTAGCGCCTGTATTTTCAAGTGGGCCACTAAGTCGAAGCTTCCCGCTTTCTTCCAGGTAAGGACGGAGATCGCACAATTCAGAGTGTTTCGGGACAGTGTCTCTAAGCCGGAGGTGCTCAGTTTCATTGGCGAATACTTCGACCTGAACACGACATATCCAGAAAATTTCAACCTTGTTTATCTCCTCTGTCGAAACAGTGCCACCGAACCACGTTTGAGTACGACGGCACAAATCTAAACGTGCAGGAGAGCTTCCGCCAGTTGCTGAATTCCCTTAAGTGAACCAGGGTGGCCACTTTCCTCGGTATTTGAAGAAGTACATGTTACGTGTCACACTGTGTCTCTTCGTTGATCTGTGTGCTCGCGCATGATTTTGTAGGCCAGGCTGATCTTGGCTGGGATCAACCAATCTTACCAATGTTCTTTTTCTACACGTTTCTAATTGTAACTGCCCCCCCCCCCCCTATGTAATGCCCGAATGGGCCTTTAGGGTATATGAATAAATAAGAATAACCATTCAGGTCCGCTCCACCAGCTGCGATATGTACGAAGAGTATTTGCCGATGCGCGCCTAGTCAATAAATCTGACGGATTGTCTTCTCCTGGGCAGGCACGCCAGAGAAGTGGGACAGCAACTCCTGCGATTTCAGTCACTCTATGTTTTACAAAATGACCTAGCTTCTTATGGTCACCCCGGATACAGCTCAATGTGAGCGTTGAGTGCGTCCACATGACGCAGAAAGAATGCGTTGAATCCTACAATGAGTGATGTATTTTACTAATCCCGCTTCTGCTACCGCGACCATAAGCTCGAGTTTCAGCAATGTTAAAGTATTGGCAGCTGTAACTCGAAATTTCGCTACCATTATTGATGTAGCTGAATTTCCGCCGTCATCAAATGCTCTCAAATAAACACATCATCCCTAAGCCGCCAGGCTGGTGTCGACGAACATACGCAGCTCTGCCTTCTCAACCGCTCCATATAGCCCATATCTGACGCCTTGATCTCCTCTGGTAACTCGTCATCCCAGGGCTGGCCTAAAACCTACGAGCATTAGAACGAAAGGTTTGCAGGGATGGTGAAAGGCAATAGAATACCACGAGGGTCGAAAATTCTGGAAGAAGCCTTGAGTTACCTATGTCTTGTGTCGGGCTGAGCATAGGCTAAATATTGTGTAACAGATTTGGCAGAAAAGCAAGTAATCATCAAGCAAGTAATCAGTGAAGTCGGTTCCCTTGATGCACGTTCCACTTGCTCATTTTGGTTCTCGAAAATATTCCGTAGTTCCGGGTTATCGGTCTTCCATTTTCGTAGATTCCTTCCTGCATCTCTTATAATTCCCTTCGAACACTCATAAACGCTCAAGCCTCCTCCGAACGTCTTCGCGCCGACCAAGAAGTCAACTACATTAAAGGCCTTCTTCAAAACCCTCACAAGCGTTGTCCAAGCAGGGATGAATTGTCACCGTAGGCAAGAAAAAGCTTGTTGTCGATCCAGATGGTGCCCGGGTCAGACGCCATTGGAGAATATTACTGTTTTGGATGACGGGAATGTCATCAAACCACAGAAACTGGAATGCATCTCGGTCGTTCTCTTGTATATCGATTTGCAAGAATACATTCTCGATATCCCTCTTCATGGTGATCGGGAATCATCGAAAGCGAAGTAATATTTGTAGGAACTCTGAATTGAGTTTGACCCCTTTATCGAGGCGGTCATTGAGGGATGGGAGGCCTTGAACACGTGACGATGCACCGAACACGACCTGGAGTTCGGTTGTCAGTCATTGTTCTTATAACTTCCCGATGTGGCATATAACAGGTGGCCAATTAAGTAGGAACATCCTTAGATACCACTTCAACGTGTCCTAGCTCCATATATTACGGGATAACTGTGTAGTATCGCTCCAATAATCCTTCATTCATTGATAGCTTCTTTGCCAGTCTTTGTAGACGTGTGAGTGCATTATGACAGTTATTCCAAGTAGTTGTTTCTGACCTTTCTTCCAAGGCAGCGCCATGGTGCATCTGGCATTTTCCTTGCGAACTTCTCCATGGAAGCGCACAACGAACTCATGTGAGAGAGCTTCTGCAGAAACTATGATGCCTATTGCTTTGAGTTGCCAGAACGACGGAAGAATCTGCGAGCTTGTTTTACCGTCACTGATTGTTTCCACTCCTAGAACGCACACTCGAAGGTTAGCGTCGCAGTCAAGAAAGGCTTTTCGGTGACTGGGCCCTTGCAGCGTCCATCCAAATTGCGTGTTGATTGCTACCAATCCTGGAATTTCTATGCTCCTTACAACTCCTCTCTTCGTGATTTTCTAAAGATGGTACGCTCCAATCAACAAGTTGAGGCCGTTCTCTGTCTGCGCTTCAAGTAAACGCTTTTCGTCAGCAAGAAATTTGCCCTAAGATTGGTACATCTGAATGCAGTTGCCATCAGCTATTGCTGCAGCAATGTCGTGACTGAGAACTGGTACCAGAATTGCTTGGGTGATACGGATGTCAGAACAATGTTGGCTACGCAGTGGTACTTCAGCAATCTTTCGTACTGCGTTGCCAAACGCGTTGCATGTAATTCGAGTTTCTACCAATGCCTACAGTTTCACTTTTACTGCGATATCTTCTGTGATGAATAATGTTTGACTGCCTCCATCCTGAATCCCTCTAATGCAGCTTGATCTGTTTATTTAACGTTAAGGGCGCGAAAAGTCTGCAGGTACAGTTCTCTGTCCATCTTGCGCAATCGCCTGTGAAATCGCTGTCGCGTAGCATTACTGAGCGCAACGAGACGATCACTGCTGTGCTACCCGAAGCTTCCGCTTGTCGTGAAGATTCCGCTGTAGTGCCTTTCTTTAATTAGGTTCACATACACTCGAGCCGTGTCTTGCGTGAGAAGCTGAGCACGTGAGGTTTACGTGACAAGACCGCGCCTGGTGACTTCGTGATGTACGTCTATAACAGCGGTTGTCCTTAGCTAGGTTCTTTTTTTATAAACAAGAGATAGGTTGGCGTTGCAGGCAGGTGTTCTGTGCTTCTTTAATCGGCAGAAAAAGACATTCGCTTCAACTGTATGACGCACTGTGCAGTACAGAAGCAGGGCTGCTGCCTCGAGTTCTCTCAGCACGGTCATCGACAGACCGCTGTGACCAAGAATTGCCCTGTTCTCGGATTCCTAACTCAATAAGTGTAAACGTGAGGAGGTCTTTTGACTGTGCTTCCGATGTTGCAGCCGCCAGCACTGGCTCCAGGACGTTCGGCTCAGAGACGTTAGTATCAGACCCATGTTAAGGCTGCCTACGCTTTCCTCGCGTATTTGCTAGAACGATCTCGTATGGCAGAGCCTTCTGTAGAATATTAATCAGCATTGCAGAAAAAAGTAAGAGTGAGTACATTCAGTGCAGGCAGACGGTGAATATGTAGCCGCACGGCCTCATAAAGTTGTCGGAGAGCTCGAACGTCGCTTCCCCACTTTGCATGAGGTAGGTGGCGAAGCGCTGACAGCTGGTGCTGCACTATCCTTTTTCCATCGCCAAAACGTTCTTTGAGAAGTTACACGGCACCTAAGTAGCAAGTTTCAGAAGTCGTCAAACTGGCTATGGGCGCTGCGGCTTCCCCCGCCAGATAAAGCCGTAAATAGAAAAACTTCGTCGTTGCCGATATAACGCGCTTGACATGAACAATCCGCCCCGCAGGGGCGTCTGCGTCAGCAGGCGTTTGGTGGTTTACGACACCACGTACCCGAGCACATGAGGGTTGCACTCTCCCACGTATAGCCATGGGCAGCTTAGACGTCTTTGGGAAAGGGGGATCCTGCGGGTTGAACCAATGCGGGTGTTTGGACCTTTAAGGCCCCACATCGGAGGCAACACACCTCTTTGGCCTCTGCTTCAAATAGAGGTCACCTCCAAAACTGACCTACCTGAAGGACATCGGCACTCACCTTTTCCTGTCCCCCTCTTCAATATTTTGCTTTCTTTCTCGCTGTTTCTTCTTTCCTGTCTTCTTATCAGTTCATCCCACTTCCGTATTCTGGGCGGCAAGGGTTAACCTGGTGTAACTATTCAACCTTGGATATTTTATATTAGGTTATAGTGGCGATGCATGGCTGGCGTCTGCAGGTATTCTCCCGACCTTGTAACGTCCCCTTGTTGGGCTCGGTGGTGGGTGGCCCCCATCGCCGCCGAATTTTCCAACTTTGTACGGCAAACGCTTTTCCCCCACTGCCTGATCGGTCCCTGAAGAGGGGGCGCACCGATGAACCCTTCAACTTTTTTATGCAACCGAAAGACTCCCGTCCCCAATACCAGGTTGTTCGCCGTCAGAACGAAAGTAGGACACTCCGACTGATCTCACCGTTTCTTGTAGCTAAATCTCTCACTGAAGCAAAAGGTCCGGGTTATAAAGTAACAAAGGTGGGAAGTGGCGATCTTGTTCTCGAAGTTCGTGACAAGCCACAATACGACAAGGTCTCGAAAGTTGTACCGTTTGTGGAAATTCCTGTTTCAGTAGGCCCATACAGGTCGATGAACATGGTGCGCGGTGTCATCTCGAAATATGACCTTCTCGAACTTAGCGAAAGTGAACTGCTAGAAGGATGGCAAGAACAGAACTTTGCCAAGGTACAAAGCATTAAAATAAGGCGAGATGACAAATAAATACCGACTAGGCATAAAATAATTACCTTTGGAACCAGTATTCTTCCTGAATCGATTGAGACCGGTTGCTGTAAGCTTCATTTTAGAGCATATATCCCAAATCCGCGACGATGTTTCAAGTGTCAGCGTTTTGCGCATGGGTCGCAAACCTGCAGTTGGCGTGCTACTTGTGCTAAGTACTTGTGCTACAAAGTACTACTTGTGATAACCCACTGTGCCAACTGTGAAGCAAACCACCCTGCTTACTCGCGATCCGGCCCCTCGTGGAAAAAAAAAACAAATAATGGAACTCAATATGAAACTAAATCTGTCTTGAATTGTAGCGCGAAGTGACACAGACAGAGACAAGAAGCATATAGGACGAGCGCTAACTCTCAGCTAAATGTTTATTGAAACTAACAACATATACATAGGTGATTGCTAATACCACAGAATATGAACATAACAATAGCTTAACGATCCAGGAGGAGCACGTTTGTTGGCAATATTCACCTAGGGCAAAGAAACCACTGCTTGAATTTTCTTCTTGGCATTCCAAATGTGTTAAACAGGGGATAGCATACCCAGCTCTTACGTCTGCCATTGCTAAGTCATGTGCACACAGTATGCAACAAAGTTTTTCACAACAGACAGATAGGCTCAGAAGGCTGCTTATCCTGTGCATTTGTTATCCCTAACCTGCGAAAAGCTTTTAAAATGGGTAAAAAACCCCGCTAAAAACAAGAAAAAGAGAAAAAGGACAAAAGATTTGCTGTGGTGCCCTATGTACATAGGTTGTCCCATGGTGTACGGAACTTGACCACTAGATATGACTTCAACAGAGTTTTTTCGGCTCCCCGCAAATTGTCTATCATGTGCCCCATGATAAATAGGAAACTTGAACAGGTTGGCCAGAAAAGAAAAAAAGTGATTGCGGCGTTAGACATCTGCCCCCTTTTGTGACTTGTAACGCTGGTACAGTTTATCAGATTACACTTAAGTGCGAGAACCCCTACATTGGACCGAGCGGCAGGTGTATTAATATTAGACTAAAAGAACGCAATCACTTACCAACCCTAATGCTTCACAGCTAGCGTCGCATTGTTTCAATTGCGGTTGTAAACCTTTGTTTGAAGACAAAAAAATTATTTCAAGACACAAATGGCAAACCACACGGTCAAGGCATTTCACATTAAAAGATAAGGAGAGATTAGCATTAGCCACGCATCATTGTCTCAGTTAGAATGCGAATTTCAATATCTTCACAGCACGTGTGTTAATCTCTAGTAGTGTCTTTTTGTTCTTAGCTTTTTGGATTCCCTACCTCTTGATATGTTTAACTGATGTCTTTTGACTTTGTCATTTTCATATACTGCGGTATTTGCAATCACCTATATATATGAACTTCGAACTTTTATTTTCGTATCCATACAACGTACAGATGGCACGGGCATAGACAAAAAGCCGTAAAATCGGCTTGACTAGGACTGTGTCCCTTATTGGTTTTTTTGCAACACGTATAAATTCGTGCATAAATACAATATGAACACTAGTATTGGAAAAAGAATATAAATATAAACAATGTGTGGATAAATGGGACTATTTATACAAAGTTACTTTCGCACAGCGGCGAAAAATTGACATGAAAGTCGAAATTGTGATTGCCATGCAAGTTACGAAAAATAGGAACAGCAAAACAACAAATCAGACAACATAAATCACTTTTCATTTACGGGTAACATTCGCAGAAATACAAAACGAAATAAGTCAATGGGAAATTATAGCTTAGAATGCGTGTTCATCAAAACAAAACACAAAGAAAAGCACTAAGCATACACGTGAATGACAGTATGAGTGGCAAGTTTGAGCACGTAAATGAAATGATATTAAGTATACCGATTAATGAAGAGAGTTAAGTAGAGATGGCAGTGCATGGCGCAGCATTTGATTCCCGTAGTTAGTTCTTGAGTGCGGAATATGCCAAGTTTCTCCGTAACTTGTACTGAAACTGCTTGTATTTAATTTTAGCCTTGACAAGTGCTCGAGAAAATTAGTGCTACCTTTTCTTTCTCTTCAACAGAGTTTTAGCAAAATTGTATTGCAGACCTTTTTTATCGGCGCTATATCTCATTGACAAAAAAAGAGGATCAGCATGCGCATCGAATGAAGAGTTTGAAATTGCACGGATGGCTTTCTTTTGCAATAAATGTAGATTGTTGATGCTATTGCTAGTCGTGTTGCCCCAGACGAGGTGACAATAGTTAACATGAGATAAAAAAAGAGAATTATAAAGTAGGAGCTTCACTCTTAATGGTAAAAGGAAGCGTAATCTTATTAGTGTTCCAACAACTCGTGCATGTTTGTTAGCAATAATGTGAACATGGTCATTCCGTAGCATATTGTCTTAGAATATGACACCTAAGCTTTTAACATATGGTACTATGTCTATGAAAGAAGTACCTAATCTTAGATGTCGGTCAGTGCTGTGCTTTTGGTTTTTTTGACTGAAAAAGCACGCCATTCGTTTTCGTAGTATAAATAGTTAATTAGTTGAATAAGCTCCACTTGTTTATTTGGGCTAGTGTACCATTAGCAATACATAGCAATTCTTCCACGTCCTTAGAAGTCATAAATAAACTAGTGTCGTTGGCATAGATACAAATTGTGTGGCGGTATGCATATTACATATGTCATTTATATACAGGTGAAACAAAAGTGGTCCTAGCATGCTTCCTTGAGGAACTCCAGCGAATACAGGCAAATTTTTTGAACAGTTGTTACCTATGACAACGGTCTGATACCTGCACTACATATAACTTGTACTTAAGTTCAGGAATGTTTCCCTAAAGCCATAAATGTCAAGTTTTGATAGTAGAGTGTTGTGATTAAATGGGCCCAGAACCACCCCTCGGGCTTGGTGAAATAACATAGTCCGCGGGTATCATACGCTGTTGTGAACATCGCAGCCAAGTTCTGCTGTCGTACGCGGTGCGTTGAGCTCGCAAGCGCAGCGCAAAGTCACCTTTTTCTCATGCGCTCTCGTTTCGAAAACCCCATGATCCTCGCTCTTTTCTGTGTGCTTTATTTCGTCATAAGGCATACTCCAATGCGCGGCTGCTATTGGTCGCTGCGCTCGGCTACACCGCGGCCGCCACGAGGGGCCGCCACGAGTCCAGTGGCTAAGCGCACTGCGGCTCTCTGAGGGCAGCCGTGTTTGGCTTACGTTTAGCACGGCATAGCTACCAAATAGGAAATTTGAACTGCGCGCCACGGTGACGTCTCCGCCGTAACCTTCGCAGTGCAAAGTACTGGAAGAGGAAAGGGAGCATAGCTGAGGCCGTGCTTGATTGCCGATAACTCCGCTTCTGCTGAACGCATTGAAGTAGTTTTTGCGGCAAAGTGGTTCTGAAATAGCCTATCCTCACTTCAAATGTCTTTCTCCACTTCGACAAAAATGGTTCAGGGCCCCTTTAATGGTGTCAAAAGCCTTCGAAAAATCAATGAAGACGCCGAGAGGAACTACATTGTCTCTAAAGCCTCGCAAAATTATCTCTTTTTGTATCAGTAAAGCTATTTCTGTTGAACGACCTTTTCTAAACCCATACTGGTAATAAGTAATCACATTGTACTTTTTACAAAAAGAGGTTACTCTTGTATTAATCAATTTCTCAAGACATTTAGAAAAAGATAGGCAGGATCAATATTGGCCTATAATTTGAAAGCTCGTTTCTGTCCCCAGATTTAAAAAGTGCTGTTACCTTCGCTATTTGCATGCGCCGAGAAAATATACCATTCGCCAACGAAAGATTGTACACGTGCTCCAAGAAAGGACAGATAAGGTCTAGAACATGCTTAGCTGGGCGAATCTGCAAATCATCGATATCGCACCTTTTGCTATTTCGAAGGCTGTAGGTTTGCTGAAGGCTACACGTGCTGTAGATTTCATGAGTATTAGTGAGGCTTAGGAATGCACTTTCGACGACTTTTCGTTTTACGTATTCTGTGCGACGACGATCGTAGGAACTATTCACCAAAGATACAAAATTATTGTTAAAAGCGTCAGCCAATGCCGTGCCTGATGCCGGCTGATTATGTATTTCTAACTCTGCTGCATTCTTTGGCTGATTGTTTAGACGAAGTAAACTTTAGTTTTTTCCAAGTGGTATCGGTTCACATTGTCGTTTCTTCATTAAATAATTTCTCGAAATATTGTGCTTGTGCTTTTGCTACCCTTAGAGTACCATTAACCTTATTCCGGATTTTTGTAAACTCTGCTATATCTGTTGCGTCCCTTGTGCCCAGTAATTGCTTCAAGAGAGCATATTTTCGTTTGATCACCTTCAACGTACTGTCAGTAATCCAAGGTTGCCATTATTTTTTGGCTTTTTTTGTTTTGGGTTTTAATGACTGTCTGTAAGCGCTCTGAAAAAAGGATAGAAACAACATGTACGCCTTGTCACACTGTTTTTCGTCATATACGTCTTGCCAGTTTATGCGCAATATTTATTTGCGAAATTTCTCAAGTGTGAATGGGTTAATATCCTGAAATGTGAAGTGTTGATTTTTAGAAAGACGCGAGGGCAACACGGATGAATTAACAAGTAGAAAGATAGGCAAGTGTTGACTGACGTGAGCAGTGATGACTCCTGCTTCAATGTTTTGAGCGTAAAAATTCGTAATGAAACATCGAGTAAACTTTCGCAGTTACCTTGAATACGAGTAGGAGCTATAATTGTATCAATGCAAGCCTTTGATTCAAGTTGCGGTAATGTGTCTCTGCAAAGTGGGCTATCGTGCAACATGTTGATAATAATAATATTGCCACCCACAACTAAACTGTAGTCGTTATCGTTAACGCAGGATAGCAGATTGTCGATGTATTTAGAAAAATTGACCATATTTCATCCCGGTGGCAGACATACCACAGAAAAAATACTGCGACCATGAAGAACAATAAAAATTTCAAAGTTAGCAGTAACTTGGGTAAAGTATTTCAACATTCGCAATGCAACTTAGTCCTAGTAAGCAACAGGACACCGCCGCCTCCTTTATTGCACCGATTCAGATAATGGAGAGACATAGTCTGATATTTGCAATACTTCTTCGTTGTGATACCGTGTTTCGCAAAGCATGACAATATAAAATAAAAAAAGAATATAGCAATGCGTTGAGATTATCGTCCTTATTAATAGCGTGCAGATTGCGTGTTTAAGTGTAAAAAGGACGTGCATTTATTTCTCTTAGAAAATATTTCACCAAAGTCGGTTGGTGGGAAAAGTCATTCAGCCATGTTTAACTGCTGCAGTAAGGACGACGTCCGATGCACACTCCATTTTATCAAGGTCTTGAACTGCAGATATGCGTGGTGTCCGTGACGTGTCAGTTTTCCGCGCCAAAATTTTACCATCTCGAGTCCACGCATACTTCCACTGTTTGTCTTTCTTTCGCGCAACAACTTTTGCCCAAGAAGCTTCTTTAGTGTTGGGCACAGGTGCTCATTTACGAAAATAGAAGCATGACCACATTTACCCAGATCAGTGGCGAATATGCGCGTTTTTCGCGCCTTTTCAATGAGCCCATCACTCTTTGAATGCGAACGAAACTGAACGACAATATTCGGAAAGCCACCATCTTTCCGCGGCACACGGTTACAAATATCGACGATGGCCTCAAAGATAGGCTCATTGACCAGGCTGCCGAGCTTCGCTACAACTGCAAAAAGATTTTCATTTTCAGTGAATGACACACCTTTAATTTCAACATTTCTGTTTCTTGAGTACTGTTTCTGGGTTGTCAGCCTCTCCTCAAGGCCACACACTTGCTCTCCAAGTTCCTGACATTTGGCTGCCAAAGCAGCCTTTTTTGTGTCGTCATTGCATCAAACTTGGTGCTGAAGAAATCAATAGAATGCTTCATATTTTTGAATTCCTTTCGGAGTTCTTTTTCTATAACGCTTCGCATGTCACGCATTTGTTGGACAATGACTTTAAGGAACTTGGTTAGTACAGGCATTACTTTACTACCGGACATTTAGACTTCACGTTTGGCAGCAACGACGGAGTAAGTAAGAAAAAGAAACATAGAAGATTCCGCACAAACCAGTATGTAGGACGATCAAAGTAAGTAAATATGTCGGCTCCACCGCCACTACTGCCAAAGTGCCGGTCAGGTAGAAGATGCAGGTCCTTTATAGCCAGGGGTAGAGTCAGTGGAAGGTCACGGGGCGCTGATGTCACTCGGAATGCTACATCAGCCGTAAGTGCACATGCCACCTAACCGAAGACGGTATGATGTGGCAAAACGAGAACAATCCCGCGCAGACGCAGCCGTGAAGCCCCAAGTGGCAGTCGACGTCGTTGCCCCTCGAGGCCGGCAGAACCTGTGTGTGGGATGATCAAAGTAAGTAAATATGTCAGCTCCGCCGCCACTGCTGCCAAAGTCTACCTAGATATATGTCGTTAGTTTCAATAAAAATTTTGTGGAGAGTTAGCGCTCGTCCTGAGCTTCTAGTCCCTGTCCGTGTCACTTCGCGCTACAATTCAAGATCATGTTATCGTACCAACTCGCCCAACTTTCTACCTTTTTGCCCAAATCTGTCTTTCCTAGAGGCACGTACGCGTTTCTATTCCAACAATAAGTCTAGCCCTTGTTATGCCGATGTGGCGCGCCGTTGAGCAGCACCACACCATTCGGCGGCTGCCCAAGTCAAACGGAAAATGATGACAATCACGCCATCAGGCCTCCTGACTGGAACAACCAACGCAGTTCCGTCTCCCGCAAAAGAGGGCCAGCAGACCTTTGGGCCTGCTGGAACCAGGGCCACTGCCTGTGCAGATCGACCCAAAACTCCCGCGAACGTGCCCGCTGCGTGAGCTATCCACCGCTTCAGAAGAGATGATGGATACGAATACAACTCCGGTGTCCCAGACGCCCAAGGAACGGTGCAGTACCCTCGAGCGCGTCGGGAAGAAAGAAAAATCCCGTAGCATGGGGCCGGGAAGGTCCTCGTGAGCCAGTATAATTTAATCTGTATGACACACACCACAAAACACACATAATATGGACACATAGATATTACAATAGAATTTCAGGGGATTACTCCACAACTTAGACGATATTAAGGAACTCTTCCATAAGTACATTCCAAAGGGTTTGTGTTGAAGGGACACCTTCACAAACAAACGTTTTCCGGCCGTATGCAATTTACCGAAAATACCGGAACGAGTCCCATGCCTCGTCGCGCGGGGTGGCAATAGTAGTAGATAAGGGTGTTGCTTGCCGGCAATTACATCTAAAACGCCCCTAGAGGTACTTGCGGTCCCTGTGGTACTTTTTAATAAGCTGATTACAATTACCTCTCTATACATCCCCCCGAACCACCATCTTTTAAAAACAGAATTTCACGGTTTTATCTATGGACTGCCCGAACCTTATACTGTCGTGGGAGATTTTAATCCACACAACACCCTATGAGGAGGTTGTCGTTGTGATGCCAGAGGACGCTTAGTTGGAAACTTCCTCTTTCCTACAGATGCTTGCCTGCTAAATGGGAAACATCCTACATTCTACAGTTTCGCAAACGATACATTGTAATCTATTGATTTAAGCATCGCATCGAGTACACTCTTGCCGCATCTGGAGTGGAACGTGATTAAGAATCTGTACGGGAGGGACCATTTCCCCTTTGTCATAAAACTAACAATAAGTTATGAGTGCTCTCCACATGTCTCCCAGTGGAACGTCGATTGCGCCCACTGGACACGATACAGGGAGCTCATGCCTGCACACCTGCACACTTTCTATCGATGATCCAGTGGTATGTTTCACAGGGTTTATAGTTGATGCGTCGTCACTATGTATCCCTGTAACAAATGTACTGCCCTGTGCGCGACGTGTTCTATGGTAGAACGAAGAGTGTAAGGAAGCGCGTAGAAATCAAAATAATGCTTCGAGCCACCTTCGAGACTCCTCAACTACGGGGAACCTGATCATATTCAAGAAAGTAAAGTCTGAGGGTAGAAGAAATTCTAGCATTAACTCTTATACTGACGAAAGAAAAGCCTGGCACAGAGTGCAATAGATTTGTCCACAATAAGTTTACACCAGTCATCTCCTACATCCAGTTCGGTCCGGCGTTGATGAAGAGCCACGATACGCAGTCTTTGTTGTGGAGTTGCCTGAAGATTTCGCGTGACCCGCAAGATCCAGAGATGGACGTTATATTAGGTCTAGGGGTCCACAGAATGTCCCCCAACGCTGTCTGTCAAGCTTGTTGAAGAACATGTTGAGTTCGCGGGCTGTCGAAAGAGTTTCACAGTAACTTTGTGCTTGCATCGCCATTCTGCGCGGTGAAGTACTGCAAGAAAGGTGTCCTGTTGTGTGTCGACGGATGATCTGTGCCTCGGTACGTTAAGTTATCTGGTTTTGTCCCACAGGATAGAAGCAATGATGTCCTTTATTTCGGATGGAGATGTCATGCGCTGAACGCCAGTATCGACCGCCTTCTTATATAAAGTCCAGTTTTAAATAAAATCCTATCACAATATGTCGACTTTGCAGCACAGACTTCACATGCAACCAATCCATCTTCACTTTTGGATGAATGTAGCCTGCAAATAGTGAGGACGTGCGCCATTTGTCTTTTATGGTAACGTATGCGTAACCATTAATAGTATGCAATGGGGCATGTCTGAAGTATAGCATATAGTGACGTATACAAGCTAATACTTTGCTTGAGGTTTGGTCGCTACGAGACCATGCCTAGACATTTTCAGAAATGCGGAAAGGAGAATTCATATTTGGCTCACAGATAACAATTGGAAATCGGTACTGAAATACCGGCTGTCGCAGGTCCGACAAACGACTGTGCAGATTTCGAGCATTCCATTGCATAAGAAACAATGGACGCATCCGTTCTTCAAGCGTCATCAGCATACTTGCTAGTGAAGGACCACCAGTACAGTAGTGGTTCTAACACTGGAAGTAGCTTCACGGCAGCCTTAACAGCCAGTGTATTTAGGCCGGAAATAATCCTGCGAATTGAGTCCATAAGTTTTTAGCATGCCCTTGACGTCAGTTTCATCCGCCAGGGTAACGAAGTCCACTCAGCCTTCGACGTGTTCGGGGCCGATAATGAATCCCCTTGCACTTTCGTAGAATATAAAGGCTTTGAGGCACGTGTTCCCACATTCCTCAAACGACGAAGTATGAAGGCTGCCCTTGAGCCGTCGATCCTTCATCGCGACGAGCGCTGCGGTTCCGTTGGTGTCGGTGTCATGTAAGGCTTCTGCGGCGGCGAATGGCCCTTGCCGCTTTCGTGTGTGTGGAAAGCTCCCTAACCAATTTCTCCAGAATACGTATTTCAGTGCTGATCTTGGGCATTCTTTTGATGTTGCGTCGTGGGCACCAGAGGAATTTGTAGACTTTGCAGAAGCGTTGCAATTGCTGTCACCGTGAGGGCCACCACATCGCTTGCACGTCACTGTACCCTTGCAAAATGCACTGACCTACCCAAGTTTCATGCCCTCACGACACTGTAAAAGCCTCGGCACGGAAGGACGTAGCGAGGGCCCCACGTAGCGAACCTTGACGTGCGTTGGCAAAGTATCCAACTAAAATACTATTTTCACACATTGGGACCGTTCAAATAAAGTTGCGAAAGCTGAGCACAGGAGCCGGCGATGGTATTGTTTTCTCGAGGTCAATGTCTGTAATCTCCATGTCCACACCGTCGGTGATGCCTCCTGTCCCTTGCTTGTAATACGTGGAGAATGTGCCGACAGGGATGCTTCCCAACTGAGGGAAGCCTTTCAATGCTTTCAGTAGGGTTTGTGTATTGCACCTAAAAGATGTTCTTCCGAGCGTCCTTGCGTATTTCTTCATCCTGACCAGGGGCAGTTATTTCGAAATAGTCCGACAGGCTCTGCGTATTCAGTGAGCCGAGGTTGTCTATTGTCTTTGTTAGTACGTATGCGATAGTGTATACTCGCCTTTTCCTGCTCCGCACGACTAATCGGCGATGTCTTTTTTATCATTATTTTCAGATGGCGGCTTGACGCCAAGCTAAAACCACCGCCCGAGCCCATATCTTCAGTGTAGGAGCTATCAGACCTATCAATTGGGATCACGCTGGGGTTGAAGCTGTTTCTTACCAGTACTCACCTACGGGGCAGAAAGCTGGAGGCTTACGAAAAGGGTTCTACTTAAATTGAGGACGATTGCGCGGCTGCCTGCGCGGGAATTAAACGTTAGCCATACTGCTTATCTGTGTCCTAGTCGTTGGGTCTTAATTTCCTTTAGTTTTAACACTTATCTAGCCTCGAATCACGCTACGCATAAGGTGAGGCTTGCTTGGTGAGCAAGCCTCACCTTATGCGTAGCCTCACGCTACGCATAAGGTGAGCGCTTGCTTGCAAGCATACGCTTGCAAGCAAGCGCTCACTCGGGGCCGCGCGTGGCTAGGCGCCTACGCAGGCATCGCTTTGCATTGAGAAACTCTCGACTCTAATTATTCGCTCGCTGCCCAGTGGCCACGCCGAAAAACAGCTGATCGAGGGTCAGGCTTGAAGCGAAAGAGGGTCACTTATCACGGCGCGTCCTGAACGCCTCGTACTTCCAAAATCATCGTGATGCCGCGTCGCACAACTCTGAAAAAAAAACAGATGTTGGAAGACTTTTGCTGTGTAAGATTATGCACGTCTCATGACGGTGAAAGGACCGCAACGTATCATTTCATCGTTTTCCAAAGAAGCAGAAGACGCGCCTTCGAGAGCTTGTATAACAAACTTGCCTATTGGCAATGTTGTCTGACAACACTATGCTGGTTTTCACTCGGAGGGTCTTCTTTCGTACCCGCGAGTCGACAGTTGTTTTCTATTTATATACAGGGTCTTTCACCCAACACTATCAGCGTGTTTTTTAATGGGGGTGGCAGGTAGCACAATTGTTGTCCATGAGCTGGTCTACCCGAAGAAGCGGGTATTCCGACAAGAAGAACAATAATTGCTACTGAACTCACGTCTCGACGGCAGTCGATGGAGATGCGATTAGCATTCGAGCAACACGTAGCGAAGCAGCGTATTTCCGAAGAATGATAATAAGACATCTCAAACAAAAGTAACTTCATAAATAGGGCGACTCATTACATGGCTCGAACCCTAGTTGCTATACCACGGGCAGTTATCGTGACATGAGTTCTGCCGTTATTTTGCGTCTTTCGTTTCTAACGCACCTGTTTTCATTTAGTGGCTACATTTTTATGCGTCAGTAATCCTAGCGCATTTTACGCATTTTCTAGGGCCAACCATATCTACCCATGTTTCTATGTATGTTTGTATCTAGCCATGCTCCCATCTACCCGAATCACTGGCTAGTCGCTAGTCCATGGTGGAATGGCTGGCGCTGGTATGCTGGTATGGTATCGGTATGCTGAGAGGGAAAAGCGTTCGAAAGCAAGCGTTGGACCAACTTGGGTGGCTGAGTATGTGGCAATCTCTTTTGCGCCGACATGCTCACTCTAGATATTTGACTGGGTAAGCATCGCTGTTCAGTGAAACTCTTTGGTGCCGACTTGGAGCATTTGGTATGTGTCACTCAGTCTTAGTTGGTGTTCAATGGAACTCTTTTATAGAAACTTGGGTCACTGGGTTTCTTCCAGGGGGTCTGTGTCGCTGTTCAATGAACGTCTCTCACACCAAATTGGGTGACTAGCCGCTGGGAATGTACACTTCTGCAATAACGAAAGAAGATTGCTTAAGTTTCTCCGACGTTGAGCGGATCGAACGCAAATCACAAGGGTTCCTGAAGGACATCAGCCCGACGCATTAGCATGCTGCGCCGAAAATGCACTAGCTTTGCACCGCTTTTCAAGGAACGCCTTTCACGGCAACGCTTGAGCGAGGTTTGACATGAATGCACTGGGTATGCGCCGCTTTTGATGAACGTGTCGCCGACTTGCGACCCTGAGTATGTGGCACTGAGTATATTGCGTGTGCCAAGTGAGGGAACAATCCTCCACGTTCGCAGACACTGACACGCCGCGCTTGTCATCTCTGGGGCCATCTGGTCATCTCTGCAGAAGAGTTCTCGACAGTGACACTTGATGACGCAGCGTTTCCAGGGTGAGTGAGTGATTGAGTGAGTGAGTGAGTGAGTGAGTGATTGAGTGAGTGAGTGAATGAGTGAGTGAGTGAGTGAATGAATGAATGAGTGACTGAGTCATTGGGGGAGTGAGTGAGTGAGTGAGTGAGTGAGTGAGTGAGTGAGTGAGTGAGTGAGTGAGTGAGTGAGTGAGTGAGTGAGTGAGTGAGTGAGTGAGTGAGTGAGTGAGTGAGTGAGTGACAACTTTTTTACTCGAAGGGGCGAGGGGTAAGGGAGGCCAAGCTAGGTAGGCTCCCAGGCTGTGCTTCTCGATGACGTCTTCAGCTCGTGCCAGGACCCATGTTTCCAGAAAGCAGCACGAGAGAGGGGTCCCGTGGCCGCAACAAGTGTTTCTCAGCGTTCACACGCGCCATTCACTTATAAGGACACGCGCACGCATAACGGCGACGGCGCTAGATGGCGCCGAATGTTCATAGCGAAACGCAAAACAGGAGTCCCGCTGCGGTACAGGCCTCATACATGACTTGTTTCGCCAGTGGCAATATGCTGTGTTGCTATATTGATTCAATGCTAACGCATTACCGGCGACAGTCGTTGTGAAATTGGTTCTGCCTATTTTTTTTCGTGTTATGTAGTATATTATATTACTTTGGGCTAACAGAATTTTGGCTCACTCACCACAGCGGGCGTGGTGAATTTTCACACGTAAGGCTACATTTACATTTATTGGCTCGACTGTCTTCAGCATTGTCGAAGCCGTCTTTTTTTTAATACGTCGTGTAAATAGTTTTATCCAATAACAATGCCAAACACCCTTTCGATGGTAGAAACACCTCTTAGAAACAGGAGAAAATAAAATCTCAGTTCAAATTGTGGTGATGCTTTCATTGATATGTCGGCATAGAATAGGCACCTAATTGAAGCTGTAGTGCTTTTGCATATAGAGGACAGTTCTATTACACCACTTTGCAGTTCTCACTAAGAAATCGCAACTTTCCTGAAATAGTTGCAGAACCCTTATACCTGATTCTCAGCGCTGCAAAATGTTAGCGGTGGGATTTTATTTCTTTCCTCCTTCTGCGTTCGTGAGTTATACCGTGCTGTTGATTTTTTTTATGACGCGCAATATTCTTTCCGGGACCCTTTGTGTCTATGCATCGAAGCTCGTGATTAAGATACGTTTCGAAATACCAGATCCCATTGTTTCGGGCAAGATGAACTGGCGCTGCTTCGAGAACCTTGCCGTACCTCGATATATCAAGCAGGCGCCGCGATTGTGCTCACGTCCACACTGCGTACGCAGAAGCGCGCTTGGCAACGGAAACTTCCATTTAGTTCGCGAAATTTGCCGACCGCACGGCTACTTCTCCGCTCCTCTGCCTACCTGCTAGACTCCTTAGCAGTCAACTACATTCTGAGGAACACGCAAGATATCCTATTGGTTCTGACGATGGCCTTCTCACTTCTGCCTTTCGACCGACTCAACGTCAAGCAATTACAGATCGTCGCTGCGCAAAGACGGAGGAACGGTTTTCATGCTTACTACACCGTACGTAGCACGAGTGGAAGTGAACAGTTTGCGTTGGTTTCTTTCCCTTCAGTTGTTGGCACTGACACGCTGGGACCTTCTAATTCGAGACTATGCTATGCGCTGAGAACCAACGGCTGAAAAACAAAAAAGTGCAATTTCCTGTGTTAATCATAAAAGTAACTATTAGCAGCGAACTTTCTATTCCTCAGTGCGCACTCAGTGGGCATTGAGAAATAGAAATTTACAATAGAATAAAGAAATTAGAACAGAATAACGTAGAACAGAATTGGCTTTGCGGAATGCCATTCCGCTGCTGAGAACGTGGTCGCGGTGTGATGCCCTGACGCGGCAGCCGCATTTTGACGGGGCAGAACTGCAAGAAAATTATGATCATAATTAGGACCATTTGTTTGCAATCCAACTAGGTTACCGCATAAGCTGCCGCCGTTGAGTGCAACATAGGGAACGACGAAGGTAGTCACAAGTTCGTTACGAATAGTAGGCGGCATTGAAATGTGCATTCTAATCGCGGACGGACCAGTACATTTCTAGAGCATAAACCAGAAGGCGAGGAAATATTTTGCGTCGGGTAAACGCGACGTGGCGCACTCAACAACCACAGCATCTGTACTTTCCCACTCCACGAAGCTCTCGCGCGGCATTGTATGAGAAAGCTATTATGGTTGGCGTTCGGTGACGAACGTGCGCGTTCGAGTACGCAAACGTACGATATGACCAATAGAAACGATGCTTCGTATAAAGTTGCAGCAATATAAATTTAAATGAATATATTCCGAGGAGGGGGATGCGGGGGTTTACATACCAAAATCACGACCTGGTGATCAGACATGCCATAGCGCCGCCCTCGGAATTAATTTCGGCCGCCTCAGGAAATGCGTAGGAAAGGCGCACCGCACGGGGGCGTTTGCATTTCACATCCTCCAAAGTGCGGTCGCCGCCGCCGGGATTTTACAGCGCCACTTCGGGCTTAGCAGCACCGCGCCTCATTAGGTTACCTCGGCGGCTCTACAGTAGACACGCCGAAAAAAAGTGTATAATAATTTAGTAACAGTTAGTACGGAATATCATGCCTGAAAGTGCATGTTTCTTGCAGTGAGGGTGTTTAGGTAGTGTCTCTTGTTTCGTTACGTGATCCTGTAGAAGATTAGCCGGCAACCGACAAAACCGGCAGTTGTAGTACAAATGGCTATAAGGTACTCCTGTGCAAACTCTAGAGGCTGACAAGAATTTAGGATCGGCAGTCAGCCTCTAGAGCCTGTACTGCAGTACGTTTATCTAGGTCCTTTACGCACAGAGAACCTGATCATGAGAAGGAAATTTACAGAAGAAAAAAAAGGGCTTGGAGTTCATACAGCAGGCATTGCCAAATGCTGACAGGGAGCTTAGCACTTTTTGTGGAAAAAACGAAGCGCGCAATAATTGCGTTTTACCAGGGCTAACACATGGGGCAGAAACTTGGAGATTGACAAACAAGCTCGAGAACAAAGACCGCGAAAACAGCGATGGAACGAGAAATGTTAGTTGCAACATGAAAAGACGGGAGGAGAGCGCGTATGGATCAGAGATCAGAGATCAGAGATCAGAGATCAGAGATCAGAGATCAGAGATCAGAGCCAATGTTCTAGTCAACAATAGGAGAAGAGAGTGGAGCTGGGTAGGCCATGTAATGTGCAGGGGTAGATAACCGAAGAACCGTTAGAGTTACAGAATGGGTCTCCAGGAAAGGGAAACGCAGTCGAGGACGGCAAAAAAATATAGGTGGCGTGATGAAACTAGGAAATTTGCAGGTGCGAGTTGCAATCAGGGCTGTTCCCTCGACACGTATGGCGGCTGCATTGACGCCATTATGCGCCTTGTTGACTCTCTGACTGGCTGTCGAGAGCTCACGTGCTTTAAAATTCGTGCCAGGAAATGGAAGCTTCGCAAAATGCAATGTTGCGTTTCCATCAAGGTGACGAAACGCGCCGTGGAGCTGCAAATTTCACCGACAAAGACTTTTTTCTGGCCTTTGGCAGCCATACAGCTAGTTTAGCGCTTTAAAAAGAAATTGAGCGGTAGCGTGCAGAAGACCGTAAAATGCACCTGCGATTTTGCGTATATGTGGTGCTGGTCCATTATAGCCGCCATGTCAGCGTTCTGATTGGCTGAAGGAGTATGCCCTCGGGAGCGTCACAGGAAGGGCCGTTTCGTAAACGTCGATTTGACGTTGCGTGAGGTTGCGCTGGGCCGCCATTGCAGATATTTCCCGCCATATTTTGCGGTTAAACGAGCCACGTGAATTATGCCAATGAGCGGCCATATGCAATGGCGCTCGAGAGGCATGCGTGTCACCGCATTTGCCGTCGTTTGGGGCAATGAAATTCTTTTGTTCTTAACACGTGCACATATTATTTGCGTCCCTCTCGGGTGTTGTTGGCATTTCCGTTTTGGGCCACCAATTTTTAAAAGAACGCTTTTATTTGTAGCAATATTGGTTGAGCATTACAAACCCTCGGCAAGCTTTTGCACTTTTCACTGCTGTGTTTATATTGTAATCAAGATTAATTACTTTTCACATAAGCAGAGGCTATGAAAGCGGCGCCTTTTAATTTATAAAAAGAAAAGCACACAAGGCGGCGCCTTGAAGTTTCCTCAAGCGGTGCAGGTGAACAGTGAAGTGAACAAGAGATGGCAGCGCTGGCGCCGCGCAAGCGGGTACCTTTGGCGCACGCAACGCTATTGGTGATAGTCGCCCGACAGAGGGTAAATATTGTCTTTGTGACTGCTCCATATTTCGAAGAGGAGAGGACCGCCCTTTGGGCAGCTTTGGGGAACATAGACGGCAGGCCCTTCACAGAGAAGATATTGGGCCCGCGGCCTCGTGCGTCTGCTATGCGCAAGGCCACAAATGCGCTGATACATTCTTGAAGTTCACTAGCCCGCATGATCGCCTTTGAGTGACTCAGCGATGACTGCTTGTGCGTGTAACAGTGCAAACTGTGAACTTCTCTCTGCCTTCTTCTCTATCAATTCCCTTTCCCCCGTCCCCTGTGCATTGTAGCTTACCGGGCTCAGCCTGGTTAACCTCTCTGCCTTTCCCTTGTGAGTTCTCTCTCTTTATTCCAAATTATTTCCATTTTATTTGTACAATCAGTCCTCCACGATTGGTCAAACAAGTCAAACAACCATGAAGTCTGATATAATATGGCATGTACACAATGATTATATACGCACAACTACATCGAACAAAAGAAAAATTATTTTGAAAGCTTTACCTTTTGGCCATGGCCACAGCTATTGGTCAAAGGTTCGTGCTGCCTTCCCTTTGCCTCTCTGTCACACGACATCCAAAAAAGACAGCAAGAATGTACGGCGTCAAAGTGACGTACGTGTAGAAATTAAACAAGCATTATATGCCGAACAAAATTGTATTTCTTTCTGAATAGATTTATTTTCGCAGAATTTTAACTTTCTCAAGCCCTTTTGGCACCCGTGCGACATCACTCTGCTAACTCTTCTTCGATGAGGGTCCGTTATAAGGACACTTCTAACTTTCCGTTGGACGCAACTGCGATATCTGAGCGGCCACCGGAAGGCCAATCGCCGACACCGGCACTGCCCTCCTCACCCGGTTAGCTACTTTCGATGAGCTAGCTCTGCTCTACCAAATTCCTCTACACCTCTGCGTTCTCTTCGCATCTTGTCCGCCAATTAGATTAGAAAAACTTGTCAAAGTAGGCAATGCTGTTCACTTTGCAACAAACCTCCAACAAATGAGCGAAGCATTTCATTGGGCTGTTGAAACAATGCGACGGGAACGTAGCTTTGACATCAGCACGCTGGAAAACAAACTGATAAAAATCGTTTTACGTAATAGACCCCAGAAGCCGCGCTTCTTGAGCGTTTATTGACACGACTTTGAACTAATACATCGCTGGTAGCACTCTCTCTTTCTGATCAGGTCAGATGTGCGCAGCTGGACCGATTGCCGACAGTAACTTCCAGGCTTGCACCACCTGAAATAACACAGCGTGACCGCCACAGCGAGCACAAATTAGCACGCTATCGCAAGCTTCGATAAGCCTGGAACTCACCGCTATCCTGCCCACTCAGACACGATTGACATGGACATGAGCCATTTCCACTTTCGATAGCAGCGAAGCCAAACCTAAAATAACCGCCAAACGCTTCTGCGAGTTTTCTTTCTGCGCCTTGAATCAAGCCGAAGGCGAGCGATCGCCCGGCCACTTGCCAACCTTCTAATTTGCACAGTACAGAATTAGACTACCATTCCCAAATTAGATGATCAGCGCTGGCGAAAAGAAGGACGTCGTCCAAACCAACCACTGTCGTCAGAGCAGGACCACAAACAGGCGCTTTTTGCTCGCGCATACACGTCTGTAATTATATACACGTCTATATATATACACGTCTATAATTTTTCAAGGACTTGAAAAATTATAGACCGATGAGCTTACTGTCCGTTGCCTACAAAGTATTTACTAAGGTAATTGCAAATAGAATCAGGAACACCTTAGACTTCCGTCAACCAAAGGACCAGGCAGGATTCCGTAAAGGCTACTCAACACTAGACCATATTCACACTATCAATCAGGTGATAGAAAAATGTGGGGAATATAACCAACCTTTATATATAGCTTTCATTGATTACGAGAAAGCGTTTGATTCAGTCGAAACCTCAGCAGTCATGGAGGCATTGCGGAATCAGGGTGTAGACGAGCCGTACGTAAAAATACTGAAAGATATCTATAGCGGCTCCACAGCCACCGTAGTCCTCCATAAAGAAAGCAACAAAATTCCAATAAAGAAAGGCGTCAGACAGGGAGATACGATCTCACCAATGCTATTCACAGCGTGTTTACAGGAGGTATTCCGAGACCTGGATTGGGAAGAATTGGGGATAAGAGTTAATGGAGAATACGTTAGTAACTTGCGATTCGCTGATGATATTGCCTTGCTTAGTAACTCAGGCGACCAACTGCAATGCATGCTCACTGACCTGGAGAGGCAAAGCCGGAGGGTGGATCTAAAAATTAATCTGCAGAAAACTAAAGTAATGTTTAACAGTCTCGGAAGAGAACAGCAGTTTACGATAGGTAGTGAGGCACTGGAAGTGGTAAGGGAATATGTCTACTTAGGGCAGGTAGTGACGGCGGATCCGGATCATGAGACGGAAATAATCAGAAGAATAAGAATGGGCTGGGGTGCGTTTGGCAGGCATTCTCAGATCATGAACAGCAGGTTACCATTATCCCTCAAGAGAAAAGTTTATAACAGCTGTGTCTTACCAGTACTCACAACCCGCCGTGGTTGCTCAGTGGCTATGGTGTTGGGCTGCTGAGCACGAGGTCGCGGGATCGAATCCCGGCCACGGCGGCCGCATTTCGATGGGGGCGAAATGCGAAAACACCCGTGTGCTGATATTTAGGTGCACGTTAAAGAACCCCAGGTGGTCAAAATTTCCGGAGGCCTCCACTACGGCGTGCCTCATAATCAGAAAGTGGTTTTGGCACGTAAAACCCCAAATATTATTATTATTACCAGTACTCACGTATGGGGCAGAAACTTGGAGGCTTACGAAAAGGGTTCTACTTAAGTTGAGGACGACGCAACGAGCTATGGAAAGAAGAATGATAGGTGTAACGTTAAGGGATAAGAAAGGAGCAGATTGGGTGAGGGAACAAACGCGAGTTAATGATATCTTAGTTGAAATCAAGAAAAAGAATTGGGGTGCATGGGCAGGACACGTAATGAGGAGGGATGATAACCGATGGTCATTAAGAGTAACAGAATGGATTCCACGGGAAGGGAAGTGTAGCAGAGGGCGGCAGAAAGTTAGGTGGGCGGATGAGATTAAGAAGTTTGCAGGGACAACATGGCCACAATTAGTACATGACCGGTGTAGTTGGAGAAGTATGGGAGAGGCCTTTGCCCTGCAGTGGGCGTAACCAGGTTGATGATGATGATGATGATACACGTCTGATCCCTGGCGAAGTTGTCACAGATATATAGTTAACGACGACAATAGGCACACGGCCGCATCAGCCTTACGAATTTGTCGCTATAGAAGTTAGAATGTACTGCGAAAAGCAAGCATCAAGCTGCTAGATTTGTCGCAGCGACAAATGTGGCAGCTTGCACACGATAAGATTGCAGCGCAGACAGAACGTATCAATGAAAGGTATGCTTACAATTCCTCTGCCTCTTGCGCCAAAGTCTTTTGTGGTCTGCCTACTCGCTGCACCCATTAGCGGCCGAAATGGCAATAGTCTTGGCTGTGCCTGCGGCCGCTGTGTCCATTATGAACACGCGAGCAAACTTCCATCAGAAGCCACTCAATGACGGGTGCTCTCACGTGATCAAATATGGCGGCGACAGTATGCATGGTGCTTTAATAGCTTTATATCGCTCTGAATTGCGGCTAAAGTATTTCGAGTAAAAATAGTGATCATAAAACTGTATTTTTTTAAATGTTGCGCTCTCTTAGGCTCAGTGATTTAACAAGAAAAATTTGTCACCTTGTTAACAACTGTCTGTCATGACGAATGCAGGGAGGATTTGATGCCACGAAAAAGCAGTTCGGTTTCGTAACACCCGGGTATCTATTGCAAGGCTGTTCCATCACCACAGTCTTCATGTACCCAAGCCCCGGTGGCACGAAACGTGGTTCAAAGTGAGTACCTTGCTTTTCCCAGTCACTTACGCGATCTATCTTCACATTAAAAACACTTGCACAAACTTCACAAATCTTTAATTGTGCGATTATGAATAACGCATCGCGCCATGCGCTGAAGAAGCACGTCTCATCATTATTATTATTATCATTATTATCATTATTGCAAGCACTCGCATAATGCTGGTACTTTTTTTCGCGCAGAAAGGATGCCACAGGAGCGGGTGCGATAATTACGAGGCGGAAAATTTTGCAGAGACCCTTCTACGGGCTAAATACAAAAGATTGTCAAAAATGAGGAACCCATTCGCTTTTAACAGTGGAGCTGTTTAAGCTTTAGTTCCGCCTTGGAGCGTTACCAGAAACCTCAGTCCAGCTGTGCGCCGCTTCGCGTTGCCTAGCACTGAGAGCACTGAGCCGCATAACCTCCTCGCACCCCATGCGCGTAGGCAACACCGACTAGACAAGATGGCCTGAGTGCTCGGTGAGTGACGTCACGGAGAAGAGGCCATCGGCACGCTCGGGGATACGGGTTGAATGAAGGGATCGCGGCTTGGTTCACCTAGCAGCCATATGCTTTTATTGACCACTCCACACTTTCTCTTCAGTCTAAACTGCGGAATGAGCAGCAGGCACCTTACAAAGCATTTCTTTAGAGGCACAGATACAAAACAGCTTTGTAAAACATGTGCGGGTATTGATTCCAGCAGCTTTTTATAGCGTCGCGCTTTGTCGTCTTTGTAATGTCCGTTGTTTGTGCATTAAAATAATTATTATTATTTATAATACCTCGCACTTCACACCTATTACTTCAAATAAATTGAATCCATAAAAACGTTTCCTTCCGTATTTTTGTACCTATGGTTTTTCTGGCGCGGCAATGATGAATGTAACGCACTCTATTAGCTTCACAATTGCGTATGAACAATTTTATGGGGGACACATGTACTTATTGCAATCTAGATTATGGTTAAATGAATAACTTCGCTGTCGACGCACTAATTACCACAGTGCGCTAATTTACAACAACTCAAATAAGTATAGAAACGGAATATAAAATATTCGTGTAGCTATTTACAAGGAAACAGCTGCCTTATTGCGCAGTTTCAGCTTTTCTCTTCCTTGCCTTAGCATTGGCATCCAATATTTTGTGATTCATCTTGCAGCAGTAGTTTTTCAATAAAATATTTGTGCTACACCGCAAAAGGTGCCTTAACACAAATTGACATTTGTGTCCATCCTCGCAAGCGTCGAACCATGAAGAATCATCACTGACGAGCAGTTCAAGCGTGAGGTCAGTGACTAAACGACGTTGGTTTGGCAGATTAGCAAATTGCTCTTCCTGAACGTAAACTTTTTGCTTGTTATAAATTGCATCAGGCCTCCTAGATTTAGAATCTTCTCCGCTTCCTTCTCCTTGCGGAATGCTTCAGCAGACGCTTCACACGCTTTCTCCAAAGAAGCAGCTTCAAGACGCATGCGCTTGGAATCAGAATCCTCCCTCGAGGTGCTTGGCTTCGAAAGACAAGGTGGACATTGAGGAAGCTTTGATGGGACTGCGCCTGGGCGAAGACGCAGGCGTGAGAGTGGTGCAGTGACGGTGTGCCTTGTAAGGTCGTCGAGGTGAGAGAACTCCCGCACGATGTCGGCCTCAATGAAGTTCAGAAACCTAGAAGGAAGTTAAAAGTTGTTCGAAATTTTATTCTAACATTCTTGATTTAAAGCAACTTTCTGTTATTGAGCAATTAACCTTCCCGTATTTTTCAAAAGTAACTATTTAATGAAGTGCTGAACATCTTACCCTGGAGTGCGGTGATACAATGAAATCTGCACGTGGTATCTCCCTAATCCAGGCATTCTGGGCTTCTTCATCTTGCGGAAACTTAAAGACGTGATCTTTCTCCCCGATTTGTAATTGCTCCAGCAATTGGGCACGCAGCACTTATTAGACATATCTTGGCATGGCACTCCACATTCCGGGGCAATGAAGACTCGCGGTACACACAATCGCAAGCACAGCACAAGTGTTGAGACTGCATGCACTGGTCACGTCTAGAAAAACATGTGCGTTCGGAAGCATGCGGCAGCATGGCTGAGCATGCCGGTACTTGTTTAACCGCGAAGCTATTCGAGGAGGCACGGCTCCTGGAACTAATCGAATTGTTGTCGCCGCCGTCGTCGCCTCGGTCTTCTCCAAATAGCCGGGGTTAACTATTGTATATCTTCCGCGCGTCATTTTCAACACAGGTACGCCGCTAGTAGCTTCGCAGCGCGCTGCACGGAACTTCTATGTTGGCCTCTTCTGCGTGACGTAGCTCAAGGGGAGAGGGTCAGCCAGAAGGCCTTAAGTTCTCTAGAGGGTGTTGGCGTAGGTCGGAGTCGTGACGTCAGAGGCGAAGAAAAGCTCCGAACAGGCGGCGCGGCGGTACATCTCTCGCCCCCTATACTCCGTGGGCGACCGTGCGTACGTGGTTCTGCCATGGGAAGACCGAAGAAAGGCCGGACGCCCGAAGAAGAAGTGGCTTACCAGGAAGAGTGCCGTACTACCATGCGAGAAGCGATGCGTCGCCGCCGAGCTGATCTGGAGCACCGCACTGAAGCTGTGGCTGAGAAGAGGCGGCGCCGAGTCGAGGACCCCGAGTTTCGGTCCAGGGAACGCGAGGGTCGGCGCGTGAACGATCGACGTCACCTAGAAAGCGATCTCGGCCTGCGACTGTACGAAAACTTCCAGCATCAAGCCCGCCGAGACATCAACTTAGCAGAACCTAGCATAACCTGGCAAAATCTAGAAACAACTTAGCCAAGCCTACCATAACGTCGCAAAATCTCGAAACGACTTAGCCAAGCCTATCAGAACCTAGCAAAATCCGGCATAACCTCGCAAATCCTACAAACAACTTACGCAAGCCACGTAAAAGCTATTCCGATCAGCGGATCACAAGCTCCGCTGTTGACTCCAGCCTTGCACCACTAGTGCAAGCTGCCCACGCATGTTCCAGTACAGAGTACACCCGTATCACACAAAAGAAGGCTTAAGTATTCCACAAACTTATCAAATTACACTCTTCGGTGCCTGATCTTAATTGTTCACGTAAAATGTGGCATCACTTAGAATTCAGCAGCACGCCAGGTTAAAAGCTGGAGCATTGGTTACCGCAATGCTTCGTGTTGATTGTGCTTCAGCTGGCAGTTGCGTCAGAATTGTTGTGTTGCTTTCCAGCCAACGAATTTCTTTTATCTAAGCCCACCAACAAATAAAGGAGCCAACGAAAGCCGAGGGGAAGTTATTTGTAGTCTTTAATTGAAGTGAGAAATGATAAGATAAAGGGAAAGGAAAGTGGACAGTAAAACATATTCCTTGTTTCTTGGATTCATAGGGTTGTCGCTAAAACAAACTGGACCCTCAGTTTTTCTTCTCGTATAGTGAGTGCCAGGACTGCCGCAGTTTTGATGGCTTTAGGTATCATATACGAGCTTTTATTGGTCAGCTGCTTCCTCTGAAAACGTTCTCTTGTTACCTCCTCGCCATCGGACAAAAGAATTATCTATGGTCGCCGCCATGGCCTTGAGTGGTGTTCGACAACAGTCCCAGGATTATAACCTTGCACACAAAAATACCCTTGAACGTGGACGGGCTAACAACCGCCACCGCAGCACAATTAGTAGTGCAACACACCCGCAATGGGGAAAATTGTGGGTTTGGCTCGCAGCAGCAGCCAGATGGTTTTTTTCTCTGGTTTCATTTCCCTTTAGCTTATTAGCGCCATGCTTCAATTATAAAGTGCAAATAATTTGCCTTACGCTTTTCTTAGCCTACTTATCTGTTGGCTTCACGTGGGTGTGCGTAACAAAAGTTCGGCCTCTCAGTACGCCTTCTTCTCACTCATTGTGCACATCACATTTGTTGTTTCTGAACTCTGCTCCGTAATTACCTGATATAATTATTATATTGCCATCATCGCGATTTTCTGTTTAGTGGACATACTACAATGGTGACGTGGTCGGATTTTATAATCGAATGGTATGCAGAATTGCGTGCAGTGTAAGCTTTCTTAACGAGGAAGGTATTGCTTGAGGCGAACGCTGATTACCCTATTCAAGTACGTGTAAAAAGAAGACAAGCTTTGGACAGACAATCACTGCACCAATTTGAGTAAAATTCAATTCTAAGAAAATTAAAGAGAAATTCAAGAAAAAATTCAATTCTGAATGAATTTTCATGTGGGCCACAAATGTTTTACAAAAATTGCCGTAAACTGGAAAATAAAAAAAATAGAAGTAACAATTTTACAAATGCGCAACTCTGCACCTGCTACAGCATCTCACGCGGACCGACAAGTTATAATAATGTACATCTTACGTGAAATTCCTAGAATGCTTAGAAGGTTTTGCAAAGGTCCTACTCAGTTATCAGTGGTATACTTCAGAACGCGCTTATTATATTTGTGTGCTCTAGATTATTATTATGTTCAAGTTACCCGCCGTGGTTGCTTAGAGGCTATCGTGTCGGGCTGCGAAGCACGCGGTCGCGAGATCGAATCCCGACCACGTCGGCTGCATTAAAATGGGCGCGAAATGCGAGAATACGCGTGTACTTAGGCTTAGGTGCACGTTAAAGAACCCCAGGTGGTCCAAATTGCCGGAGTCCTTCACTACGGCCTGATCCATGATCAGATTGCGGTTTCGGCACGTAAGACGCCGTAATTTAATTCAATATTTAGGTAAATTATACACAAATGCTATAGCGTATTTTGATTCTGCGGTGCCGCGTTGCCGCCATCGAAGGGCCAGCAACCTGGTGGCTCGGTGGTCCTAAGGGCTTCTCCTAAGGGCAAGTCTAAAACACATGACCATTCACGCCTAGTACGCATATCGAATACAATGCCACCTAGGAGGCAACGAATACAACCCCAGCCACCTCGGCATCGTTGGTGTCGAAGGACCGGCACCACTGTCTTGAGCGTGCCGTGAATGGAAAGCAGCGGATACCAGGGCCCGGGAATAAAAACGCCATTTAAGTGTCAGCATCTTTGTATATAGAGTGCGCTTTTATTATTATTATTATTATTATTATTATTATTATTATTATTATTATTATTATTATTATTATTATTATTATTAAATTATAATGGTGACGCAGATACCCCAGTGGGTTGCCACTGGGGTATCTCCTGCGTAACCTAGATGACATTAAAGAACTAATAACAAAATTCAGTTTTAAGGTACTCTGTATTCAGGGAACACATTTAAATTTGAACACGAATTTCTTGACCCAATATGCTATATAGCGTCAAGGCCGCGATGACGGCGTAGCCTCATCAAGCGGCGTTGCAATCATCGCAGTACACCCTATAGCAAGCCGGCAACTGATACTTGTCACTCCACTTGAGGCAATTGCTATTCGTGCTACCACACTGAACAAAATAGCACCAATTTCCTTGAGATACATCCCTCCTAAGTTTGGACTGACCCGGATAGCGCTCGATTTGTTACAGACCAGCTGCTGTAGCCGTTTATTTTGTTCGGTGATTTTAATGCGCACAACTCTCTTTGGGAAGATGTTCAGTGTGACGCGAGGGTCCGCAGTACAGAGCAGCTCCTCTAGAGCTCGGGTGCATGCTTATTGAATAAATAAGCCGACATTTTGTAGCCTAACACACAATAGTTACCCTGCTAGAGACCTAGCCATCGGCTCAGCCTCACTTCTACCTGCCTGGAAAGGGATCTAAACAAAAGCCTATATGTTGGTGATTACTTTCCCGTCTGGCCTAAAACATCAGAACTTCATGATTTCTTCGCACAGACCCCTCGATGGAAACTACAATCCGCCGACTGGCAAAAATTTCACCAAATGACACATATGCCTCGATGTGCTCTTAACAACTTTGATATCAACGATGCTTTCAACTTTTTGACTGCTTTTGTAATTGACGACACATTCAAGTGCATACCGCGAACAAATGGGGCTGCAAAGAATATGCGCGTGCTTTGGTGGAATAAAGATTGTAGGAGTGATCGTAAGAAGCAAAATAAGGCGTGGGGCTTGCTACGAAAGTTTGCGACCACGGCAATACCTCCTACGTTTAGAGCAGTGAAGTCGCAAGGCAGGCGAATGCGACGTGAAGCCAAAAAAAAAAGAAGAGAGAGAGCTGCCAAAAATACATCCTGACTATAAAATCGTAACGCAGGTAGCAGAAGTGCGTAACGGACGACGGAAATTATCAAGTCGGCAACCAAACCTATTGTCGTTGTTGAACGATCAAGGCGACAGCCTTAAAAACTAGGCTAATGCACTTTGAGAGCATTTCCAGCGTGTGTCCAGTTCGGCAAGTTATTCAGAGGCATTCCTAAAACACAAATCAATAGCGGAAAATAATGCGCTAAACAGTAAATGTAGCCCCAATGAACCCTATAACGTCTAATTTAGCATTGTTGAGCTCAAAGATTCTTTGAACACCTGTATGAAGCCTGCCCTGACACCTGATATAGTCATGTACACTATGATTAAGAACCTCATCCTGACAAACAAGTAGTATTCCTGTCTCGACACCATCTGGGCAATAGCGCACATTCCTGATTCATAGAAAGAAGCTATTGTGATAAATATGGTGAAACAAGAAAAATATCCGTCCTTAGTCGCAAGTTACCGGTCCACAGCACAAACAAGCTGCATCTGCAAGTTATTTGAGGATATGATTAATCGTCGGCTATTACATCTCCTTGAGTCAAACAAATAATTGACCCGCATCAATGCAGTTTTAGAGAAGGCCGTTCTACAACCGACCATATCGTTCGCACCGAGGCATGCATTCGTGGCGCTTTCGTCCACAAACAGTTTTTTTCTGGCCGTGTTCCTGGACATCAAAAAAGCATATGAAGCAACCTCGCACTACAGAATCTTGAGAAAAATCTCGCAAATGGGCATCGGTGGCAATATGCTTATTATAACTGAAAGTTACCTATCCAACAGTACATTCCGTCTTAAAGTTGGCGATTCCCTATTCAGGCCATTTATTCGGAAAACTGGCGTACCACAAAGTAACGAATTCTCTACGTGCATGCATTTCACGAAATATGTTTTACTCTACTTACGTTGATGACGTACAAGTATGATTCAAGTCCTGTAACCTCGCAGTCTGCGAGCGACAGATTAAGTTCGGCCTAAATAAAGCGTCAGCATGGGCGTTTGATAACTGATTGAGGCTAAATCGCCTTAAAAGCTCCTGCGTCCTATTCTCGAGAAAGAGATGCCTGTTCCCGGATCCTGACGTCCAGTTGCATGGACAGCGAATGCCTGTCAACACAGAACGAAACTTTCTAGGCCTAATATTAGAGTCTAAACTAAGCTTTATTCCGCACATAAAATACCTCAAGAACAAATGCCACGAAACAATGAACATCCTCAAAATTCTGCCGCATACAACGCGGGGTAGTCACAGCCAGTGCGTCATGAACCATTACAAATGCCTCATACGAACACCTTTAAATGAAGGTGCCGTATTGCATCAAACATCTTCCTCAAGCGCCATGAAGATGCCGAACGCTGTCCACCATCTAGTTATCCGCCTGGCGACCGGTGCCTTCGGGACAAGTCCTGTAGAGAGTCTCTACGCTGAAGCTAACAAGTGATCGCTTCATCCTCAGAGGTAGTACTCCAGTTGCATTTATTTTGCGAAAGTGAACGCAAACTACGACCATCCCTCTTATGAAACCACAAACTATGTGACATCAGCAACGCTGTCTAAGTATCAACCAGCAGCTAGAGAACCCTTCCCTCTGCGCGTACGAAAGCTTTCCAAGGAAGTGAGAGTTTCATTGCCCGAGCATAACCTCATGGTCCCAGCGAAGCCACTGCCGCCATGGCAGTGGCAGCTAATAGCATGCGAAGCATCAGTCGTAGAAGTAACAAACCACGCCCTTGAGGCACATATTCGATTTCATTTCCCAGAACTTCAGTCTAAGTACTCGCGCATAGAGGTTTACACAGACGCTTCTAAGTCTCATGCCAGCGTGTTTTATGCAGCATTCGGACCGCCCTTCTTGGAGTAAGTGATTCCTTGCACCCGGAAACAAGTATCTACGGTGGAGGCCTTTGCACTGTAGTCGGCTGTAAAATTTATACGAAAATTGATACTTCAAAAGGCGACGTTAAAGTGGATTAAGGTGTATTAAGCTTGGTAAACATTATAGCAAGGTGGATTAAGCTGGACTAAGGTAAAGTTATTAAGGACACGCGACAATGTATGACGTCACGTTAGGTCATGTCATATTTACAGAATCTCTGAGGGCAGAAAAAGCACTAATGTCGCTGCGTAAACACAGAAACACTGCACTTACTCAGCTTTATGCCATTCTTTGCACGACGTGTGTGTCTCAGCAGCATGTCATTATATACTGGGTGCCCGGGCATAGGAACATATATAGGATAATATGTTGGCGGACGAAATTGCCACATCAATTAAATATAAATCCTACCGCTGCAGTGCTCGCCTTGGATCTCAAGCCTTTATTCGAAAGAAAATGAGAAGCCACTGGCACCGATAACGAGATCCACGTAATTAAGCAACAGTTGTGTCCCTTGGCCTCCACAGCAAAAACAAGGCCAATTGATGTCCTATTCTATCGTCTAGAATAGCACACAAAGTTTTTTTTTTGCCGACTGGTGATGAAAAACCTACCTGTGGTAGATATGGTGAGCGGCTCACCATCCTCCACGTCCTCCTGGAGTGTCGGGAACCGGAACAGAGAGAGCGAAAAATATTTTCCTCTAGCATACCGTTATCATGTCCCCCTCCATCCCATCATGTTTCTTGGTGAAAAACCGCTTTTTAACACCGAAACTGTCCTAGGTTTTATGAGTAACGTTGTATTACATGTCGTCAGCCCAAGCAATTCGTAGCGCATCCTCTAGCGACAGGATGCTGCTGCGAGAGTAGCGTTCTATACAGCACGTGCCTCCAGGCTCCTGGGCTGCAAGGACTCTGTCAAGGCAGTTGTACTTCTTACGAGTTCTTACTGCTTTTATATTAGGATATCTATTATCTGTTTAGAATGCATCTGTCTTGTCCATGGTATATATCATTAATCATTACTATAACCTTGTTAAACAAACAGTTGACGCTTTTTACAGCGACTGTATTAAGGTTCTTTTACAACCACATCACATCCGCCTCTCGTAATTGACATTACATTGTCAAATTCTGAACACGATGCAGTGTAGAAAAACTTGTTGGGCGAGCCAGTTGGGAAAATGCGCCAAAATGAGAAAACACCCATGTGGTTAGATTTAGGTGCATGTTAAAGAACCTCAGCTTGTCCAAATTATTCAGGAGTCTCCCACTACGAAGTGCCTTTTATTGATATCATGGTTATGGTACGTAAAACATAATAATTTAATTATTTGGCGTTTGGGCCGTGATCGCTGCATTGTGTGTCTCCTGCATTTATGCGCTGTTGGCGTTTGGCGTGGTCGATCGCAGTTAGGCGGAACAGGCACTGGCAGTACATAGGGCGTATTCGACGTAGAAGCCCTTTCCATAGCGAGATACGACGCGAATCTCCGCAGACGACATCTGGCAGGCTGAGAACACCACCTGCAGCGGCGTTTGTATAGCGCAGTGGCGCTTCCTCCTCTCCAGTACCAGCCTTTCTCATCATGTGCACAGTGCATGTGTGGACACGTTTCATCGTATGGTGTGGCCCGTGGACCAACGGTAACGCAAGGAATGAGGTGGCCTTGTGTGACATGACCTAACGTGACGTCATACATGCGATCTAAAAACCAATTTCACTTCCAGTTATCAGGTGCCCATGACACGTGACGTTGTACATTGTCGCGTGTCCTTAACAACTTCACCTTAGTCCAGCTTAATCCACCTTGCTATAATGTTTACCAACCTTAATACGCCTTAATCCACTTTAACGTCGCATCCAGATGGCTGCGACGTGACGTATGCAATGACGCAGGCACTAGGCACACCTTTGGTCAGCCAGAACTGTGGGGCCGCCGTGGCATAGGGGAAGCCGGCTCATTTCGCACCGCGGAGGGCTGAACTCGATTCCCACTCAGACTCAAATGTACCAAACCTTATTTTCAAGGCCATTAATTTACCTTGTCTAGGAAACTCCATGACAAACTCGATGTCAATAGCATTTTTGAGGTATTTTTACTCTTTGTGCTATTGTCCATTTTTCGAACAATCGCTTGATCACGCCAGATTTTCTGCCTCATTGGACATATAATCCTTTCGCATTAAAAAAAAAAGTCGCAGTTTTGCCGGAAAGGCAAAGCATCGATTGCGATTGCAAATTAGCAGACAGCCATACGAAGTAAGGATAGCGCTTTTATCGGCCGTATCAACTTGTAAACATTCACAAGTGGTTCAAAACCCACCGCAGGCATTTGTACTCAGGTCAAAAGTATAGCGCTAGCACCAGACAAAGAAGAAAGGAGAAAACGCACTATGCGCGCCTACTATTACCTGAAGGCATCGACTGAACTTGCTCAGTTCACTTTCCTTAATAATTGAATCTATACTGTCTCTCGCTGAAGTGACGAAGGCGGAAAGGAGCGTCCTTACAAAAACTGACGTCCGTAGCAATGGGCGTACTAAGATAACTCCTAGTCTCAGAGTGCTGAGGTTAGGAGTAGAGGGATTGCGTTCGCAATTAAGATAGCGAAGGAGCGTTATCGTCTCCTCTGACACAGCCAATGCCAATATCACGGTGCTAAGAATTCCGAATGGTCTGCCGGGAGCCGCATTCGGAGTGCCACCGCGCTAGTTGAACACAGGGCGAACTTTTGGTTTCGTCATTACGCCGGCAACTAACAATCGGTTGCCTTGAAGCGTGCCGTTCAATATGCCTGAATTTTCTTTCGGAAATTTCTATGCAGCACAACGTATACGACCAACCTTGGTCATTACGACAAACAGTTTATATCTTTAGTGTCCCTAACATTCGAGGGAGATACCGAGGCGTACGTGGAATACTGGTACGAAAATGTGAAACAGTCTGGCTACGACCTTAGGAGCAGAAACATGAAGGGTTTCCATGTTGTCCAGTACGAAGTCAACGGAAACGGCCTGCAGGTGAATGCAATTTTATCATTGTTCCTTTAGTCTCAGCACTTTCAGAAATTCTCATTTTGGCACGCAGAACCGAAGTGATGAACCGAGAGTTGTATACGTCGTTAACATAGATTTGTATGAATTTCGGAAGAACAGCTTGTAGGACTTCTGCCTTCCCTGTGGTAGTACTTAGCTGCGGTAATACTTAGCCAATGCTTGTCTTACGATTAGTGTTACTCAAACATAATTCCAGGAATCCCCGGCTTTCACTTTTGCAAAAGTGAATAACTAAAACATTATGTGGTTAACATATTTTAATTGGTACATGAACACAACGATTTGTCAACCAAGTAATGTCCGCCCCTTACAGAAAAGTACTTATAAATACGTAACGGTGCTATCTGTAGTACGAGATATTCCAAAATAACGGCAGCACCAATCTCACGATGACTGTCGAGGTTAATGCGATTGGCATTCAGGCAATGCATTGACAAATCGTATGGCTGAAGGCGCCTTTATTCACAATCTGTAGTGGCGGAAGTAGGCTAAGAATGTTGTTCACTTTAATTTACGCATGCGACAAGGCGCCACCACAGTTCACAGCGTGTACACCATCAGAAGCTACAAAGACAGCTTCACAAGATACGGCCTCCCAACCAAAGACAGCATTGTAAAATTTGGGTTCAGTATACACGAGTTAGAATGAGCTACGGCGCAATATGCATGAGCGTCGACGTCATCGTTAAACGTTTTATTCATTATCAGCTAGAATAGCGAGTGTTCGCACTTTTGAACGCAGACTGAAAAAAATGTCTGCAGTATACAAAGAGTGCGGATCGCGTTAACACGTTCTCTAATAAAAGCGTGCAGTATGAGCATACTATGGGTGTGATAGTTATATTTAATATTCTCCTGCCAGAGAAAGTCACCAGGGCTTCTCAGCTACATGAGAGCAATACACCATGCACGCATGTAATTCACTGATTACTTGTCTTTAATATTCTACACATTATTTTCTTTTCCCTGCGAGCAACCTGATAACGAACAATAATGCTTACGTTTCTTTTCCATGCGGTATCTTATGATGTGCTATTGTGCCACTACGAATCTGCCAGGTGATCGTCGACGGTGAGTCGGTTATTCCTCCAGGCACCATCACAGATGTGGACTACTACACGAAATATTACACCAGCAGCATCTTGGAATTAGCCCCGTTCGCGTTCTTCGAGACGCACTACACCATGGACGACGTGGCAGCCATTATCAATGTATGCTCTCACTTTCTCCAAATTATATCGCGTACGTTTATCGCAACAGCAATTGAAGGGCGGCTCGAACCACGTTTGTGTCGTGGTCGTGATATCCCGATATCAGCTGCTCATGCGCCGCTCGCGCATTAGATTAGACGGTTTCGATCAATTTGTTGGAACGGAACGAAAACAAAAACGAGAAATGAAACAAAACAATATTTTTGACCGGAACCAAAACATAAGGGAAAGGTTATTTATTATTTTGTTTTGGAGTGAAACCGAAATACATCTGATAAGTTTTCGACTCAAGGGGAAATGGACAATCCGAAACAACCGACTTGAGGCAATGTCGGAATTACCGTTTATCTCAGGAGTGCCCATAAGCGCGTATCTCACGCAGGGATAGTGTTAGCGATAGCCGGGCGAGCGCTCCATTAATCTAAGTCTGCTGCTCGGTGCATCAGCAGATCGGCATCGTAGCAAAAGCCCGGGCTTGATCACTGAAGAGCTTGTCGTTTCGTTTCCTACTGGTCCAACGCTTTGTTACCAAGTTTTATCCTTCGTTTATGTCCGTTTAAGTTCGTTTCATCGGAACAGCGGTCTCGCATTTCATCGAGTGTAAATCTTGTTTCCGATATCATGCTCAGTGCCTTGAGTGAAAACAGTGAGCATGATCTCAGAATTCATAATCGACTCATTGAAAAAAATAAATATTATGTTTTTATCGTTATTTTTGGATGCGAGGCAAAGCCGTTATGAACCCTTACGGATCTTTCTTCTTTTTTTTTCATTCTTGAGCAGAACCGGAAGGGAACATTTTAAAATGGAACGAAAGTACAACCAGAACGAAAAACATTTCATTCGGACATCTTATTTTTGAGAGATGCGGCTTGCGTTTGCAAAAAAAATGATAAAATGAATTGGACACGCCGTCAACGTTCTGCTTAGTGGCCATGGGGCTGGAGTCAGGCCTTCGTTCTGCCTTTCACTGCTGGCAATAAGCTTGCGCGCAACCATGCTATAAACACACTAGCTTCCCTGCTGTGCTGCTGTGTGTAGACACTGGCCTGGGCGGATCGTAGAGTAAACGTAAAGCCAACGGCATGAAAACCTTTAGCGGGGCACTGATCGACGCCGACGGTTTCCCGTCTGTCTCATCTCTTGCAACGTCGAGATGCGATGCCTGCGACACAGCTGTTGGCATTCGTGTATAATAACGGCAGCGTTGTGAGGCACCTAGTGTACATTCAAACATCCTCGCATTTAAGTCAATAAATCTCCCTGAAACAGCAATCGCTTAATATATTGTGTGAAGAGTGCCACTGCACCTTACCATCGCTCGGCGATGCTTCTGTTCAAAATACGGACATGGTTCTCGGGCTTGTTGCAGCAAGGCTGCCTGTGCCAAATTGGACCGACGCGAGCAGCGTAGATAACTGGTAAATTAAAACCTTTGCGCAAACTGCGATGGAAATTATCCTGGATACACTCACTCATGTCCAGTCTGGAAGACCGAGAAAAATGAGTGACAATAATGTGAAGAAGGACGTAACATTTCCTGAGGCACGTAAATGGGTGTCTCAACTCTCTCACTTTTCAAAGGCTTCTGTCACCGACGCGGTGCCTCCGTCAGCCTCTCCAATAATGACTGACAAGGAACGCCTGCGCCCAAGAGCGGACGGCAATGGCTACCCATTAGCAACAGTCGCCCTGTGACCAAGAAAATACTTCCTCCGCAGCATCTAGGCCAACAGACGAGGTCATGGGCACGAGTGCGGCTATATCCGTAGCCTATACCATAGGGCGTCGCAGCTCTCTGGTACTTTCGAAACCAATGAAGCCCACATTCATGAGGACAACGGTGAAAAAATTAAACTTGGGGCAGGACTGCAATTTCCTTTCTTTTTCTTTTATAAATATCCATGACTAATAGTGGTTTAATTTCCTGGAATTGCCGAGAACTGAGAAATAATATAGCCAACCTAGAGGAAGTAATTATCGAAAACAGGCCGTCTGCCTTGTGCCTGCGAGACACTTTTATCAGCTCCCGTACAGAAAACCTTTTTGCCCCAATTTGTGGTGCACAAAGAAGGATAGAGATTATGTGTGGGTGTAACTCAGCAGATGGATGGGCAAATATTCCGCTTGGACTCGTTGTGTCGAAAGAAGTGGATAATAATTTGTCTCTAGAAGCGTTAATTGCTAGAGTGACTATGGTGGGATGGCTATTCACTGTGTGTTCCCTGTACAATCCTCCTGATTATCGCTTGCGTAGCGCCGAGCTTGAAGATCTGTTTGATGACTTGCTTACGCATTATGTCACAGTTCACGCTTTTAAAGGGCCCCTCACCAGGTCTGGCTATTTTGAGCTCACAAGCGCAGAGCATACAATGCGCGCCAACGATCGTGTTTGCAAAGAATTACATTGCTACGCGCCGCGGAAAGGCCCGAAATTTCAATCCGAACGCCGTTTCCCTCTTCACTCGCGGCGAATCCGCCCGGAGATTGACGGTGATGTAACCGGGCTCCTGCGCCTACGTAATCGGTTCCGCAGTGTGACGTAGCTCGTGGTGACACGTGACTTCGAGAATTATTCAAGGCAACATCTGTTATTTGTGTGATGTGTTGCTTGGATTGAGGAATTGAGGTTTAGAGAAATAATAAAAAAACACAAACGTGATGTCTGCGTGTTTTTTTTGTTTCACTTCGCACACAAGCAAGAGCGATGTACTTCAGTTTCGTCTGCTTGTTCCCACGGTAGTTCAGTCACGTGCGCAGGTATCGGAACTATGCTATCGTTTGCCGTGTTCCAGCACGTGATCAGGCTCTGCTATCCGCTTGTTCTGCCTCAGTACTCGTGTAGCACTGAATTATACCGCTAGTCCCGTTTGCTTGTGCACAGCGCGCAAAATCGTGCGCTGCGTGAACGAGACAGCAGCTCGCACGCGGCGCGGTCAGCGGAAGTGCGTAGCGCAGGAAAAAAAAAGCGAGGAGAAAAAAAACTGAGGCAGGGCCTGTGACGCTTGCATCAAGCGATCCTCGAGGTCTGGTATGGGAGAATGCAGGGAAGGAATTTAGCTTGCGAAGCCTAGACGGGGCGAGTGCAGAGAGCGTCTTGCTTGGCAGTGGAGCCCGCCTGCTGAACTCATTGGGTCCCGGCACTGAAATATTTCTATCTCGGCTATTAATGGAGCCGATTTGAAATATTTTTTTGCGGAAGAACGCTCCCTAGAGGACACGTAACAACTTGCAGCGTATAACCAAATTTGCTATGGGTGCTGGTGAGGGCCCTTTAAGGCACACCACCCTCTCTGTGTCTGCTCTCATGAATGGCGGGGTAGTGCAATTCAATATATATTGATTTCCTGCGTCGCCTGCATGCTGAACAAAAAAACTTCACGGACGATTACAGAATCATCATCATCAGCCTGGTTACACCCACTGCAGGGCAAAGGCCTCTCTCATAATTCTCCAACCACCACGGTCATGCACTAATTGTGTCCATATTGTCCCTGCAAACTTCTTAATCTCATCCGCCCAACTAACTTTCTGCCGCCGCCTGCTACGCTTCTCTTCCCTTGGAATCCAGTCCGCAACCCTTAATGACCATCGGTTATCTTCCCTCCTCATTACATGTCCTGCCCATGCCCATTTATTTTTCTTGATTTCAACTAAGATGTCATTAACTCTCGTATATTCCCTCATCCAATCTGCTATTTTCTTATCCCTTTTCTTATCCTTCTATCACGGACGATTACGATGTTCCCTAATGCGAAATTTTAGCGCAGCTCTATACGTGTTCTCATTTCGCGATATATTGATTGGCACGGACAATCTCTCTCGTGTGAGACGTTCAAAAGGGAGCGAAGTGTGGCGCGACTGGGAGATTGCGATGGGCAGCGTGTGGGCGACGCATGTGCTCCATTCACAGCAGCCGCCGCAGACACACATCCGTTCAGGCAGCGCCTTGTTTTCACATATGGTATCGGCGGGCGGGCGCCGCCCATGCCTTATCGTTGGCATCATTGGCGAAAAGGAGACGCGCTCTGGTGTTCCACAATCTTGTCGTCATCGTCGCCGCATAGCCTGTCTTGCACAGCACTAGGCTTTTAGTCTCATGCTTTCGTCACACCCTCCTCCTCCGCTTTCCTCCTCGCGCTGTCTTCGCTATCGCCGTCTCTCATCCACCGCTGCGCTCCGCGTTCGCTCTTTCATCATTCGCTGTTCTCTTTCGCTCGGTTACGAGAAACGCCAGCGCCGACGCTCCTTACAGGAACGAGGTCCTAAGAGCTTCGCTGTAAAAGCAAGCTACAAATTTTAGCCCCACATACAGAGCTTGCACTTCAGTCAACCTCGTCATATGCTACCTAGCACTCTTCCCCTGTTTTTTTTATCTACTGCTGTGGAACATATTTACGGAAGCGACCGCTTTTCTGTCATTCTCAGCGAAAATACAGAAGTAAAGCAGCTTGTTGGCAATCTTCCTCGTTGGAAGCTGGCGACCGCTGGTGGTTCTAAATTCCGTAAATTTACCCCACCCTTCAGTGATGTTATAAATGATATGACAATTGATGAAGTCATAGCATATGTTACTGCTAATAATTCCAAAACTGATATGTGTTGCGAACACAAGTTTCCTTGCAATCAGAAACGCTCTTCCCTGATAGACTGGAGAATTGTGTGCGAGACCGCAGCAAATAGAACAATGTTGGGAGTACGTTTGGTAGTCTTCCTGCAATAGAAAACTTGGTCAAGGTTAAGTACGTTAAGACGGAAGGCAGACGTACGCGGAGGCAAGCACGGAGAGAAGGTAGGACAGAATTTCTTACGGGCATAAATGCATATACACATGAATAGAAGGTCTTGAATAGACTAATGGACCTAAAGGAACAAGCCTATCAAATATTTCTCGTTGTTAAAGATGAATAGGGAAGCATGGAACAACAGGCAAATACTCTTGGAGCGTAGTTTTAGTCAGTCGCTAGTTCTTCGCATTACTCTGGACAGCTTTTATGTAAAAAGGAAGAAACAGAACGCCAGGCGCTTCAACTAAAATGCCGCAGAAATGAAGCGTGTAATGGTGCTTTTAGTATAGCTGAATTTAGAACCCCTCTGAACCCTTGTAGAAATTCCGCGTCAGGAGTGGATACCGCCGTGCATGGAATGGCAAACAGCTTAAGTCCCGACACTCATATGACTCCTCTTGCACTCTACCAGAATATGCCTGCGCGTGACTCGCCCAGCCTTAATAGCTGCGTCAGCAAGGCCTGAGATGCCAAGAGGCGGAGTTGAAGAGACTCTGGCTCATTAGTGACTTTCCTGTTTGAAGCCGCTGTTGGAACTCGCATCGCCAAGCGAAGTCCCTTTGTGTGCACTACCTCCAAGCGCTCGAATTGACTCGATGACGGTGATATCAGAGGGAGCTGATAGAGAAGGCGGCTTGTTATCGGTGCAGCGTTCAGTTTAAGCATGGATATAGGGTTGTTTCCCCAACGTACACCTGCCAATCGACGATGTGCATTGATTCTTTGCACTGATGCAGCCACAACACTTTCGACCGCACCACGCCATAGTAGCTTGTTGTCGATGGTGACACCCAGGAATCGAACATTAGTTGCACGAAGAATTGAATGCCCTCTGATATTCAGCGTCAGACGTGTTGACTTGCGTCTCACTCCCGGGAAAAGCATAAAGGCAGATTTTTCTGCAGATAAAGATAGGCCAAGCGTCGATAAGTGGCGATCGATAGTGGAGATTGCGGCCTGGGCTATCCGGGCCAAACGTTTGTGTTGGTACCCCGAGATCCAAATGCAGATGTCATCTGCGAAGATGGACATTTTAACTGCCGTCCGACCTACTTTCAGGGCATCTGGAAGGCTGGCCATGGCAACGTTAAAAAGCAAGGGAGATAGGACACTTCCTTGTGGGACGCCGAGGGAAATTCGTCGCTTGTCACTCAGTATACTTCCGAGCTTAACTTGGACACATCGATCACTGAGAAATTCATGGACGAATCGAAGAGCATTTCCCGAGACGCCCATGGCTCGGAGTCCGTTGATGATGCCTGTATGAAGCACACAGTCGTATGCCTTGGCAACGTCCATAAAGATAGAGAGTGTTTAAAGGCCGTCTACGCGATGGGGCTCGATATGGCTAAGAGCAAGAACTCGCTCACATTGCCATGCGGCGCTGAACACCATCCAATTTTTAGGATTGGAATGGCCTAAACGAAGTCGCCTTGACCCGCTATGGTTTTTCCGGACGTTACCTGCAGCCTCAATGTACCCCACCTACCGACGAAACGCACCATTTCAATTGCTGAAGGCAAGTTTATTGTGCTGGACCACTTGAGCACTGTGTTTAAAAGCCATCTACAAGTGTACACAGATGGTTCGGTGTGCGCACAAACAGATAGCTCTGCAGCGGCATTCTGCATACCATCCCTTGATGTGTCATGGTCTGGCCGACTGGATCGCGTAGTTTCCTCTACAACAGTAGAAAGCGCCGCAATCACCGCGGCTTTGCGGAAACTACGGGACTCTTCTGCACGAGATGTCGTGGTGCTGACGGATTCCAAGTCAGCATTACAGAGATTACATCGGGGCCTACCTCTAGAGAAATTTGCAAGGCAGTCTCTGCCACTGATTGACGACCTAACGAGCAAAGGATTTAACATAAGGTTTCAGTGGATTCCATCACACGTAGGAATTGATGGGAACGAGGAAGCTGACGCCCTTGCACGCCTAGCGCTGACATGTGTCCCAAAAGTAAAAGCGCCAAAAGCTTTTCAAAACCCTAAGGGTGCAATCCGCCTTCACTTTAAAGAGATGCACAAGAATCCACACGAATCCTGTGTGACTCATGGATTTACACGCGAACAAGCGACGCTTTTATACCGCATCAGGACCGACTCCGCGTACACCCCAGCTTGGTTATTCAAGACTGGGCTTCGCGCTTCCCCACTCTGTGTGTCTGTGGTGACGTTGGCGACATCGAACATTTCATTTGGCTATGCCCGCAGTTTGACATAGAAAGAAAAGCGATGGTTGACAGCTTACAAAAAAGCGGTCTCACGCACAGGACCTTTGAAGACGTTGTTTTCCCCGGAGGGCCCGCGGCATTCAGGAAGAGAGCGCAACGACTGCTGATAGCCTTCCTGCGAGACACGGGGCTCATCGACACCTGGTGACACACCCCTGATCTCAACTCGAAGGAAGATCAGGCGGAACAATTGCCGGCTATGTATGCCAGGCTAACCCTGCCTGCTTCAACATCACCACCACCACCACCCCACCACCATCTACCAGAATATGGATCAGTGGTTGTTTTCCGCCTTCCTAGAAAGAGGCAGTTGTCTGAATAATCAAAGACGAAAGTGATCCCTAAGGGCCAGCCAGCTATATACAGATTGCTCTGACTAGCTCTATGTAAACTTCTTCAAGAAGAGCTTAACAGCCGTCTTAGGCATTTTCCTGAAATGAACAACTACAGTGAACCCTCACTTGAGTGAACTTCAAGTGACCGAAGGAAATAGCTCACTTAACTGAAAGTTCACTAAAGTGAGTGAGTGAGTAAAGACTTTATTTGAAAACAAGGTATTGACGGATGACCTTGTTGTTAGGCAGCCACGAGCCCCTGGGCCCGGGCGGCTTCTTCAGCTGCAATTCTTGGAGCAAAAGACATGGCATCCATAGCGTTGGAAATGTGTGAAATAGAATTTGTACATATCAACAAGCACAAGGTTAATAGCACTTATGATGCTGCCTTTCTCACTTAGAAAAAAATCTGTAATCTTCTTCTGCCCTTCTACTTTTAAGGCACAGGAAGTAACAAAACTGTCCAAAGAGTCAATGTTTTGTACACTTCTTCTGGCACAGTTTGCTGTTGAGACACAAAGTCTCTCAACTTTCCAATGCACCCCACAGCCTCAGCTAGAGTTAAAGGGCTTGAAACTGGCTTGAAACTGGATGTTCTTAGCAGAACATCTAAAGAAAACGAATATCCACCACAGGCTCCTGGCTGGAAGGTTGATACAGCCGATTGGGAGAAATTCCGCACTCTTATTAGTATCTCATGCGCTGACATGTCTTTGTTAAGAATTGATGCTGCTGTGGAGTATATAAAGTCTTCATAATAGATGCCGCATCTAAATGCATATCTGAAGTAAGTGGCTAGGTATGCAAACGGCGCGTCCCGTGGTGGAACGACGAATATAGGACCACTCGTAAGAAAGAGAAGAAAGCGTGGGGGTTGCTACGCGCCTCTCCCACTGCGGAGAATCTGATTAACTTTAGGAAAGTAAAATACCAAGGCAGGAGAACGCGCCCACAGGCCAGAAGAGAGAGTTGGCAGAAGTTTTATTGGGTATGAACTCGTATACAGATGAGGCCAACGTCTGGAACAGGGTTAATAGGATATGAGGGCGATAAACACCATTCACTTCCTTAGGTAAACACACAAGGTGATACAATGAAAGATCAGGCAGACTCACTTGGGGAGCACTTTGAGAGCGTGTCAAGTACAACCCACCATTCAAAACCCTTTCTCAAATATTAGCAAATAGAAGAATGTAAGCCATTCAACAGAAAAATGCCGACAGAGTGAACCGTATAACCGTCCTTTTAGTATTGCCGAGTTGAGAGCTGCCTTGAGCGCATGCAAGAGCTCTGCACCGGAATCTGACAAAATCATGTATTAAATGATCAAAAACCTACACAATGGCACGCAAGTTACACTACTCGTACTTTTCAACATTATTTGGGTTGCAGGATACCTTCCAACCGCATGGGAAGAAGCCATTGTGGTCCCTGTTTTGAAACAAGGCAAAGACCCTTCCTCAGTGGCAAGTTACCACCTGATAGCACTCACAAGTTGCCTTTGCAAGGTATTTGAAAAAAATGATTAATTGGCGACTCATCCATTTCCCTCAACTGAGCAAAATGCTTGATCCCTATCAGTGTGGTCTCAGACAAGGGCGCTCCACAACCGATCATCTTGTACGTATTGAAGGACATATCCGTGACGCAATTGTACACAAACAGTTTTTGTTATCCGCATTCATGACATGGAGAAGGCGTACGGCACAACGTGGTGCTATGGCATCTTGAGAGACTTGTCAGAAATGGGCATTCATGGCAATGCGCTAAACATAATAGAAGGCTATTTGTCGAATCGTACCTTCCGGGTAAAAGTCGGCAATGTACTGTCACTTCCTTTTATACAGGAAACTGGTGTACCCCAGGGAGGCGTGCTCAGCTGCACACTCTTTATTGTAAAGATGACAACACTTCGTGCTTCATTATCACCGGCCATTTTTTGTTCCGTCTATGTGGACGACATTCAAATAGGTTTCAAATCATGTAACCTCGCCGTGTACGAGGGACAGGTACAGCATGGCCTGAATAAAGTGTCAAAGTTGGCAGAGAAAATTGGATTCAAAATCAATCCTCACAAAAGCCCTTGTGTTCTTCTTAGAAGAAAGAGAGGCCTGGTCCCGGATCCTTGCTTAGAACTGTGTGGACAACGAATACTTGTGAGCAAAAAGCACAAATTTCTAGGTATCATACGTGACTATAGGCTCACTTTCATTCTGCACATTAAATATCTTAAAGAAAGATGCCTAGAAACAACGAACTTAATGAAACTTCTATACCAGACTACATGGGGCAGTGACAGGAAGTGTCTAATGAATATATACAAGAGCCTAATTCGGTCACGATTGGATTATGGTGCCTTAGTGTATAACTCTGCCGCCCCGAGCGCGCTAAGGATGCTGGATCCTGTCCACCATCTAAATATCCGCTTAGCCACTGGCGCTTTCAGAACAAGCCCGATAGAAAGCTTATATGCCTAATCGAATGAGTGATCGCTCCACCTGCAGAGATCTTACATCAGCTTTACATATTTCCTTAAACTGCAATCTAACCCTGAACATCCATCTTTTAATAAGTTTCCGACATGACGTGTGCTACACTTTTCCGGAATCGTCCCTCTATAAAACAGCCTTTCTCGCTGCGTGTGAAGGGGCTTCGCGATGAAATGCATGTCCCACTCCTCGAGCATCGCTTAATGCACTTAACCAAGCTCTTACCTCCTTGGGAGTGGCAAGTGATAGAATGTGACGCATTCTTTCTAAAAGTTACGAAGCGCGCTCCAGAGGTCGAAATCCGAATGTATTTCCTAGAACTTCAGTACAAGCACTCGTGCACGGAGTTCTACACAGACGCGTCCAAGTCACATGCATGAGTGTCCTATGCAGCCGTCACTCCATCCTTCTCGGAATCCGATGTAGTACATCTAGAAACAAGTACCTTTACGGCTGAGGCCTGCGCACTATTGTCGGCAGTGAATGATATAAGGAAATCAAAACTCCAGACATCAGTTATATATACGAACTCCCTAAGTGTTGTGAAGGCCTTGATGTCATGCTGTAAGCACAAATATCCAGTAATTAATTAACTCTATACCGTCCTGTGTAAAGCATATATATCTAACGAACATGTGATTATATGCTGGGTGCCTGGCCATAGGCGCATCGAGGCTAACGTTCTAGCGGACCAGATGGCCACATCAATTTCATTGCATGCAGTTAATCCTACTGCTTCGGTCTCTGTCACAGACCTGAAGCCCTTCTTACGAAGGAAACTACGAAACCACTGGCAACGCATGTGGAACGCAGAAATAAATAACAAACTGCATGTGATAAAGCCAGTTAGGTTGTTGGCCCTCCACAACACAATCACGGCGAACAGATGTCCTACTCTTTCGTCTCAGAATAGGACACACATTTGGCACGCGTAACTTTTTACTCACTGGAAATGATCCTCCAACCTGTGGTAGATGCGGGGAGAGGTTGACCGTCCTCCACGTCCTCCTGGAGTGTCGGGAAACCGAGTCTCAGAGAAAGAAACATTTTCCCGTAGCATAACACACTGCCCTTTGTGCTCGGTTTATAAGGGAGTTCTTTAACACTATTACAGATTGTGTAGAAGTGCCGTAAGATTCAATTGCAATATTTCTGTGTCCATATTGCAGAAGAGATGTTTGTTCTGCGTCTAATATAGGAAACTTAAGTGAAATTACAGAGCCTTTTTCGGGTCCTGGGAAATGGGCTTTCTATTTTTTCAGCGGTTGAGAGGTTCTCGACGGTGCTTGAGCACCGGTCGTGCCGGTTGACTGAAAGTCGCGTTCATCACTTTTTGCGGAGCGCCGCACACACGCTCTTGCGGGCGGTACGTACACCTTGAAGGCCTCGCCTTCAGGAAACACACGTGAAACCTACACAGACAAGCTTTTTTACATAGTGCGCATTTTACGCAAAGACCGCGATCATGCTCTTGCCCGAGGTGTGGCTACAATTATAGATAAAGGTGTTGCCTTCCAGCAATTGCAACTCTAAACATCCTCCGAAGCTGTTACTGTCCGAGCTTTGCAGTTCTGTAAACTAGTGATAACCTCTTCTATTTACATCCCTTTTCGCTATCAACTCCACAGAAACGAATTTTAGAGCCTAGTCGAAGAGCTTCTCGAACCATGCACAATCCTAGGAGATGCAAGCGTGCATAGCATCCAGTGAGAAGAGTCTCGCTGTGGTGCGAGAGGCCACCTATTAGTAAATTCTCTCTTTTTCTCAGCTGCGTGCCTACTTAACAAGAAAGAGCCAACATCCGATAGCGTTACACATAAAACATTCTGCATAAACACAAGAACAGCATCAGGCACACTCATTGCGTACCTAGAGTGGAAAGTCGTAAGGAGTCCTTACGGAAGTGATCGTTTGCCGATTGTTCTAAATCTAACAATACCAAATGAATGCTATCCACAAATAATATCACAAGGCACGCAAGCACGACGTATTGCTGGAAGGGAGAGCTGGCAAAAGTACACCTCAGGCATTCGTTCATATGCGCAAGAAACAAAAGTATGCAATAGGGTAACAAAATTATTAGGTCAGCTTATCCACCATGTCCCGTGCATTGATGACCAAAGCTAGAGTCTGCAAGACCAGACGTATGACCTTGGAGAGCATGTAGAGAGTGCTTCGAGCGAACATTACTCCGAAGCCATCCTGAAGCAGAACAATTTAGCAGAAAGTAAGGCATTGAAACGCAAGTGCATTGGAAGTGAACAACACAACCGTCCTTTTGTTGGTGTCGCCGAACTCAGAGCTGCTTTGAGTACTTAAGAAATCTGCTCCGGCAGCTGATCGGATTGTATACGTGATGATAAAACACCTACACCTTGATGCACAAGTGACTCTGTTGTCCGCTTTTTATACTATTTTGGCTACAGGATACATTCCGTTAGCATGGAAAGAGGCCATTGTAATCGCTATCTTGAAACAGGGTAAGGATCCGTTTTCCGTAGCAATTTACCAGCTTATAGCGCTAGCAAGCTACTTGAAAAAAAAATCAATCGCCGGCCATTACACTTCCTCAAATCAAATTGCTTGACCCTTATTAATGCTCAATTAGAAAAGTTCGATCCACAATTGACCATCTAGTACGGGTTTAAGCATACATTTGTGAAGTTGTTGTCCGCAAACAGTTCTTCCTGATGGTGCTCCTTGACATAAAAAAGGCTTATGACACCATCTGGCATTACGGACTTTTGCGAGGTCTCTCAGAAATGGTTATTCGTGACAACATGCTTAGTGTAATAGAAAGCTATTTATCAAACCGCGTGTTCCATGGTAGAGTAGAAAATGCTCTGTCCAAGCCATTTATCGAGAAGCCTGGGGAACCACATGGTGGAATGCTCAATTGTACAATTTTACTTGTAAGAATTAATTCGCAACGTTAATTTATTGCACAAAGTATGTTTTATTGCATCTATGTTGATGACGTGCAGGTGGGATTTAAATCATGTAAGCTCGCAATATGCGAAAGACAAGTTCAACTTTACCTGAACAAAGTGTCAAGATGGGTACAGGAGTATGGATTCGAGCTAGATCTTTTAAAAGTCTCTTGTGTCCTTCTTTTGAGAAATAGCAGTATGGTACTAGACCCACATATTCACGTGCATAGTCAACCATTATCTCTAAACAGACAACAGAAACGGTGCGCATCATTTTAGATACGCAGCTTACGTTCATTCCACATCTGAAGTACCTTAAAAATAAATACCGAAAAACCATGAACATTCTTGAAACTCTGTCACACAACGTAGGATAGTGACAGGAAGTGCCTCATGAGCCCTTACAAAAGCCTAATTCGAACATGCTTAGATTACCGACCCAAACGACCCACTACTTCAAGAACCTTCAAGATGCCGGACCCTGTCCATAATATAGGTATACGCCGGGCCACCGGCGCCTTCCGGACAAGTCCTGTAGAAAAGCTCCACGTTGAAGCTGACGAGTAGTCGCTTCATCTTCAGAGGTCGCACTCCGCTTTCAGATACTTTCTGAAAATGAACGCAGACAATGAACACTTCTCCTGTTCAACTCCAAGTGATATGAATAGTGTCACCCTCTTTCATAACCAACCTCCATTAAGAGAGGCCTTGGATTTGAAAAACTTTAATAAAGGTGCTGCTGGACGCACGTCAGCGCGCAGTACCTGGCGGCCGCTGCGTGAGCCTGCTGGTAAGAGAGCCCTTGTCACTGCGTCCAAGGAGCATCAGTGAGGAAATGGGTGCTCCACTGTTTGAAGATCGGCTATTGGCTCCATCGCAGCTTCTACCGCCATGGCAATGGCAACTCGTTGAATGTGACACATAATTTATTCGTGCAACAAATCATGTTCCAGATCATCATCATCATCAGCCTGGTTACGCCCACTGCGAGCAAAGGCCTCCCTCATACTTCTCCAACTACCCCGGTCATGTACTAATTGTGGCCATGTCGTCCCTGCAAACTTCTTAATCTCATCCACCCACCTAACCTTCTGCCGCCCCCTGCTACGCTTCGCGTCCCTTCGAATCCAGTCCGTAATCCTTAATGACCATCGGTTATCTTCCCTCCTCATTACATGTCCTGCACATGCCCCATTTCTTTTTCTTGATTTCAACTAAGATGTCATTAACTTGAGTTTGTTGTCTCACCCAATCTGTTCTTTTCTTATCCCTTAACGCTAAACCTATCATTCTTCTTTCCATAGCTCGTTGCGTCGTCTTCAACTTAACTAGAACCCTTACCGTAAGCCTCCAGGTTTCTGCCCCGTACGTGAGTACTGGTAAGACACAGCTGTTATACACTTTTCTCTTGAGGTATAATGGCAAGCTGCTGTTCATGATCCGAGAATACCTGCCATACGCACCCCAGCCCATTCCTATTCTTCTGATTATTTCAGTCTCGTGTTCCGGATCCGCGGTCACTACCTGCCCTAAGTAGATGTATTCCCTTACCACTTCCAGTGCCTCGCTACCTATCGTGAACTGCTGTTCTCTTCCGAGACTGTTAAACATTAATTTAGTTTTCTGCAGATCAATTTTTAGACCCACTCTTCTGCTTTGCCTCTCCAGGTCAGTGAGCACGAATTGCAATTGGTGCCGTGAGCTACTAAGCAAGGCAATATCATCAGCAAATCGCAAGTTACTAAGGTATTCTCCATTAACTCTTATCCCCAATTCTTCCCAATCCAGGTCTCTGAATATCTCCTTTAAACACGCTGTGAATAGCATTGGAGAGATCGTATCTCCCTGGCTGACGCCTTTCTTTATTGAGATTTTGTTGCTTTCTTTATGGAGGACTACGGTGGCTGTGGCGCCGCTATAGATACCTTTCAGTATTTTTACATACGGCTCGTCTACACCCTGATTCCGTAATGCCTGCATGAATGCTGAGGTTTCGAGAGAATCAAACGCTTTCTCGTAATCAATGAAAGCTATATATAATGGTTGGTTATATTACCCCACATTTCTCTATCACTTGATTGATAGTGTGAATATGGTCTATTGTTGAGTAGCCTTTACGGAATCCTGCCTGGTCCTTTGCTTGACAGAAGTCTAAGGTGTTCCTGATTCTATTGGCAATTACCTTAGTAAATATTTTGTAGGCAACGGAGAGTAAGCTGATCGGTCTATAATTTTTCAAGTCTTTGGCGTCCCCTTTCTTATGGATTAGGATTATGTTAGCGTTCTTCCAAGATTCCGGTACGCTCGAGGTCATGAGGCATTGCGTATACAGCGTGGCCAGTTTTTGTAGAACAATCTGCCCACCATCCTTCAACAAATCTGCTGTTCCCTGATCCTCCCCAGCTGCCCTCCCCCTTTGCGTAGCTCCCAAGGCTTTCTTTGCTTCTTCCGGCGTTACTTGTGGGACTTCAAATTCCTCTAGACTATTCTCTCTTCCATTATTGTCGCGGGTGCTACTGGTATTATATAAATCTCTATAGAACTCCTCAGCCACTTGAACTATCTCATCCATTAATTATATTATATTGCCGGCTTTGTCTCTTGACGCATACATCTGATTCTTGCCAATTCCTAGTTTCTTCTTCACTGCTTTTAGGCTTCCTCCGTTCCTGAGAGCATGTTCAATTCTATCCATATTAGACTTCCTTATGTCAGCTGTCTTACACTTGTTGATTAACATCGAAAGTTCTATTCTACAGATGTGCGCGCTCCAGATGTGCACATACAAATCTACTTTGTGGACCTTCGGTCGAAGTACACGTGCCTGGAGTTTTACAGAGATGCAACAAACTCACAAGCCAGCGTCTGTTACGAAACTGTCAGCCCATCGTTTTCGGAATTCAACCTTCTACACCGCGAAACCAGCATCTTCATGGCAGAAACTTATACAATACTGTCGGGCGCTAAACATATCAAGAACGCAAAGCTCATTATATTCACATATACCATATTTTTTTCAAAGCTTTACAATCTCTACAAAAACATCAAAATCCTCTATTCAACGACCTCTGTTCGCTGCTCTGCAATATGTATGCATCTAACCAACATACTGTATTATTTTGGGTGCCTGGTCACACTTGTTCAGAAGGTAACACGCTTGCAGATGTGAATGGCAGCTTTCGTAATAAGGAAACCTAGCAATCCGCCAATACTCCTTCCTGCCAGAGACGAAGCCATTCTTACGCAGAAAACTGAGGAGCTATTGGCAACACTTGTACTTTGCGCATACATTGAATAAGCTCAATGTAATTAAGCCACTTTTAGGGAATTCGCCATCATTAACAAAGCCACGACGATCTGACATTCCTTATTGCCACCTCAGAATAGGGCACACCTATGGCACCCATTCATACTTTTTGGGTGGCACTGTGGTAGATGTGGCGAGAGGCTGACCGTACTCCGCGTCTTGCTGGATTGCCGGGAACCAGAAGCAGAACGAGAAAAAAAAAACCTTTTCTCTGGCCTCTGGCAGCTATATGATATACCTTATATACGACATTATTTCTTAGCCCAGAACCTTATTTTGAGACCAAAGCAGTACATAAGTTTTTAAATGACGTTGTTCTACGTGTTATTAGCCCGAGAGACTCGTAGCCATGCTTCTATAGAGATGGCATTGCTGCGAGCGTATTGTTCTGTAGAGCACATGCCTCCAGTTCTTCTCGCTCAAGGGTCGCAGTGAGGAAATAACGCATTTTCTTGTCTTCTCACTTCACCCTAAATTTTTATGTTGACCGCCCGGATTAATCGTCTCCGAGATTATATTAATGCTTACTGTTTTTCGTAGCTTACAGCGAATATTTTAGCCCTCTGTACAACCAGCTTGCATCTGACACTTGTCATTCACCACTTCATCGATTCCGCACACCATTTCTTCGCGCTTTTTGGCTCATCCTTGGCCCTTGTGCTAAAAACCAACATGCACCATAATCATGATTTGTGAGGTACCATGCATGTAACTTGAGGCGTTTAACTCTAGTCATCAAACGATCAATCAGTCAAATCAATCAAATTCCACCTGAACTACCATTACAGTGTCAAGTTCTAATGACAATGCCCGAACTGACACAGTGTTAATTCCGGACGCCTTTTCCCACTGGCGAACATACCCGCCTCGCATCTCAATGGGGCACGCGAAGAGACCGACAGCAAGCCGTCGGCGTTAGTCGGCACAATGTTACATAACGTTAGTACGACGTCTCCTGACCTTTCTTCTCAGATCAGTGCGCACACACAGCAGCTCAGCAGGAACTCTGCTCTGCTTACAGTATGTCGCGTACAATGCTCATGCCAGCAGCAGTGGAGGACAACATGCTGGCCTCATTCTTCCGCCAAGCCGATGGAGCTGGTTCGCCACCAAACCGACATTGTTTCGTCTCTTTGCAGCCATGCCCACTCCCTGCCTCTGTCTGCCTCTGTAGCGGAATAGCACGGTGACGCCGACGCCGACGGCCGCACTAACGGTGATGGCCCGGACACGGCTCGAGCCTCCGTATAATTGCTGTTATAGTACAAATTGAGCTCATGCTTTCTTTCTTTTGTCGTTTGGTTTCTCGAGGTTCGCTAAAGAAACTTAAATTCAACTATTGTAATACCGTCACTGAGTGAGTGGCTTTTAATATAAAAGCTAATCTTTATGCACATACTTTCTCCTTCTCAACAGGTTCCTCCCTATTACAACAGCAGTAAAGAATTCTATTTTCATCACGACAACGTAGCCATCTCCGTCGGTGGCTACGCGCTGTGGAATGGAACGTGGTCACCGGGACAGCAGTGAGTACCCAACGTAAAGGATATTATACAAGGGGCAGGTCAGTCGTATACCAGCGCAGCGAGCATAGAAGAATTCTTCGCCTATTTCAATTCACCTTTGGTCCCACGGATGCCCTAGGGACGTAGAACAGTCAGCACGCAGTGATAATCAGAAAGAGAGCGCGCTCAAGAGAACGTCAGCTTCCTTTGACAAAAATATCTGTGTAATGCGTCAATTCCCAGGTCCATATAAATACAGGGCATTTAAATCTAAACTACCCGTAATTTTAATAAACTACTTGTACCTACCCTAATTGTTAGTAAATATGTTGGCCTCATGTAATGCATTATTCAAGTTTTCAAGAAGCATCTCAGCTAACATTTGCTGTTTATTAAAAATATATAACAGCAATACCATGGCTAAAACGTTTCACTTGTGTGGGGGCTTCTGTACATTCCGGACGCTGCGATTATCCTTTTGTGATTTCAAAACCATTGACACTTGTCCATCGCCGTAATGCAAAGCCTTCCATACAAATCTAGCAATGCTGAAGTGCTCACACATGCAAGCTGCATCTGTTTCCCAGCGACACGCGTTCTTTTCTCGGTTGCTTCTTAAAGGGGCCCTGGACCACTTTTCAACGAAGTGGGGAAAGACCACTTTGCTGCAAAAAGTACTTCAATGCGTTCAGCAGAAGCGGAGCTATCGGCAATGAAACACGGCCTCAGCTGTGCTCCCCTTCCTCCTCCAATGCCTTGCACTGCGAAGGCTACGGCGGAGACGTCACCGTGGCGCCCACTTCAGATTTCCTATTTGGTGTCTATGCCGCGCTAAACGTAAGCCAAACGCGGCTGTCCTCGGAGAGCCGCAGTGCGCTTAGCCACTCGACTCGTGGCGGCACCTCGCGGCGGCCGCGGTGTAGCCGAGCGCAGCGACCAATAGCAGCCGCGTATTGGAGTGTGCTTTATGACGAAATAAAGCACACAGAAAAGAGCGAGGATCATGAGGTTTTTGAAACGAGAGCGTTTGAGAGAAAGGTGATTTTGCGCTCCGCTTGCGAGCTCCACGGATCGCGTACGACAGCAGAACTTGGCTGAGATGTTCGCGACAGCTTATGCTCCCGGCAGACTATGTTACTTCACCAAGCCCGATGGGTGGCTCAGGGCCCCTTTAAACATTACGTAGATGATATTTGCGTCAAATATACAAGAGGTGACCACTCGCATTTTGTCCTGCGTGGAGTATAGCACTAGCAAAATGACAGTAGTGCTACCTCGCATACCATTCTCGACCTTGGTTTTCGACTGAAAGACTGTGGTTTAATAACACGTGAATCGGCTTACAAAGCTTATTCGTAAGATCATCATAAGTTTATCCAAGCTTGACCAAGTAATGTGCAGCAATGTAGTGTCAAAAGTCTGAAATGCATGATACCAAATAAGAACTGCTCCAGAAAAGTAGCAATCTCGTTGCCCAAGTATGATACAATATTATGCCATAATAATGCATAATAATAATGCATAATAAGCACTATATTCATAAATGTGCCTTAACGTGAAGGCACGACATGATTTGAAGTCCGGCTCAAGATAATGTCTGACGTGAACGCGCCTAGGAAAACTCAGCGAGAGTCTTAGGCACGTTCCCTTCAGGCGTTCTCAAGAACCGGGCTTGACAAAGCCAAGACAAGGCTTCAAATTAAGGCGCATTTCTGAATACGTCCGGTTGCTGTCCTAGGTACCGAAGGTACCCAGTGCATACCAAGGTACTTGGGTAACTAGGCGTTTGGGTTCCTAATTTGCAATGAAGAAGCGTCTTTGGCATGCTTCTGCTTGCAAGCGCGCAATCAGTCATGTGTAGAGCCGTATTTTTAATGTTTCAGCCTCAGGATTGCTGTTTAGCTTGTAAATACGAATGGCGTAATACCGCGCCGCTCCCCACAGGGGCGTCTGCGTCAGCAGGCGTTTGGTGTGTTGCGTCCCCACGTACCCGAGCACATAAGGGTTGGACCCTCCCGCGTGTAGCCGTGCGCGGCTTCGCCGTGCCTGGGGAAAGGGAAATCCTGGGTATTGAGCCGATGCTAGGTGTTTGGAACTTTAAGGCTCCCTGGCGGAGGCAAAGACACCTCTATGGCTTCTGCTTCACATAGACAGCACCTCCACATTGACCCGCCTGGAGGAAACCGGCAGTTGGCTTTTCCTGTCCTCCTCTTCGGTCTTCGTCTTTCTCTCTCACTTTTGATCTTTCCTGTCACCTCTTCACTACTACGCACTTCCAGATTTCCAGGCCGCAAGGGTTAACCTTGTGTGGGTAGCCAGTTTTGGGTATACCATATTTGGTTATGGCAATGGCGTACAGTTGGCGCTCGCTGGACCTGTCTTTCCAGGTCTTGCAGCGTCTCCTTGGTGGGCTCCACGGTGGGTGGCTGGCATTGCTGCCGAATAATTTGCCTCTACGTATAGAAAACTCATTGCCCCTGCTCCCTGATGGCCGTCAGAAACGAGGGCGCACCGAAGAAGTTTGCAAGTTTTCTTGGCCGATACATTGAGAATTTTCCACGATTTCATCTAGTACATTCACAGAAAAAGAAAAGGCAGCGAGAATGGTGTCACCTTTTCTGTTTGCAAAGACACTTACTGAAGCTTTTGGCCCAGATTATAATGTCTCCAAGTTGGCAAGCGGGAAACTCCTTTTAGAACTCCGCGAAAACAAACAATACGAAAAACTCTCTAATCTACGGTCTGTCGGAAATCTTCCAGTGAAGGTCACACCTCACCCCACAATGACCACCCGCGGAGTCGTTTCCTATGCTGGTCTCATGGAGCTGACTGAAACTGAACTGCCGGAGGGCTGGATCCATCAAAACGTGATCAATGTCAAGAGAACGAAGATGAGGCGCGATGGCAAGGAGATCCAAACAAAGCACCAAATCCTAACTTTCGCATCAAGTATGCTACCTGAGACCATTGAGGCTGGATACATAAAGGTCCGAGTCAGACTGTACATCCCTAATCAGCTTAAACTGCCAAAGTTTTGGCCACAGTTCACAGAGCTGCCGAGGCCGCCACACTTGCGCTAAATGTAGTGCCCAAGAACACCAATCTGACAATGACGAGAATCCTCCACAATGCGTGAATTGTCATAGGGAGCACGCCGCGTTCTCCCGGCCGTGTCCATCATGGAAGAAAGAAAACGAAATAGTAACAATCAAAGTTAAGGAAAACGTATTCTTCAAAGACGCACGAAGGCGGGTAGCATACCTGCCTAAGAACAGCTTTGCCGTAGTGGCGCTTCAGGGGGTAGCGCCACAACCGCCTCGGGGGCTGTCCGACCCACACCCAGGGAGGCGGCAGTGACGCCATCCGCCCCCCCCCCTTCCCGGCGGCTGCAGCTAGTGTTGCTCCGCCGCCACAGAAGATGAGGCCATCTACCTCTGAGGTTGTGGCCTCAAAGGTTTCGTCTACGGAGACGAGGCCTTCACATCAAACGCAGCGCTCGCAAGAGCGCCTGTCCAGCGCCTCGGAAGAGGCGATGGACACAACCAGCCCGCCGGCGCCGCCAGCGCCTAAGGAGCGGCGAAATTCACGCAATGGCTCCAAAAAAGAAAAACACCGCATCACGGCGCCCGGAAAGGCTCTGCGAGCTAACTTCTTTTTCTTAAACACAGAGCACCAAAACCACATTCAACGTGGATACCAAAATTGTACACTGGAATGTCAGAGGTATCCTCCACAATCTCGGTGAAAATAAAGAATTCCGACATAAATATAGTCCAAAGGTACTGTGTGTTCAACAAGCGCACCTCCAACATACGTAAAATGATTTCCTCCGACAGTACTCAATATTTTGTAAGGACCACGATGACACTATCGTGTCGTCCGGTAGTGTGGCTATCATAGTAGACAAAGGTGTTGCCTGCCGGGAATTAACAGTCCGTATGCGCCTAGAGGCAGCTGCTGTCCGAGGGTTGTTGTTTATCAAGCTAGTCACTATAAGCTCTATACAGTGAACTCTCACTTGAGTGAACTTCAAGGGACCGAAGGAAATAGTTCACTTTAATGAAAGTTCACTAAACTGAATATTCACTAGACCAACATAAGACATGGCATACAGAGTCAAAAATTTGAAATGCAATTCATGGAGCAAATGACATGGCATCCATAGTGCTAGAAATGTGTGAAATGGAATTTGTACATATCAACAAATACAAGGTTCATAGCAGTTATAATGCTGCCTTTCTCACTTAGAAAAAAAATCTGTAATCTTCTTCTGCACTTGTTCTTTCAAAGCACATGAAGTAACAAAACGGTGCAAAGAGTCAATGTTTTTGTACACTTCTCGCACAGCTTGCTGTTGAGACACAAAGCCTCTCAACTTTCCAATGTACCCTACAACCTCAGCTAGAGTTACAGGGCTTGAAACTGGCTCAGCATTTGCCTCTTCTTCAGCTTCTTCGCCTCTTAGAAAGAGACGACGACCATGCCAGGACTAGCCGGTAGAAAAAAAAAACACCACGTGGTTTATGGTGTGACAGATCGCCGCTTTGCTCTGGCGGCGTTGTAAGCGCCAGCGATGTTACTTTGTTCATAGTATCCGAGATTACATGCTTGATCGTTTTGCGAGGGCGATCTCGGAGGCCATGCCTCGTTGCCGTGCGTTTTCCCCGCCGCCGCTTTGCCTCAGGGGCGCTGTAGCGCCAGCGACGTTAAATTTCCGCTGGAGCGGCGGTTTGATGAGGGCGCGCATCGGTTCTGATCGTAAAAATAAGCCTTGGTCCTCTGAGCGAGTTCGTTAAACTGAAATATTGGCTGTTCTGAAATTCGTTTAAGTGAAACATTCTTGCATAGAATTTTTAAGAAAACTGCCGGGTATTTTTAAAAAGTTCGTTATTGTGCAATATTCTATAAACCGACGTTCGTACAACTGAGAGTTTACTGTATATATATTCTTTTGAATTGCCAACTTCACAAAACCTTATTTCAAATTTATGTAGATAACTTCTGGAACCATACATAGTGGTCGGCGACTTAAACGCACATAACAATTTCTGGGAAGACTCTCGTTGCGATGCGAGATGTCGCCTAATTGAAAGCTTTGTCTTTTCCTCAGGAGCATGTATACTTAATAAGAAAGAGCCAACGTACTACCGTGTGGCAGATAACACGTACTCATCCATAGACTTAAGTGTAGTAGAGAGTACACTAATTCCGTATCTGGAGAGGTCCGTTCTGAAGAACCCTTTTGGGAGCGACCACTTTCCAATTATTTGAAACTTAACAAAACAGGATGGTTGGTCGCCACATTTTCGGCGACAGAACGTGAACTCAGCCAACTGGGAACTGTTCCGAGAGCTGGCATAATTAGGCGGAGATGACATTGTTGGTTTTAATGTAGACGACGTTGTGGCATATCTAACAGGTTTCATTATATGACGCTGCAATTAAATGTATCCAGCAAGCAAACTAACGGACTGGCAAATAAGCGTTGCATCCCATAGTGGAACGACGAATGTCGGAAAGTGCGAAAAAATAAGGAATAAAGCTTGGAGATTGCTTCGCAATTCTCCAACCTCCGAAAACCTTACTAATTTCATACAAGCCAAGTCACAAGGCAGTAGAACACGTCGACATGCAAAGAGATAAAGTTGGGATAGGTACATCTACACTATAAATTCGTACACTGATGAAATAAGAGTATGGAATGCAGTCAATAAGTTGAGAGGTCGGGAGTCACATCCCTTACCTTCAGTAAGTAGCCAAGCTGATAGTCTGGAAGATCAGGCGGATTCTCTAAGCGAGAATTTTCAGTATATCTCAAGTGCATTGCACTACACAAACATTTCTAAGACTCAAAGAACGCGAGGAGTGGCATCCCTTAAACCGCAAAGGTTCATCCCCCCAAGTGATGCTTACAATTGCCCATTTCCTTTGGCGTGACTTAAGGCGTCTCTCGCGTCTTGCAACAACTCGGCGCCAGGTGGCGATCGTATCACATACTAAATGATTAGGCACTTACACCCTGAAACACTGGAAACACTCCTATCTCTTTTCAATGCCATGTGGGCGGAGGGGTATATTCCATCGTCCTGGAAAGAAGCTAGAGTCATCCCCACACTTAAACAAGGGAAAGACCCGGCCTTAGCCAGCAGCTAGAGGCCAATAGCGCTAACAAGCTGTCTCTGCAAAGTTTTTGAAAAAATGGTAAACCGGCGCTTATCAGCTTCCTAGAAAGTAACAACAAGCTAGGCTCCCTTAAATGTGGATTCAGAGAGGGAAGGGAAACATCACTGAGCAAACATCAGAGACGCATTCATTCATAAGCGGTTTTTACTCGCAGTATTTCTAGACCTAGAGAAAGTGTTACACACGACGTGGTGGTTCGGGATCCTCCGCGACCTTTCCGTGATGGGCGTCCGTGCGAATATGTTAAACACAATTGAAAACTATCTCTCTAACCACATTTTTGGCGTAAAAGTAGGCAATGCTTTATCTAAACCATTCACCCAAGAAATCAGTGTTCCGCAAGGGGGCTTGCTTAGTTGCACACTCTTGTAAATATGAACAGCCTGCATACAGTCGTTCCACGCGCAATGTTTTATTCCGTTTCTGTCGATGATGTACAAGTAAGTTTCAGATCATGCAGTACTGTCCTCTGCGAACGACAAGTGCAGCTTGGGGATAAATAAACTGTCTAAATGGGCGGATGAGAAGGGCTTCAAAATAAACACCCAAAAAAGTACCTGTGTACTCTTCTCAAGCAAGAGAGGATAGCACCACTGCCTTGTATTACGATCAAGCGACAAGCTTGATCGTAAGTACAAGCTTGCTGATCAAGATCAAGTACAAGCTAACATTCAGCATCCTTGTTATTCAGTCATAAACGATATCACCGCTGCTACGCTCTACCATCACCGACCTACAGTGAGGAAGTGGTTTGCTCTGCGTGTGAAGAATCTCATTAAGCAAATGGGTGTTCCACTTCTTGAACATTGTCCTATGACTCAAGCGATGCTGTTGCCGCCATGGCAGTGATAGCTCACAGGCTGTGATATATCGTTTGTGGATGTCACAAAACATGCGCCAGAAGCACATAATAAAATGCATTTCCTAGAACTACAGTATAAGTATTCTTGCGCTGATTTTTACACAGACGCTTCCAAGTCACATGCAGCGGTTTCTTACGCCGCCATCGGCCCATCTTTCTCGGAATCGGGTGCACTGCAACCGGAAACAAGTATATTTATGACCGAAGCTCATGCACTCATGTCGGCAGTGAAGCATATAATGAAATCAAAACTTCGAGAAAGTCATATTTACAGACTCCCTTAACGTCATAAAAGCCCTCAAGTCATTGTGTAAAAACAAAAACCCTGTTCTACTCCATTCTGTGCAGAGCGTACACATCTAACCAGCATATAATTATATACTGGGTACCTGGCCATGGAAATTCGAGGATAACGTTCTAGCAGACCAATTGGCCACATCAGTTACATCGCAACCTACTCTTACCGCTGTGGTGCCTGCTACACATCTGAAGCCTCTCTTACGAAGGAAACTGCGAAACCACTGGCAACGCTTGCCGAGACGGGGAAACAAATAATAAGCTGCAAGTGATCAAGCCACAGTTAGGTTTCTGGCCCTCCACAACAAAGTCGAGCCGAACAGATGTCCAATGCTGTCGTCCCAGAATAGGACCCACATTTGGCACCCATAAGTTTCTGTTTATTGGAAAAGAGCCTGCAACCTGTGGTAGATGCGGGGAGAGGTTAACCGCCCTCCATGTGCTACTGTAGTGTCGGGAAGCCGAAGCTGAGAGAGAGAAATATTTTCCTCTGGCACACTGCTATTGTCTCCCGCTTCACCCGTCTATGTTTCTTGGCAAATAACCGCTTTTTAACACCAAAGCAGTCCTGGGTTTCTTTAATGATATTGTCCTACATGTTAACAGTCCCATGCATTCGTAGCACTTCCTCTCTACAAAGCAGGCCGCTGCGATAGCAGTATTGTATAGCACATGCCTCCGGGTCCTTGTGTCTCGAGGGCTCTGGTGAGGCCTCAGTGCTGTGGCCAATCTTTGCATGTGAGATGTTTTGCACGTCATATCATTTTTCGCAATATATTTTAAGGCTCATAGTACACCTCATTAGTCATCACCATAATCTTATTACACGTAGATTTGACGCACTTTACAGCGACTATTTTTAGGCCCCTTTACAGCCACGTCACAGCAACTTCATAAAACCCATCACTCCACTGCGAAGTGACTAACATTGGCATGGCGCTCTTTGGCCGTACGTGGCCCTTGCGCCACTAAAAACCACACATTCATTCAATACCGCGCCGCAATACTGATGATGGAAGAAGTGCACCCAGCACTTCTTTCTCGTAGTCCTCTTGCTTACTTTGCCTGCCGCGAACGTATTCGTGTCATCAGTGGCGCAGTTTGCTGAACCATCTAGGGAGCCTTCACGCCGAAGCCTACTCCCTGCTTCATGATAGTGTCAGCTTTATTTTATAAATGCTTTCACCCGTAAAATGCTGGAGTATTAAAAATCTTTCCGCTAAACTCCGGCAATTTTATTGCTTAAAAGGACGCTCTGAGAAATTTGGTGGCAAATAGCGGTAGACCATGTCGTAAAACTGACCACCTTAGCCGGCGCTCGAGTGTCTCTGTGAAGACTCCCTGACTTGCCTGGCATCGAGTGACAGACGGCACCATCCCTAAATTTCCGTCTCCCGTAGCCTCAAACGATGCGTACGTCATTTACTGTTCGATTATGAAATATTTGAGGAAAAGAGAGAGGGGGCTTTTGTTGTCTAAAGAAAGCATATAGGTCTACCTGAGCTGGTGTGCTCTAGCCTGCAACTCAGCACTGGGGAAGAGGAAAGGAGAGTGTAAGCAGAGAGAGGAACGATTGAGGAGAGAAGACAACGAATAGATGCGTGTGCATACTCAGACAGCGGCACTACTAAAGCCACTCGTATAGTCTGGTGCCGTACAGGAATTTCAACACCGGTTCATTAGTCCCTCTCGCACTCGCAATATCAGGCCATGGGCAGAGAGTAGTTATTTCCTGCCAAAGATGGCTAGTAATTGATCTTTATTCTGCCTATAACCTAATAACTGAGTTACGTTTGATCACGCTATGACTAAATGTGGGCGAATATTCGAAATTTCAAACACGAACGCAGCAGTATTTGGGATTCTAGTGGTATTAGAGAATTCGTTCTTCGATTTGGTCGAAAGTTTGGCGCCATTGCAACATTAGAAATACGCAGCATTCACCGGAGGATCGAGGGATAAATATTTATGTAAGTGCTCCGAGTGATTCTGCTGCAGGAAAGGGCCACGGTTGCTGCAAAGAGGCGCCAGTTGGTAAATGAATGCATCATCAGCCTGTTTTATGTCCAGTGCATGACGAACGCCTCTCCCTGCAATCTCCAATTAGCCCTGTCTTGCGCCAACAAATTCCCACTTACGCCTGCCATTATCGTAATTTCTTCACACCACCAAGTTTTCTGCCGTTTTCGAGTGCGCTTCCATTCCCTGGCACCCATTCTGTAACACTAATGGTTCACCGGTTAGCTACCCTACTCATCACATGGCCTTCCCAGCTCCATTTCGCTTCGCTTAATGCCAACTAGAATAGCGGCTATCCCCGTCTTCTCTGATCCACACTGCTCTCTTCGTGTCTCTTAACGTCGCTCCTAACACTTTTCGTTACGTCGCTCTTTGCGTGGCCCTTAACTCGTTCTTCAGCTTCTTTGTTAACTTCCAAGTTTCTTCATCATATGTAGCACCGGTAGAATTCAATGACTGCAAACTATTCTTTTTTCGTGACAGTGGTAAACTCCCAGTCAGTATTTGGCGATGCCTGATCTATGCACTCCAACCCATTTTTGTTCATCTGTAAACTTCCTTCTAATGATAAGGGTTCCCTATCTGTAATTGAATTGTATAGACATACTCATGTACAGGCTCTAGAGGCTGACTGACGATCCTGCATTTTTGCTCCCTTGCCATGCTATTAAACATATCTTTGCTTTCTGCGTATTACTGTTCATCAATACTTTTTTGGGCGAGTTGGTTGATCTTGAAACATGGGCAACAGCGCAAACCGAAGACCACAAGAAGGGCGACGCTTACACACACACGCAGTTTGTGTACGTGTCTCCCTTCTTGTGGTCGTCTGTTTCCGCTGCTACCCATATGTTTCAAGTGATACTCTCCGAACCCACTGTTGCACTTGTTTAGTTAAAGTTTTCAATCATTTCTTGTCATTCGTTCCCAATGTTCCTGAGCAGGCCAATGTCATCTCCAAAGTTTTAATATCCTCACTCCTAAGCCTTTCCAGTCTAATACCTTGCTAACTTCTAAGCAAGCAGTGAATAGCATTGGAGAGATTGAGCTCCTTTCCTGACCCCTTTCATAATAGGTAACTTTCTACTATTCTTACAGATAAATACGCTTCTGAATGATTGCCGGTCAATCAGTGTAGATGCCTTGCCTTTGGACATCAAATGTGAATTGTTTCCCAGGATTTAGGCGAAATAAGTTATTGTTTGACATTCTCAGCCGATTCGATCACCCGCGTAAAAACAACTCCCCAGGCCGGACATTAAACTTCCCTCCTTCAACGTCTTACGACGTACTGTACCAGTGTTTCATTGCTTTAATTGTAGTGGTGTGCCAGATGACTTGCCTGTCAAGTGTTTCCCATTTACTCATAACTACAAGACCAGCTCGAACTACATTAAACCTATCAAATGTAGTAAACCGTATTGCATAAATAACATAATGTCTAAAAGATGATAATGTAAAGGGATGATGCGATATAAAATCAATATTCCTTATTCGAACCTGCACGAAACCGTTGAAAGTAACCTAAATGGCCCTGCAGTGCATATAGCCAGATGCGTAGATGACTGCCTATTTTGGGTAGATTCGTCTGATTCACACAAAAAGATGATAAACCTCATGACGACATTCAGAGAGCAAGTTCGAAGTTTAAACTTCACGTGTGAATTTCTCTCTGAGCGCAGACTGCTATTGCTGGACTTAAATATAGAATCAACAAAAAGTACTATTGCCCCCAATCGACTAAGCCATTGCTGAGCTCCAACTGGGCGCAGTTAAAAATTGTGAAAAATAGTAACGTGCTTTCGAACTTTCGGTCAGCCATGGCCAAATTTTGTGCGCACATGGGGAGAGAAAGTGGCTCGAAACAGATTAGCTGTATTTGGAATGCTGGGTACCGAGTCGCGAATACCGACGCGGGATTTAAAGCGAACGGTAGCAGGACGCAGACGTGCGGCCACCTAGAGAAAAAAAAAGCTAGAGAAAATACCATTCACCCCATGCATCAATCACTTATGCCACAGGCTGAGCAAGATAGCCTCTAGACACGGTGTAAATGTTGTTGTTGTTTGCCTTTAAAAAGAAGAATGGTGTTGGGAGTGCAGCCCTTCAGAAACACATTGCATAGGAGGCACAGGCGAGCCGTTTCCCGTGCGACCCGCCGTGGTTGCTCAGTGGCTATGGTGTTGGGCTGCTGAGCACGAGGTCGCGGGATCGAATCCCGGCCACGGCGGCCGCATTTCGATGGGGGCGAAATGCGAAAACACCCTTTTGCTTAGATTTAGGTGCACGTTAAAGAACCCCAGGCGGTCAAATTTTCCGGAGTCCTCCACTACGGCGTGCCTCATAATCAGAAAGTGTTTTTGGCACGTAAAACCCCAAATATTATATTATTATATTAGTTTCCCGTGCATCCTCGTGAAGCGGAGAATGACGACAGCTCCCGGGTGTTTGGTGGTGGTGCTGCAGTCGTGTGAGCTGTACGGCGCTGCGGGCCAAGCGCCGAGAAATCGCTTGCGTTGTTGCTCCACTCCGAGGCTTTTGGGCTCATCAAATATGTATTTTTTTCTTGGTATGATTATCTCAACGTGGTAACTTTAGCGAGAGGCGACGCCAAATTGTCCACGCCAGTAGCTCTGCTTTTTGCCTGATTGTAAATGGAAGTCGAATGAACAGCCATGGTAGCTGTGTAGCCACAGCATTGGCACACGTCCCCACACACATCCACAGCCACACCATGTAGCACACGTCGCGCGTTATTAACCCGGCGGCGGCGGCTACATTCTGTCACGTGGTAGTGACGGTGAAGAAGGTAGCAAAACTTTGATTAAAGGAACAACCGTTTCGTTCGGCGAACTTCTGCCCTCAAAAGCACGCTACACTCAAAGAACGATAGCGGCGAATACACTCGGCGATCGCCGAAAATCTGATGAGTGGGTCAACGCGTCGGCTTGTCAAAGTTGTCAAATGTTCCTGAGTAATCGCTGGGACCCGCATGCCTTCCACAAAGTTCTACATTATTCGCGTCGCGCCCAGATGCAATCAGATTACACAAGGTTTGGTCACAGACAGCGGACGGAACCATCGACAACATTCCAGAAAATTCCGATACATGCAGTTGCGTCCTGAGCTGTGCGACAACATTTGTTAGGCGGGGAAACGTGTCGCCCGATAAAGACAAGTACACCGTGTCAATACCCCCCTCTTAAAAAGCATCGACCCGATGTTGCAAACAAACGAAAGTAATAAAGAAACGCACTCGTAGCAAACAAAGCAACAAAATAAGGAAGTTCGTCAGCGTCCGTAGAAGGGTTTAAGACGCTCCACGAAGACCACTTCAGATCGTGCGCGGCACTGCTGTGAATGCGAAATGCCGTCTGGCATGACCTCATAGTCCAGTGCGCCAATACGTTGGATGACCTTGTAGGGTCCGAAATAGCGTCGCAATAGTTTCACACTCACTGCTCGTCGGCGTATCGGGGTTCATATCCAAACACGGTCGCCGGACTGGTACTCGACGAAGCATCGTCGGAGGTTGTAGTGTCGGCTGTCGGTACACTGCTGGTTCTTGACCCGTAGGCGAGCGAGCAGTCGGGCTTCTTCGACGCGCTGGAGATAGGTAGCGACGTCAAAATTCTCCTCGTCAGTGACGTGCGGCAGCATGTCGTCGAGCGTCGTTGTCGGGTTCCTGCCGTGAACCAGCTCAAACGGCGGGATCTGTGTTGCTTCTTGCACCGCCGTGTTGTAACCGAAGGTTACGTAGGGCAGGACGGCATCCCAGGTCATGTGTTCGACGTCGACGTACATTGCTAGCATGTCGGCGAGGGTTTTATTCAGGCGCTCCGTAAGACCATTCGTCTGTGGGTGGTAGGCAGTTGTCCTCCTGTGCCTTGTGTGACTGTACGGCAGAATGGTTTGGCTCAGCACCGCTGTAAAGGCCGTTCCTCTGTGGGTGATGAGGGCTTCTGGGGCGCCATGTCGCAGCAGGATGCTTTCGACGAAAAACTTTGCCACTTTGGCTGCAGAGCTTTAGCAGAGCTTTCGGCAGAGCTTTAGTTTCAGCGAAGCGGGTGAGGTAGTCCGTCGCCACGACGATCCACTTATTTCCGGATGTTTACGCCGTAAACGGTCCCAACAAGTCCATCTCGATCTGCTGAAAAGGTCGGCAAGGAGGATTGATCGGCTGTAGTAATCCCGCTGGCCTTGTGAGTGGTGTCTTGTGTCGCTGACAATCTCGGCATGTCTTGACGTAACGGGCGACGTCGGCGGTTAGGCGCGGCCAGTAATAACTTTCTTGTATCCTCGATAGCATCGGGGAGAAACCGAGTTGCCCGGCGGTCGGATCGTCATGTAGGGCGCGCAGTACTTATGGACGCAGCGCCGACGGAACAACAATAAGGTAGTTGGCGCGGACTGGGGAGAAGTTCTTCTTTACGAGTAGATTGTTTTGAAGCGTGAACGAAGATAATCCGCGCTTAAATTCCCTAGGTACAACGTCGGTGTGCCCTGCCGAATACTGGACGAGGCCTTTTAGCTCCTGGTCTGCCCGTTGCTGTTCAGCGAAGTCTTCCGCGCCTATTATTCCAAGGAAGGCGTCGTCATTCTGATCAGCTTGCTTCGGCGGGTCAATGGGGGCGCGTGATACGCAGTCGGCATCACAGTGTTTACATTCGGGCTTGTAGGTAACAGTGATGTCGTATTCTTGTAGTCTGAGGGTCCACCGCGCCAGTCGTCTTAAAGGATCTTTTAAGTTCGCTATCCAACACAACGCGTGATGGGCGCTGACAACTTTGAATGGCCTGCTATATAGATAAGGGTGAAATTTAGCTGTAGCCCAAACGATGGCGAGACATTCCTTTTCGGTCGTAGAATAGTTGCCTTCCACTTTTGACAGCGACCGGCTAGCTTAAGCTATTACCTGTTCGACTCTGTTTCTTCTCTGGACTAGAACGGCACCGAGGCCTAGGCTACTGGCGTCAGTATGGATTTCTGTATCGGCGTACTCGTCGAAGTGCGCAAGTGCCGGTGGCGACTGCACGCGTCGTTTGAGTCCTTCAAATGCGTCGGCCTGCGGCGTTTCCCACTTGAACTCAACATCACATTTATTTAGACGTGTCAACGGCTCAGCGATGCGTGAGAAGTCCCTGACAAAACGCCTGTAGTAGGCACACAGGCCAAGGAATCTACGCACTGCCTTCTTGTCGGTGGATTGCATGAACTGTGCGATTGCAGCTGTCTTTTGCGGGTCTGGACGGGCACCAAATTTGCTGACTACGTGGCCTAGGAACAGAAGCTCATCGTAAGCGAAGCGGCACTTTTCCGGTTTCAGAGTGAGCCTTGATGATTTGATGGCCTCTCATACTGTCGCAAGCCGCCTAAGGTAGTCGTCGAAATTTTCGGCGAAGTCAACGACGTCATCCAAGTAAACAAGACATGTCTGCCACTTAACACTCTGTCTATGACGCGCTGAAACGTTGCAGCCGCCGAGCACAGGCCGAATGACATGGCCTTGAACTCGTAGAGGCCGTCTGGGGTGATGAAGGCGGTCTTTTCACAATCTCTTTCGCCGACTTCTATTTGCCAATAGCCAGACTTGAGGTCCATCGACGAGAAGTATTTAGCGTTGCAAAGCTGATCCAATGCGTCGTCTATTCGTGGGAGGGGGTATACGTCCTTCTTCGGGGGGGGTGGGGCAATCTTGTTCAGACGACTATAATCGACGCAAAAACGTAGGGTTTCGTCCTTTTTCTTCATCAGGACTTCAGGAGATGCCCACGGGATTTTCGGCGGCTGGGTGGTGTCGTCGTACAGCATTTCGTCGACTTGGTGCCTTATAGCTTCATGTTCTCGCATCGAAACTCGGTAAGGGCTCTGGCGGAGTGGTCCAGTGCACTCTTCGGTTATTATGCCATGCTTTGCGACTGGTGTTCGTCAAATCCTTGATGACGTCGAAAAGCACTCTGTATTGTCGAAGCAGACGTCTCAGCTGTCGCTGCTTAATCATGGGTAGAATTGGATATATGTCGAAGTCTGGCTCGGAAACTATGGTCGTCGGGGTAGATGCGGCTGAATCCGAGAGGACAAACGCATTGCTGGTTCCCAGAATTTCCTGGATGTATGCCATCGTCGTGTCCTTGTTGATGTGCTTGAACTCCTGGCTGAAGTTTGTCAGCAACACTTTCGTGTTTCCTCCGTGCAGTCGAGCGATCCCTCTCGCGACGCAAATTTAACGGTCGAGCAGTAGACGTTGGTCGCGTTCGATGACGCCTTCTACGTCAGCGGGTGTTTCGGTGCCGACCGAAATGCTGGAGCGAGGCGGGATGCTCACTTGATCGTTGAGAGCACTCAAGGCGCGGTGACTAGGAAAGCTCTTTGGCGGTATCGCTTGATCTTCCGACAGCGTTATTGACTTCTACTTTAAGTTGATGATTGCGCCTTGTTAGTTCAGGAAGTTTATGCCGAGAATGACGTCTCGTGAACACTGTTGGAGGCTAACGAAGGTGACAGGGTAGGTCCGGTCGTGAATGGTAATTCTTGCCGTGCACATACCAGTCGGCGTTATGACGTGTCCTCCAGCGGTCCGAATTTGAGTGCCTTCCCATGTAGTCTTAACTTTATCAACTGGGCGGCGATGTGCCCACTCATGGCGGGGTAATCGGCCCCTGTGCCGACTAAGGTGGTGGTTGCGTGGCCGTCGAGAAGCACGTCCAGGTCAGTGGTTCTTTGTCTTGCATTACAGTTCGGTCTTTGCGTCGGATCACGGCTGCGTCGCGTTGACGTGTGGCTGTCTTCGTGGTCGTATCTGATAGAAGACCGTGTTCCGGGGGCAGCTGTTGTTGCCGGTGGCTTGCTCGATGTTCCGGGATGACGTTGGTGTTGTGTTTGCGGCCCGGGCTTGGATTACGGTTTGTCGGGGGCGTCCGGTAGATGAACGTAAAGCACCTCCACCAGATGTCACGTGGTAGTGACGGTGAAGAAGGCAGCAAAACTTTGATTAAAGAAACTACCGTTTTATTGGGCGAACTTGTGCCCTCAAAAGCAGGCTACACTCAAAGAACGATAGCGGTGAATACACTTGGCGATCGTCGAAAATTTGATGAGCGGGTCAAGCGGGTCGGCTTTTATACATCAGTCGTCGAATGTTCCAGAGTAATCGCTGGGACCCGCGTGCCTTCCGCAAAGTTCTACATTATTCGCGTCACGCACACATGCAATCAGATTACACAAGGTTCGGTCACAGATAGCGGATGGTACCATCGATAACATTCCAGAAACTTCCGATACATGCAGGCGCGTCCTGCGCTGTGCGACAACATTTGTTAGGCATGCAAACGTGTCTCCCGATAAAGACAAGTACACGTGTAAAAATGCAAAACTACACGGCGTACTGTTCTTCGGGTGCGTGTCCAAGAATCCCAGGTGGTCAAATTATTCCGTACTCCCCCCCCCCCCTTCCCTCTACGAATGTCCACAATGTAGTGTCACCAATACAGACGCCAAGAAGCTTAGTGGCGACTTTTTTTTTATATTTACGTCACCTTTTGACTGATGGCGCGACGGAAAACAACAAGTACGTAGACTATGTTGCAGTAGTCGCGCTGTGGCCACTGCGGTCAGCGACCAGATCGCTGGGCAAATGCATTGACGCTCAAGCGGTGTCGTGTCTATCCAGTCGTTCTTGCTTTAAATAAGTAAATATATAAATAAATAAATATACTTCGGTGCACTATACCCGCATAATATTACTAAAAATGAGTTATTCTATTTGTGTTCGAATATAAAATGTTCTTGTCATTCCCGAATAGTCAGATCGCGGCATAGCTTGTTGCGCCTTTCCTAGACTGCTGCTCGAAAACTTTGTATTCTGTCGATTGGATCAGTGCCAACAAAACTCTGGAAACGAATTTTCACAAAAACAAATCGCATAGGCGCGATCGAAAAAAAACACATAACGAAGCCCTGAAAAGAACTTATTCAGAATTAATCTTAAAAATTTCATTCGCCGAAAAAGAAACGATGAAGCCGTTTCTGACCGAAAGCAATAACGTAGCTGCAGTATGCACGACATCTAGGGGCCGTATCTTATAACGGTTCTGTTGGGGAACCGTTTGTTCGGCCCCACCTGATTGGCGAAAATTTCGGTTACGTCACAGGTCGTCAGAGGCAGCGGGGCGGTATCGCAATTTATGAATACGTCACGCATATGTCAATCATCTTCAAAGCGAACCGGTCGTAGGAACCGGCGAAGGGCTAGTCCGCTTTGGGTTCCGTTGCTGTGGCTTGGCTGCTGGCTTGCGACCCTGGCGCGTGCGCCGGTCGCGCGACCCCGGAGACACGCGGGCGTCGCGCGCGCGTGCGTTGGTTGCTTCGGAGGCTATATTACTTGCCTTCGTCGTCTGCTTGGCGTTGCTTGGCGCAAGTGCGATACGCGTTCGAAGAAGTGACGGATAATGAGTTGCACCACCCTTGCCGGCTTTCTAAGTAGACCTTTTGCATGCTACGCTATCAAATCGAGGAGACTCGGCTGCAAGCGTACCAGTGGTCATTCCACGCAGAGGAAGGAATATTGCGCGCTGCGGTTCATCGCCACCGGCCTGCAGCTCCCATTGTTCGGGCGGACGCGAAGCATTCATCGGAATGGCCTAGATCACTGCTGGCGACACTGTCCACGAAGTTGCTCTCGCAATTACTGTGTTGGCCGGTTGAAGGGCTGGATCAGCTTTCCCGTGACCTCCGCTTAAAAGCCAATACCAAGGCGATATGTGCATGGCGAGATCAAATTCCTGGTGCTATCGCCAGCGGGAATACCTCGCAAATCGCCGTTCAGCGATCAGAAGGGTTCAACCTAGGCTGGTTCAGCGCGTCCTTCGTTCAGCTGATAAAACTGTACAGTCACGATGGGAAGATATTGTGGAGATCTCTTATTTTGCTGCCCTTCTTTCTCTAGTTCCCGGGAGTGCCACACTTTGCTCCTCAATTTCACGGCACAGCGCGCACCGTCAGCACCACACTCTTCGATTTGACTTCGCGCAGGTAATGCCGGGCCCGTATATCGTAATGTTCGATTTCAAGTTCCATTGCTTCTATCACGCGACACGCCGTGGGGCAGATCGCAGTGATAGCGGCAACGTGGCGTCGAGCGAGTCATGTCCGAGACGATGACGAAAAAAAAAATAAGGAAAATTGGTACAGTCGGCTAGTAAAGTGTCCCTAAGAACCAGTTCAAGGTTTTGTCGCGCTCGCTACTTAAGAAGTGCTGGCAGTGCGTTCCTGTTGCGTGCATCGTGCGAGCTCCTGGTAGCAGACGACATAGCGCTCCGCTCTGCCAACTCATTTACGCTTGCGATACCGCCTGTCGGCTGAGAGTGAAAAAGAATGACATTAATAAATTACTTCTGCATTGCGTAAACGCCCGGCACCACAAGTTTTTACTTCAGAAGTTGGCGTATAAACCTTAATGTATATTTTACATTTATATAGCAAGCAGAAACATTCTGCATTTCCTCGATTAGGTCGTCATATAATTACGTACACTTCAGAGGTGGCACCCTCTCGTCTATTGGTCGCGGATCCCCTTCTTCCACCACCGGCTTGGGAGTGGCACATTTAGTGACGTAAGCGGCGAAGCGAACGGTTCGTATTCCGAACCGTTATAAGATTCGGCCCTAGGGCGCTATTCTCGACACGCATCGCGGCTACACGGAGGCCATTGTCCGCCATGTTGACTCTCTGATCGGCTGTGGAGCGCTCACGTGCCTTGAAATTCGTGCCGGGAAACGGAAGTTTTGCAAAATGCAATTTTGCGTTTTCATCAAGATGACGAAACGTGACGTGGAGCTGCAAATTTTATGGAATAATAAATTTTTTGGTCCTTGGCAGCGATATTGGGACGTTAGCGCTTCAAAAAGAAAGTGAGCGGTAGCGTGCAGAAGTCAGTGCAATGCATCTGCAATTTCGCGAATACGTGATGACGATCCAAGACAGTCGCCCTGCCGGCTTGCTGATTTCCTGAAGGAATATGCTGTGGGGAGCGTCACAGGAAGGGCTGTTTCGTAAACGTCAATTTGACGTTGCGTGACGTTGCGCTGGGCCGTCATTGCAGAGATTTTCCGCCATAACTTGTGGTGCGACGATCCGCGCGAATTATGCTAATGAGCAGCCATATGCAATGGCGGCCGAGAAGAATGCGTATGGCCACATTTTCCCCGTCGTTTGGCGCCATGAAAATCTTTTGTTCATAATGCCTGCTCATAGTATTTGCATCGCTCTCGTGTGGCGTTGGCATTTGTGTTTTGGGCCATCAATTTTTTAAAAGAACGCGTTTATATGGAATAATATTGGTTGAACATGGAAAACCTTCTGCAACGTTCTGCACTTTTCACGGCGGCATTTGTATTGTAATCAAGATTAATGCTTTTCCGCACTGTCATAAGTTATGAAAACGGCGTCTTTTCAATTTATAACAAAAAATGCACGTAAGGTGGAGCCTTGGAGTTTCCTCCCGTGGTGCGCGTAACCAGCGAAGTCAACAAGAGATGGCAGCGCCGGCGATTGCGTCGCGCTAGCGGATGTGTCTGGCGCGCGCAACGCTATCGGTGATATTCGGCCTTTCTCAGCCAGCCGAGTCGGCCTGAGTCACTTAAGTTTAGCGAGATAGCTTCTTCGGCTAGTTCTCGACGCTTGGCTGCGGGTTTACCCACTCGTACAACGGGGTCAGACTCGCGCCAACGACGTTTCTCTTCGACATTACGTTGCATCCACTCGGCAGGGGATTGAAACATATGCTGTTCTATGTGTTGTATGGGTGATTTCAATGAATGTATGCACTGACTTCACTTTGTTGAGCGCTTGTAGCCTCAGCTATATGGGGGTATCAGCCATTGCATTTTTACTTGCTCACGGAGGTATGAGCCATTGAAAAGGTCACGAGTTATTTTTTTTTGTACCAATGGACAAGACGACGCGTTTCTGTACGTTGTATGCGTACTTCCAATAAATGTATGCACTGTACGCTTCACATTGCAGAGTGCTCGTAGCCTCTGCCTTACGGAAGGGATGAGCCCTTACATACTTTGCTTGCTTCGGTGGGTATGAGTCATTGCTGCTGATGATAGTTATTGTGCCATTGGACCGCACGACGCGTTTCTTTTTCAATGTCATTGGAGGTATGAGTAAGCGAAAGCTGTCTCCTTTTAAAAAAAAGGCTTACAGACGGGCGCTGATGAAAACAGTCGTGCCATGTACGGCATTGAAACTAACACTGCCATGGTAGCTCTACGTCGGTGTGGTGCAGAAAACGTACGTAGCGTAAGATTGCAACGTCCCTACAAAGCATATCGACCAGGGCTTCATCTGGACTGCACTGTGAGCCAAGTAGTTGCCACCTTTCCTTGATGGCTGGCAACATTAACGAAAAGAAACCCTGCATTACGCTTAGGCAACATTTAAGGCCATCACATTCCTAACGAAGTCTTCTTGCAGCGTCGGCCATAACTTGCTGGTGGTAGCACCGCCTTCCTGACATCACGTTCCTGTGTCTGGCGGCCCTTGGCGTAGTTCCTCGGTGTAACCAGCGCACGAGCACAGCGAAGGATGAAAGAGCGAACGCGGAGCGCAGCGAGGGGTGGAACACGGCGATAGCGAAGATAACGCGAGGAGGAAAGCGGAGAAGAAGGGTGCAGCGGGACCCTGAGGTGAAAAGCGGAGTAGGAGCGTATGGCGAAAGCGTGAGAAGAAAAGCGTAGCGCCGCACAAGATGTGTTCAGCTGCGACGATCCACGGAGGCCGCGTTAGGATGGGCAGAAATGCCAGTGCACGCGTTTTACTTAGATTTGGGTGCACATTAAAGAACGCCATTTGGTCCAAATGCTTCCGGAGCTCCCAATACGGTGTGCCTTATAATCGGATCGTGGTTTTGGCATGTAAAACTCCAAAATGTGTATATCACGAAATAAAAACACGCATTGAGCTGCGCTCAAATTTCGCATTAGCGAGTATCGTAATCCTCAGTTAATTTTTTTTCACACCCAGCCGACAACGACGTAACCGATGGGCGCTCGTTACCGTATTGCGACGGGCTTTCTTGTCGACGACACCGATAAAATGAGATCGCCGACGATCGGTGGATCAAACCCTACGCGAACGGCCATCGAACCGACAGCGCGATAGGCGCCGTGCCTGCGCTTGCATATGTAAATAATCACCCTCAAAAATAGTCGGGACGCGCCCACACCCTAGAAATACACAAGCCTCAACCCTCTCAAGCCGTGCACATCAACTTTGAACCAATGTTAATATCCTGTTAAGCGAAAGTTAGGCCTGGTGCCGTCGAGCTCGTGGACCCGGTGGGCGCGGGCCTGAACCGAAAAGAGTTAGGACGAAAGCAACTGCTTTCGTAGTTAAATGTTGGTCTTGGCGTTTTGAAATGAATTACTCTTCGCTTCGCGCGTAGCGTACAAGATAAGCGGCAAGCGGCGACCCAGCGCTGCACCAACATCTGTACGTGACCGCTCCCTTAGGCTGCCGGTCGCATTCGCTATGTAAACGGAGGGTACGTGTTACGCTGGCACATTTCTCAATTCAAAAGAGGCACAGTTTACCTCTGCGTCATAAGGGAAACAAGACACTGTGCAATCAGTACAGCAACATGAACAACCGCCTCGCTCAGCATACACACCAATGGTGTCAGCGACGACATCCGGCCGCGTTTTCGGGAGAGAACAACGAGGCCGATAAATGAGCGCTTATGCGAGCACATTTTTCTGTAATAATACTTTATGGCATGTGTAAACGGCTAGTATGAAGAAGTTATGCAAAAGCGATAATCAGTAATAAATTAACAGCCCGTAATATACGCATCTGGATCCCAGTTGCCGTTGTTTGAGCGGTTCGGTCGCTCATATTGACTCGTCTCATAATGGAACGACGCGGCTTATATTATTTCATATCAGCGATTCACCTTTCCCCGAATATTTGACGGTAACAACGATATGTAGCTGCAGCAAAATTGTACGAAAAGCGCGTTAAAATCCGACGCGGAAGCCTGCGCTCGAAGACTTCTTGAATACGCGAAATATCTAAAGAATGTGCAAAAAGAATACGAAAAGCAAAGTGCGACAGCAAAAAACAGCGACCACGAGCTCCAAGGCAGCCGCGTCGGCAGACCGAATTCAGGGTGCCTTCATCAGCTACACTTCTAGCACAATAGCGCACTCAGGCCTGCTCACGCAGTAGTCGGTGAGTGTTACATGGCTTCCAGGGGACGACATACTACCCCGGAGGAACCATGAATAATTATTAGCGATCCACGAAACGCACAACCGACGTGCACGTAACATGGGCGCAGGTACACAAATCAACCGGCGAAAGCCCGAGGATTCTTCCAAAACATTTCCAGTGGCGCGCGGCAGAGGGCAGCACAGGAAAATGAAAAAGGCGGATTACTGCCCACGCCTAAGTGGCGCCATCGCGTGGCGTCCTTAGCAAAGGACGCACGTTCGACAGAACATGAGACCAGGTTAGTAGCATAAGTCCCTCGAGGGTAGTTTCTTTTAATGAAATGTATTTAAGGAGAGGTTTCGAGCGTAGTCATGCGTGCGTCCTGCGGACTAGCCGTAGCCTAGATGTGCGCTTAAAAGGATACCTTGATGAAACGAAACGATGGTTCGGTAATTCCCACTTGGCATGTGTTGCTGAAACTGCGGAGCGTGCAGGAAACTTCGGGAGCATGTCGATTGTATTCCGACGCATGGACCAGATGACTAGGTAATTTAGCGAGGCCTACAATATAAAGAAAAATAGCACCAGTTGTGTCAGCCAGCTCTTCATGGCGCTGTGCGAGAAAGAGTTTTTCTTTTTCTTAGATTTTGGAGTGCGATGGCAGGCGCACATTTATATTCAAAGTGCGCTAGTTATGTGGTCTCCCATCGTGTTTGTTTCTAACGCTACATTCTGGCCATCAACTAGGACTTGTTCGCTTCACTCTTATTATTAATGTAGAATAGCCGTAGTCATCTACTTTTTTTTAAATTCAAGCGAATTCCACGCAGTTTTTTTTTTTGCTTTCCTTAGAAAAAAAACTCGCAGTTTCGCCCGAAAAGCGATGCATCGATTCCGATAGAAAACTGTAGAAATATAGATTATGCGTATAAATTTTATCCGCCGTATAAACTTCTACGCAAAGGCATACTAGCTAAATTAACAAACATTGTGTGACGCGCGCACATGCAAACATGAACACATGTCCCTCGACGACCGCGGGAACTCGCCGTCAGAAAAGCTGGAGTGATGACGCGCGGCAGCAGCAGCGAGCGAATTGACCTTTGTACTGACTCTCCCATCAACGCTAACTAAGCTGCAAAAACACAGCGCTCGGCGAACTCCGTACCCGTCGCAGATGGCTTTCAAGATACAGCGGCCCAGAGTCGAACGCGCCCCCCACTACCTACGCTCACCCCGGAGCCTTGAGCGCAACGAAAGATGGCGTGCTTCCGCCCCGCTTTCCTTCCTTGCGTGCGCGAGATTGAGCCGCGATCGCCGTCTCACCCTCGGCGCGCTTCCATTCGCGCGTACAGGGCACGGCGCGGGGCGCCAATTTTATCGCCCTTGCAATTTATACGGAACCTCACGGTATCAGAGGCGACAGAAATGCACTTGAAGTGTCCATATATTCGCTATGGCAATAATAAAATAAAAATGATATATAATCGCTTCCATGATGGAAGGTCGTTTTTCTCCAATATTATAATTCAATTTGATACATCAATGTCTCTGCTTGGACATTCCTAGTAACAATTTTATCTTTTCTTTTTCTTTTACAGTGTAACGGTGATAGGCGCGGGGCTGGTCGACGACTTTTATGTACCGCAGACGGGAAAGTTGGTGGCACTGGTGAAAGTCTACAGGAGCGGGACCGCCTTTTTTTCGGACGCCGACGACCCGTCGAAAGCTCCAACAGTGTTGGCCTCGATCAACAGCTTTGGCTTGTATTCACTGCGTATCCTGCCGAGTCCACATAACCTCGTAGAATTCAAAGCCGTGAGTACATAATGCTTTCAGTTCTGTGACGAACGCGACGCATCATTTGTGCCCCTGATGAGCGGTGAAGGGGTCACGGCGTATTTTAACTTGCAATTCTGGTGCAGTCAACCGAGCGCCGCGGTTTGACACACTTGATTATTCACGCATTGAAATGATGTGCTCGTTAGAAATCCGTTCTTGGACCAAGCATCTAATTCACTGAGCTTGTAGCTTAGAAGGGCAAGCAGAAGGATAGATTCATGGCCAGTCCCCCCAGAGTGGGTTACGTCAATTCACTAGGGAACAAGAGCAAGAAAAAGATTACCAGTGGGTAAGAGGAATGGTTGGTTTTTCGAACAGCTGAGGTTTGGGTGTGTCATGTACCGCGTGGAACCCGTTCAAGGCACCGGGCTCTGTTACAATTTGGTGACAGCGGTGATGTTTAGCCGCAGCAAGACGTCCCCCAGTGCGATGATTTCGCTCGCATCGATACCGTAATCTATGCAGGCACCGCCATTGGACACGCAGCTGGGCCACGGCCTTTCCTCGAGCGACACCACCACTACGCAACCGCCGCTGCTATATCAGGCGATTCTGGCACGATACCTTCAAGCAATCGCCTTGCCGATTCAGATTCCGCTCGCCGTCAGCCTGCGTCCGACCTAGCGGCGCTCCTGGACTCTCTTGCAGCACGCCTTGACCTGCGACTGCTCTCCGTTGAGAACTGTTTAGACAAGTGTGTGTCTTCCGCGGAGAGTCGCATCGCCGACCTCACCGCGCATGTTTCAAGCCTCGTGTCACCTGCTTCCACTGATCAAGCCTCACCTGTCCCGGCGCCTCAATCTCCCTTTTCTGATTCCATCACGCAGCGATGTCAGGGACCGTTCGCCAAGCCCACCTACCTTTGACGGTACCACGTAATGGCCTGCTTTTCGTATGCAGTTTGAGTCCGTGCTGCTCTCCACCTCTGGTCACCTCACCACAAAGCTCAAATCCTCGCGGCTCAGCTTCGTTCTGCTTCGGCTCAATCTTTAGAATTCTTGCCGCCATCCAACCGTTCCAACTACGCATGTCTCGTTTAAGCACTCGAGTCCTGCTATGATGATGCCCATCTTCAGTACCTACATCTTACAGAATTACAGCGCGAGCAACAGGGCCGCTACAGCATGCAAGAGCTCGCTACTCATGTCGAGCGCCTGTCGTGGAACGCCCTAGCTGGCTGTCCTCCACGTATGGGGAGTGCTTGGCGCTTGCGTCACCTCCACCACAGGTCGACCCGGTATTGCACTGTCTTCAGCATCGACCGACGTATTGGGATTGCTTAATGCCTGCTTCACCTTCACCGCGGGTCGGCCCGGCATTGCGCTATCTTCGGTATCGGCGCACGTATTGACATTTTATTACAATAAGGCCGCTTCAATCACGGCGCGTACTCGACGGCACGAACGCTGGTGGCGTCTGACATGGATGCTGGAGAAGAAGGCTAGAGTTTTATGTCGACACACGGACACGATCATGGAGAACTAGCCCTTAACAGTTTTGCTGTCAAAAATACCCGGCGCGAACCGCGCAAACGCGGAACCGAACCAAGTGCCACTGCTCGCGCGTTCGTCGTCATCTTCTTTCACAGCTGGCTCCGTTGAGCAAAAAACTATCATCATCGGCATTTGCTTGCGCGTCACCTTTCACAGCTGGCTCGGTTGTCACTCATCACTGCAGCGTAGGATTTCACTTCTGTCGTCGAAATGGGAAGGCCGCGTTTACGGAGGTATGAGCCATTCATTGTCTTTCGTGACGGACACATTTAATGAGAGAGGTGATACGCGAATAGGTGTGCGTACCTGTATCGCCACTATGACCACACATTAGGAAACTAAATATGTTCGTCCCTTCGTTCAGTATCATAGGTGACCCCTGTGTCGGGCTCTAAACAGCTTCGCTGGTCATCTGCCTTCACAGAATAGAATGACTAATAAATATTTTCCACTAATTAGCCCAACTCTTGGATAGCATCCATCGTTGGTTCCTTATAGGGTTTTTTTTTCTGTGTTTGAACAGGTTTCATTTTTTTTTCAACGGAAGGAAGTCCCAAGTCCTCATTTTCATGTCACTACTCTTTTAGGTTAATAACCCATTGTTTATTAATGGAAATCCATAGAACGTCTAGGGCACATACTAATATAAAGTTAAATGTAAGCAAGGGCGAGGTTTTAAAGCGAGAGTTTCCTTTGGCTGAATGAAACGATATTCTAGCGGAAAGATACCGGGAAAGAAAACTTAGCGGCGACAGACCAATCAGAATGAAAAACGCAGCTTTCTTTGGTTGAGAAAAATATGTCTTGCAAGAAATGACAATACGATCACTGTGGACACGATGACGACACTACTGCCATTATGGGGCAATTGATGTCACCAGGTGCTAGTAAGCAGTGAATAGAGCCAACAGCGAACGGGCCTATATAATCATTGTATGGTGACCAATTGTGCCCCCTTTAGCTATCCGTAGAGAAAAATTTGAGAATTACGATACTCCCTAATGCAAAATCCCAACATGCCATGCGGCATGTTGCAAACGAAGCGAAGTATGGTGCGACTGCCTCCCTAATCGGGAGACCGCGAGATGCAGCGGGGGGTGACACGTGGACACGATTCACAGCAGCCGCCGCAGACAGACCTCAGCTCACGCTGTGCTTTGTTTCCATATATGGTATTGGTGGCGACATCGGCGAATAGAGGAAGCGTGCTAGTCTGTCGCCATGTCGTAGCCACCGCCACCGCAGAGCCCGTCTTGCGCGGCAATATACTTTTCTTCTCATGCTTTCGCCATTCACTCCTCCTCCGGTTTCCGGCTCATGGTCCCACTGCACCCTCCTCCTCCGCTTTCCTCCTTAAGCTCGCTTCGCTATCCCCGTCTTCCTTCCCCCGCTACGTTCCGCGTTCTCTCTGTCAGTCTTCGCTGTGCTCTTTCGCTAGGTTACAAGGGACGCCAACGTTCGCCGCAAGAACGGGCACCTAAGGGCTGCGACCTAAAATTATCTTCTTCTGTTAAACTTGAACATATTAGGTATTCCGGTATATGTTAAGCTCCTAAATTGTTAGGAGATCCGATTTAGCGATCTACTACGTTCAGGTCGACATAGGTCGGACGACCGAAACCGTAAGGTCTCAAAATCGTATATTGCACCGTGTTTCTTTAATCTTCTTTTTCGTTAAACACCTTTGATAACCTTAGCTGGACACCCAGTATAATGTCGGCTCGCATTCATTTCTATAGCGCACTGACTCGTTATTGAAATGGCAAATTGCATTTAACGGATTCTTTGATTTGCTGTATTTTCTTTGGTCTAACTACTCAGTACGTGCCATTGGGCGCTCGCCCGTGCTTCGCCAATCATTGAGTACGGGCAGGTCGCACTGCCAATTCCGACATAAAACCCTGCAAACCAAACGATGCCAGTCATTGTATAGCAGAGCCTACACATCAGCAATTCCCGCTGGGGCGTCTGCGTGAACAGGGGTTTCGTGTGTTGAAACACCACGTACCCAAGCACATGAGGGTTGGACCCTCCCGTGTTTAACTGTGCGTGGCTTAGTCGTGTCTGGGGAAAAGACGATCCTGGGCGTTGAGCCGATGCTGAATGTTAGGACCTTTAAAGTCCTTCGGCGGAGGTAACACACCCCTTTGGCGTCGGCTTCACGTATACGGCATCCCCGGACTGACCCTCCCGGAGGAAATCAGTAATAATAATAATATTTGGGGTTTTACGTGCCAAAACCACTTTATGATTATGAGGCACGCCGTAGTGGAGGACTCCGGAAATTCTGACCACCTGGGGTGCTTTAACGTGCACCTTAATCTAAGCACACGGATGTTTTCGCATTTCGCCCCCATCGAAATGCGGCTGCCGTGGCCGGGATTCGATCCCGCGACCTCGTGCTTAGCAGCCCAACACCATAGCCACTGAGCAACCACGGCGGGTGAGGAAATCAGTAGTTGCCTTTTCGTGTCTCTCCCTCCCTCGAACCTTCGTCTGTCTCTCACTTTCTATCTTTCCTGTCTCCTACTCATTTCATTATTACTTCCGATCTTACAGACAGCAAGGGTTAACCTTGTGTGAGTAGCCAACCTAGGTTATGTCATATTTGGTTATAGTGGTAACGTACATCTGGCATTTGCATGCCCCATTTTTATAGGCCCTGCAGAGTCTTCTTGCAGGGCCCCATGGTGGGGGTCTGGTGTTGCTGCCGAAAACTGCACGTCTACTTACGGCTGCTTCCTTCCCTCCGCTACCCGATCGCCCTCAGAAAAGAGCGCGCACCGAAGAAGTGTTTACATCTTTTGGCCGAAACACTGAGAACTTTCTTCGTTATCAAGTAGTCCGCTATGAGAAACCGGCCAAGACAACAAGAATGATCTTTTTGCGCGTCTATGAATGTCTAATTGAAAATATTGATCGCGGCTATAAAGTAACTAGGCTGGTAAGTGGAGACCTCTTCTTGGAACTTCATGACAAAAAACAGTACGAAAAACTATGCAACCTAGTGTCTTTCGGGAATATGCCTGTTTCAGTGACCCCACATTGCATCATGAACACCATCTGCGGTGTGATCTGTGATGATTTGATGGAGCTGAGCCTGAACCTCTGGGAGAATGGAAAGAACAAAATGTCATTAACGTTAAACAGATCAAAATGAGGCATGATCAGAAAGAAATTGACATTAAGGGCCTAATTCTCAAATTCGGTTCCATTGTGCTGCCAGAAACCATCGAGGCAGGTTACATTAAAATCTGAATGAGGCCGTACATGCCTAACCCTCTTCGCTGCTTCAAATGCCAAAGATTTGGTCACAGTTCCCATAACTGCCGTGGCCGTCTGACCTGTGCACACTGCAGTGCATACGAACACTCAGCCGAATCCTGCGAAAACGGTCTACAATATGCTAACTATGATGGGGAGCATGCCGCATACTCGCGGTGCTGTCCATACTGGAAAAAAGAAAAAGAAATCGGGACAATCAAAGTAAAGTCCACACGCAGTGAGTCCACACTCAGTGAACCGGCAGTGAAGCAATCTGCCCCCCCCCCCCCGTCCCAGCAATTGCAGCTAGCGCTGCTCCGCCACCATAGCATAAGAGCCACCGACCTCGGGGCAGATGGTCTCAAAGGTCTCGTCCAACGTGTCGAGGTGTTCACATTAAACACCGCGCTCGGAAGAGTGCGTGTCCAGAGCCTTGCTAGAGGCGATGGACACAACGACCAGCCTAGACGGCGCCGTCAGTGTCTAAGGAACACTGAGATTTAGCATCGTGGCACCTGGAAATAGCCCATGAGCTAACTTCGTCTCTTAAACACACAGCACACAACACAATTGTCACAATGGACATACAAATACTACAGTGGAATGTGAGATGACTTCTCGATAACGCCGACGACATTATAGAACTACTACGCAAACACAATCCAAAGTTGCTGTGTGTCCAAGTAACACATCTCGAACCTACGGAGACTACTTTTCTTCGTAATTACTTCATCTTCCGAAAAGACCGAAACAAGGTTAATGCCTCTGGCGGTGTCGCAATAGCAGCCTACAAGTCTGGAGCTTGCCGACTCGTCGCCCTTCAGACGCCCCTTGAGACAGTGTCAGTTCGGGCCAGTCTTTTTAATAATTTGGTCACTGCATGTTCTATTTATATACCCCTGAACCAACATCTTGAAAAAAAAACAGAGTGTTATAACCTCATTAGTTACTTTCCCGAGTCTTGCGTACTCGTGGGAGATTTCAACTCTCACAACACGATGTGGGGAGACACAGGATGCAACGCGTGAGGTCAATTAATACAGAACTTCTTAGTAAACACCGGTACAAGACCGTTAAATAGGAAGGAACCGACTCATTATAATTTATATCACAACTCACAATCTTGTATAGACCTATCTATTGGCTCGGCAGCTCTTATCCCATACTTAGAATGCAGCGTTACTAAATATCCTTATAAAAGTAACCATTTGCCTGTAATATTAAACTTAGTTCGACCACATAACTATCCACCACATGAACTTCAGTGGAAGCTACCATCTGCCGACTGAGATCATATTAAAGAATCGGCCTACCTATCACGACATCTTGTCGCCCATTTTAGTATTGACGACGCGATAGCGTATTTTACCGCTTTTACCATCGAGGCAGCCAATAACTACACTCCACAATCAAGCGGTAGCCCATCTAGAAGACGAGTTCTGTGGTGGAATGATAAACGCAAGATGGCGCGGCAGAAACAAAACACAGCGTGGGGCATGCTGCGCCTATCCCCAACTGCAGAAAATTTAATAAAATTTAAAAACATTAAATCACAGGGAAGGCGAACGTGACGGCAAGCTAAGAAGGGAAGCTGGGAGAGGTTCTTGTCCGGCATTGTCTCATCCACACACGAGGCAAAAGTATGGAACGGGCTAAGCTGACTTAAGAGACAATAAATCCACCCATTTCCCCTGGTTGATAAAGAAGAAAACAACTTGGAAGACCAGGCCGACGCTCTCGATGAACACTTCGAGCGCGTGTCTAGCTCCACTCGCTATTCGGAGAACTTTCTGAATATTAACCAATAGAAGAACTTAAGCCACTGACTCGGAAATGCAGCCCAACTGATCCTTATAACCGTCCTTTTAACATTGCCGAACTTAAAGCTTCCTTATCTGCATGGCAGAGCTCTGCACCGGGCCCCGATAGCATCATGTACGATATGCTTAAGCAGCTGCACTCCGACATAGAAATCACGCTACTCACACTTTTCAATTCCATCTGGGCTGCTGCGTATCTCGCATCCGAATGGAAAGACGCTATTGTGATCCCCGTTTTGAAGCGCAATAAAGATACCTAATTGCTGACCAACTACAGTACTATAGCGTTTACGAGCTACCTTTGTAAGCTTTTTGAGAAAATGATCAATGGCCATCTCGTACATTTCCTAGAGTCCAGCAAAATGTCTTACCTATTTCAATGCGGCTTTAGGGAAGGCCGATCTGCAACCGACCATCTCGTGCGCATCGAAGAAAACATTCGCGATGCCTCCGTACATAAACAATTCTTCTTATCCGTGTTTCTCGATATGGAAGAGGCGTACGATACAACATGGTGGTACGGAATCCTGCGCGACCTGTCAGAGCTGGACATTTGCGGCAATATGCTAAACAGGTTAGAAAGCGACCTACACAACTGTACAACCCGCGTGAAAATAGGTAATGCACTGTCGCGTACATTCATACAGGAAACTCGGGTACCGTAGGGTGGCGTACCCAGTTGCACGCTCTTTGTCGTTAAGATTAATATGCTTCGTACACCATTACCAGCAGATATTTTTTACTCCGTCTACGTAGACGACATACCGATAGGTTTCAAATCCTGCAACCTTACAGTGTGTGAGAGACAGCTACAGCAGGGTTTAAACAAGGTGTCCAAGTGGGCAGACAAAAATGGATTTAAAATCAACCCCAAGAAAAGTTATTGTGTTCTCTTTACAAGAAAGAGAGGCCTGGATCCAGGTGCTTTTGTAGGACTGTGTGGACAACAAATGCCTATCAACAGAGAGAACGAATTTCTAGGTATTATGCTTGACTGCAGGCTTACCTTTATTCCCCACATAAAATAACTTTAAGCAAGATGTCTAAAAACAATAAATTTACATAAAATCCTATCCCACAGAACATGGGGTAGCGACAGGAAGTGTTTATTGAATCTTTACAGAAGCCTAATTCGACCACTATTGGACTATTGTGGCGTAGTATATCACTCTGCCGCCCGGAGTACGGTCAATATGCTAGATCCCGTCCCCCATCTAGTTATCCGCCTGGCCATTGTCGGATTTAGAACAAGCCCTGTCGAAAGTCTATACATAGTCAGATGAGTGGTCACTCCATTTTCAGAGAAGATACATCAGCTGCACCTATCTTCTGAAAGTGCACTTTATTAAGGAACATCCATGTTCCACAACCATTACCAACTTGACGCGTGCTACACTTTTTCGTAATAGACCCTCTATGACACCTTTCTCAATGCGTGTGAAAGAACTTAACGAAGAAATCAATGTCCACATTCTCCAACATCACCTAATGCCTCCAGCTAAGCTATTACCGACCTGCGAATGGCAGGTGTTAGAATGTGATGTATACTTTGTAGAGGTTACAAAGCACAATCCTGAGCTTGAAATCGCTATGCATTTCCGTGAACATAAATCGAAGTACACTTGCTCCGAATTCCACACAGGCACGGAAAAGTCACATGCTGGCGCATCTTACGCTGCTGTTGGTCCCTCTTTTTCTTAATCTTATGTATTGAACAGCCAAACAAGCGTCTTCACATCAGAAGCCTACGCAGTACTGTCTGCAGTAAAACACAAAAGAAATTAAAACTGGACAGAGCAATATTATTCAAAGACTCATTAAGTCCCGTAAAAGTGTTAATGTCTTTTCAAAAGCACACAAATCTTGTTTTTATTGAGCCTGACTCAACCTTGTGCAACATTTATTTATCACGTAGACATGCAGTAATATGCTGGGTTCCTGACCCTAGAGGAATCTACGGTAATGTGGTTGCCGACGAAATCACCAAATCAGTAGCATCGCAAGGTATTCATTCTGCTGCTGCCCCTGCGACGGACAGGAAGCCTTTCCTACGAAACAAACTGCGAAGCCACTGCTGACGCTTGTGGGAGGATGAAACGAGCAATAAGCTTCACGTGATTAAGCCTAAGTTAGGTCTCCGGCCCCCAACTACGAAAACACGAGGAATAAATGTCGTATTCACTCGTCTCAGAATCTGACACATATTTGGCACTCATAACTTTCTCTTGACTGGCAACGAGCTTACAACCTGTGGCAGATATGGAGACAGGCTGACCATCCTCCACGTCATCCTGTAATGTCGGGAAGCCGAAAGACAGAGGAAGAAACACTTTCCTCTTGCATACCGCTATTGTGTCCCTTTTCAACCTGCTATGTTTCTTGGTCAAGAACCGTTTTTAAGACCAAAGCAGTCCTCTCTTTCTTGGATGATGTTGTGCTACATTTATAAGCGCGTTAAATTCGTAGCGCATCCTCTAGATGTGGTGGTTGTTTTATGTAGCACGTGCTTCCAGGCGCTTGTGTTTCAAGGGCTCTGGTGAGGCAGCAGTGCTCTAGCCTGTGTTAGCATCTGACGTATTTTGTATATCTAATCATTCTTTCGCAATGCATTTGAATGCTCACAGTACACGTCAGTAGTCATTGCCAAAATCTTATTACACGTAGAGTTTACGCAATTTGCAGCGAACCGTTTTAGGGCCCTTCACAGCCACGTCACATCAACTTCATAGAACTCATCACTCCGCTGCGATCTCATTAACACTGGCGCGGAGCTCTTTGGCCATACCTGGCCCTTGCGTCGCTAAACGCTAGACATTTATTCATTCATACACATCACCAAAACACAAAGCTTCGATCGCTTCACATTGATTCCAACATGTGCGTTGGGGGTGCATACAATATCAACAAGGCCAGGTTGAAGAGGTATCAAACGAAATCGAGGTGGAATAAAAGAAGAATGCATATACACTTGATGAAATTTGTTGTGAAAAATAATAAACACGTGCTTAGGTAAACATGTAGTACGTATAATAAGAAGTGCGTGTGAGCGTGACTACGTAGCGTGATATACTGAAGGACGCGTGCAAAGATATCGACCGTAAGTTGGTTCTAAGAGTAAATTTTTCACTCTTTCTAGCTCTAACATTGTTGGGCAGAGTAACCGGTCGGGCTCGTTTATTGAACATAGTCGAAGGCTACAGCGCAGGAACAGACAGAGAGAAAAGAGGTACATAGAGTACACGGGTGCAGCGCTGACTTTCAACAAAAATGTTTGTGAGCAAAGAAACCAGTTGGGCTGAACATCTTTTGTTGAAAGTTAGCGCTACGCCTGTGTACCTTGTGTGCTTCCTGTGTCGCCATCGGTTGCCGCACTGTAGCCTTCTACTATGCCACATTATTGCTCTGTTTTAGAGTTTCTCCGAGTCCGGTTGTTTTACGTCAAACTGCCTGTCATCTAATACACCTGACGAGTATTTATATATTATCGCAACGGTGAGCAAGTATTTGATTATTGCAATGGAATGGTACAAATAACAAATATCTGTCGTAAAATGCGGCCTTGCTTAGTTTAACAGATACTTATGCGCTAGTTGGTGAGCCATGATATTGATGACGCCGCGCACTTAAAGCTGACACATTCACGCACGTGTACATGAAAAAGTACATACACAGCGCCTGTGTATGTCCTTTTTCATGTTCGCGAGCACGTGTCAGTTTTAAGTGCGGTGCTCCATCAGCATCATTGCTTAGTCTGCCTTACTTTGTGGTTTTGAATGAGTAAGCTTTTCTATGTTGACTCATAGAGGAACACCATCGGTGACGCGTGGCGCTCACAAGCAGGGTGCCCTACCCACCGTATTCAACACCCATGCTTGCAGAAGGCCAATATATCTGAACCATGTGAATGTGTTGTACTGTGTTGTCTGCTTTGTCGCACAACAGAGATAAGTAGTCAATGAGTTGATAAGGTCTACAGGAGTGATGAGGGGTTAGAACGGTCTGATCGCAGTTAGTAATTCATTCGACGCGGATTGATAAGCTACTGAAGAGCGATATCGGCTTATTTTGGTCGGAGCAATTCTTATAAAAGTGATAAAGACCGACAAGGGTTGGATCGATTCCGATAAGGTTTATTACGACTGATAAGGGTCGATAAAGGTTGATAGTGACCGATAAGGGTTGGATGAAATCCAATAAGTTTGATAACGACCAATAACGATTGATAATGGTTGGATCGAGTACGATCAAGTTGATAATAATTGGTTAGCGTGGATAAGGGCTTTTACTGGTGAGATCAAGAGTGAAAGCAGAGAACAAGACCAATAAAGTAAAAATTGATAAATTTTCTTTTGTTTCGTCAACCGCGGTAAACAGCATATGTTGCGTCGTATGTGTGGACATGAGCAAGTGGCACACTGATTACGTGTACTTAGGCAACTGAAGTGGAGTTTCTGCATAACTTTGATGTATCTTGTGGCGGCCTTCCTGGTCGTGACTTTTCGTATTATGTCCAGTTATGTTCCGTTTCACAATAATCAAAGGGCGCCAGCAGGCTCGTACATACCAAGTGTAAGTTCAAACCTATGCAACTGGCTATACATTTCTGTTACGTGAAGTTCAAGATTGCTGGTGCTGTTAGATATTTTTGTTACACAAAATTTCCTTTAGCCTTTGTATAGATCTGCTCCAATTTATGCTATAAAACTGTATCCGTTGTTCTTGTTTCTGTGCAAGTTTATATGAAAAAGGCTAGTATGCTTCACTTATAGGCCTTGCCATCTAATGATCTTATATTTATTTCTTACTATAATTAGCAGCTACAGCCACTGGTACTACAATAACCTTATATTATGTATTCTTGCAGGTGACAGGTGAGATAAATTACTAGCAGTATCTGAATGACCATCTCACCCGCGGAGTACATGGCAATCACTCCAAGGGACTTCAATGTACATGAGTCCGCTTTTGTCTGGACTTGGGCAGAAATTGATTCTCTTATTAAATCTGAAGTTAACGATTGCATCTGCTTTCTACTTTAATTTCTACCGTTAACTAGTAGGTTGTCTTTGCCATCAGTCTAGTAACATGTCAAACGCATCAAGCACTCTTCGATGTGCATTTTGTTTATTGATTTTCATCATGAAGGAAAAAACAACTACTACAATAAGGGTATGAAGGTTCTTCAGTATGGAGAATCCTTAAGGACCGCAACAGCGCATACAACAAACTGTGTGGGTGCCATAGTTGCTGATTAACATCTCAGCATACGGCATTCGATCCGAATTCCGCGAGACGTGTTATCCGATACATAAGCGGAATGTGTAGATTTCTCCTGGTTTTATATATATACATATATATATATATATATATATATATATATATATATATATATATATATATATATATATATATATATATATATATAGAGAGAGAGAGAGAGAGAGAGAGAGAGCAGAGAGAGAGAGAGATGAAAAGCTGAACTGCTATCATTGGTCACATCCTAAATTCCTGGTGAAATGCGTTGCACTTATTAGGACACGTCCCATAATATCAACAATTAGACCCTCGCATTTCATTCTCCAAGATCACACATCCTATCAACAAGGCTCTCAGGCATTATTCCCCAACATTTCAAGATTTACAAGTACTTATAAGTGAAGCATTAAATAAAGAATGTCTGATATCTGCTTCTTTTTAAATAAGGAAAACAAAGGTTACATAGACGGGCACGGCACTGCTCATTTCAAACAAGGCTCGCGGGAGACAAATTAATTTACAGTAAGAATAGTGCCGAGAAAAATATTGCACGTCACGATACGCGAACCCGACTTTTCTTTCAATGATCCGAGATGACAGCGTTAACCTATAGGAACCTTCGGAAATGAACCACTCTATTGGAAACCTTACAATACGTTATCTGGGCTGGCAACGCTGTCCAGAAAAACAAACAAAATCTAGGCTCACGGCACCTCTTGCGCTTGGCGCTGTGCTCACATTTTTCGTTTGTGGCGTGCAATTGAGATGTTTCGTCGCAGCCGAAAAGGTCCTTGCTGCCGATCACCTAATTTTGATCGGTCTCAAGAATTTCAGCGACCAATCCGCTGAAATCTTTTATTTCGTTGTGCGTGCAAACGTCCGGTGTGCCTAGCGAGCATTATCACAGACAAAAAGACTTTTACGCGAGCAGGAGGTTAAAAAGACAAGTGTTTCTGCGTAGCGAGAATCTGTGAAAGGTAGAAGAACTTGTTTGCGGAGTTGTTCCACTGTTACAGGTATGATACTCGACTGTTTTTGACCTTCATGGGCCACTACCCACGGCACGTCGTGTGGCACTGTAACACACAGCATCACAAAATAGATAGACAGTGACGTCTTTCATGCTTACAGAAGGTAAATGCGAATATTTTGGCACTGATAGACCGGAGCTCATTTTTTGAGTCCTTGTGCACATTTCTATTTAGTTAACTCATCCGTGAGATAAGGCAGTCTGCGTCTGATGCTCGCAGTACGCAGTGTTCGAGACATGGTCCAGGCTTTGGGATCATAGCAGACACCCGACACCCGTAGGAATTCTCAAACACTCACGAAACGTGCGAAGTAAATAACAAACAATAAGACGAAGTTTCGTTTCTTCCAATAGGTTTACAATATTTACCGAGGGCTTTCTTTCGAGGAAAGTAACTTGTGCTAGTATACATGCATGGCTCGGAAATGAATCGAACCAGTTGTAACGGAATTTAGATGTGTGTACCGTGCCGGAAAGCAAGCTGGCGGCACCGTGCTCCAGTGCTGGAACGAGCGCTGTTTTGCATTTGCTCCTGCATTTGTTACAAGCCACTAAACTGACAAATCACCACACTGAGTGACAAAACTGCACCTTCAGCTTGCACCGCTTACCTAAAGCAAGCTATCGAAACGATATGTGAGCCTCGCCCCATAACGCGTGGCATGATTAACTTCAGACCTTCCGAACTAGTTATTGTTCGAGCTAACGTGCTTGTGACCAAAAGTACATCAGTGAGGATATTCCTGCCTTTTAAAGCATCAGTAACACTAATGTTGTGGCAGAAAAGCCTGAACTGACAAAACCAAACGAAGCTTAAGCGTAGAACAATACAATTTATCAAAGAGCCAGTCTAACCAAAGCGCAGTCAGCGGTATGAAACGATTCGGAGAGCAAAGTTTTGCCGTAATATTGTGGTTACTCAATGCCCCAATGCTTGGATCTGAGTTATGTATAAAGCGAAGCGCTTCATTGTTGCTGGAACTAGAGGAAGGCGCTCCCGATAGGGCCAGTGAAAAACTGAATGATCGTTCACAGCAGATTCTCTGGCATCGAAGCCGAAATTACCCGCCACGATATATGGAAGTTTGCATGTATCAGCTAACATCGAATGGACCTCTTTACGGTGCCCTTTACGCGTTAGACATTTAGTTTTAAACGACTGTTTAAGAGACCCCAGCGAACGTTCACGCTCCTTGAAAGATGAGCAAAACTGTTGTGTAATTTAACATAAAGCTAAAGCTAAATATTATTCCGCCGTAAAATAATATTTGTGTCTTAATATCGCAGGAATACGTCTATACTAGTCAACTATACGGGGTGTTTTTTTTCTGCTTTTGATAATATAATTCGAGGAAATCACCCGTGCCTTTTTGCAAAATTATCCTTCTTCATATAGAATACTCTCAGAGGCTGACATTGTTTTCTCGAAAAGCCAAAATGAATATTTGAATAATTAACGAGTCTTTGCAAAATAATTTTTGAACTAGTTACCTTACGGCTAATGCGACAAATTATGAATTATACCTGATGACTTCGAAAGTCATATCTACTTGTAATGAAGTCCGAGGATGACACAAGTTTAGAACTGTGCCTTTCCAACGTTAATGGCGAAATGTATTGATGCTCCCGTAACCTTTGAGTTTGATTGCATAAAAAGCTCTTGAAGTAAGTAGGAAAAGAGCATATTTTGACCGCAATTTTTGGTGCGGATATCTCAAATATGGTTCTGGTTACAAAGTTCGTTCCGAGTGGAGGGGCCTTGCAATGTCACGGGCTGCATTTGGTGCACTGCAATAAGTGGCCTAAAATAATTAGCTTAAAAGTTGGTAGGTGAAAGTCTGGCAATTAGTGAATAATACATTTTGATTTCTTAGACTAAGTAGAGTCAACCTCTTCGATTGTGCAGATTAATAAGCAGATTTCTTGCTATGGCCCATAGGTGAATGTAAAAATGTTGTTAACGTTAAAATAAAACGCCCGCTAATTATGAAACAGATCGAAACATACGCGTTTAACGGCCGATGACTTCTGTCTATATCACAGTCATGGACTGCACAAGAAAATAATTTAGTAGCAGCTGTTGTCGCCTATAATGTCGCACAAAAGCGCTTGCAGGGTACAGAGGAAGATAAACTTATGATAAAAAAAATCTGAGAGGTCGAACTTCCAAAGGACATGTACAAATCTGCGATCTACCCTTGGCACACACTGCGTGTTTCGTGCACGAACAGGTGATCAAACCGTAGCTGCAGAACGCTGAATGTGAAACGAGCTAATTCATGTACGTGTTTTCATTCCATTGCACACGTCGTTCCCGCCAAATTTAAGTGCTCAAAGCTACGTCACCTGTTGTAACTCGTTTTGTCAAAAAAACATCATTTGTGTCATGTGATTGATTACTGAAAGAAAGTGAGTAAATTACTGTGGGCGTTACTGAATGAGCAGCGTCATTGGCAAATTACGAGAAATGCCATTAAACGTAATTTACTTATTTATTATTTATTTAACAATACTGTCGACCCTCTTGCAAGGGTCCTTACAGCGAGGGTTGTGAAAAAATATAAAAGAACATGTGGAATGATCACAAACACAGAATACATCGAAATCAAGCGGTGCACTCGCACAGACGGTCATCCAGAGTTTGTGTGAATTGAGACAGATTAGTATGTTCCACAACACACATCGGTAACTTGTTGCACATTTCAATTACGTTGCGGAAGAAGGAGTACCTGAATGTATCAGTGTGAACGGTATAATCTTGTATAGATCAATGAAGGTTAGTTCTGGAGCTCCGTTTGCCAGGTGCCAGAATGTATGTATCCTTCCTAATATTTATTTGGCCTTCGAATATTCGGAATAATAATTTCAATCAATTTTTTTTGTCTACGCGTTTCTAGTAGGCCCGATTTAGAAAAACGGAGCATTTCTGTGACTGAATCAGTCCTTCAATATCGGGAGCACATAAAGCGCACCGCGTACCTCTGAATTTTCTCTAGTTGTTTCTCCAAATAAATTTGGTGAGGGCTCGATACCTCTGACGCGTACTCAAGAAGTGACTGAGCATGTGTTGGTGGGCTAGTTGGTTAAGCATGATTACAAAGACGGCGCCGGTCATATAGCTCATACAGCTCTCCGGTCATATAAGTGCGCATTGTAAGGCTCACAAGTGCATCCCAGATTTTGATAGAACCAGTGTTCTGAACAAAGCTGATCATCAACTGACAAGGGAAATATTGGAAGCGCTTGAGATCAAAAAGCGTGGTGTTGATAGTATCAGCGAAGCCTCAGTTTCTCTTTCGACAAAGGAACTGGCGTATCTTGAGAGCGGCACTTAGAAGTTATTCTGTATCTTGGCTTCCTTGTGCGATGCAGATGACTGCCCTGTTTATTCTTGTTGTTTTGATCTTTGACAGCAGCTATATATTACTATGTCAAGAAATAAAAGGGGAGGTTACGGGAGCTTGTCTCGTGTCCCCTTCTTCGTGTTTTATTGTATTCGGCGCCGTCTTTGTAATCAAGAAGTGGCATTAAAAAAGGTTTCTAAGCGGCGAGTCGTACATCACATGTAGCACCCTCCAATTTTCTTTGCAGGAAGAATAGCCTCCCGTATGCCTTTGAACAAAGATTATTTATATATATGCTCCACGATAAGTTTTCTGTTATCCTTATTCCCAGGTTTTTAAACTGACTAGTATTTACCAAACACTTGTCACCAATCGTATATGAAAACAAAAGGCGGCCCCTTTTTTGTGGTAATATGTCTATATGTTGATTTAGAATAATGTATTTCCATACTCCATTTGTTGCACCATCCGCTTAACCCCTTTATACAGTTATTTAGTTTAAGTTGGTCTCCTGTGTTTCGTACTGTAGAATAAAATAAACAGTCATCCGCGAACAGTTTAAGATGTACATCTGGTTCCACCACAGCAGAAATGTCATTAATATATATCGAAAATAAAAGCGGTCCCAAGACAGATCCCAGCGGGCCACCTGAGAGCCAGTGAGCCGGAGACATGACCATCGATTCTGACCATCTGGTTGCGATTCGTTAAGTATGCTTTAATCCATTTTATTATAGTAGCATTATGGCCGGTTGTTTCCAGTTTGTCAATCAGCTTTTTGAGTGGCACCTTGTTGAAAGTCTTGACAAAATCTAAGGCGATTGCGTCAATCTTTTCCCTGGCATCAATCGCCATTGCGAAATCATGAATTGTCTCTACGAGTTGTGTGGTAGTGGAAAGGCCTGTTCTGAATCCATGCTGGTATGGGTAAAGTAAAGAATTATTTTCTAAATGGCGAATGATATGCTTCGTTATTATGTGTTCCAAAAGTTTACAAGAAATGGATGTGAGAGATATAGGCCGGTAATTATTCACTATTGTTCGATTGTCGCCTTTAAACACCGGAATAACTATTCCACTGCGCCAATCTTGGGGTACAGAATGAGTTTACAATGATTTTTGAAATATAAGTGTCAAATAACGCGGCGCCCATTCAGCATATCTTTGAAAAAACTGGGTTGGTATGACATGTGCTCCGTACGCTTTTTTTGCATCTAAATTTCATAGCTGCTGAAATACGCCCTCCTGTGTAATTATGATGTCATCCATTTGGCTAAGCACTGTGCTTTCCGAACTAACATCGACGTCATCATCGGTCGCGGTGAATACGGACTGAAAGAAGTGATTAAAGTTTTCTTCAATATCTTTTTTTGTTTATCAGAACCTGATCTTCTTTCCTGATTTCCTCTACCCCTTCCTTCCTATCACTGAAGTATCGCCAAAACATTTGCGGTGATGTTCTGAGGAAGCGGCTAAGCGTGTCATTGAAGAATTTTTTTTTAGAATCCTGCAGGGCTTGCTTCAATCCAGCTCGAAGTCGCGAAACCTGAGTAGTTTTATTTTTGCTTTTACGTAGCCTTTTATTTTTATTTTCATATGAATTATGTTCCTGATTACCCAGGGGCTTCGGTGCTTTGTCTTCTTTATGCGTTTAGGGATGTAGGTGTCCTCGCAGTGTCGTACAATTAGCTTAAAATTGTGCCACAGCTCTTCTACTGTTTCTGTATGGAAAGCAATTTCAAACTCCCCAAACGCAGAGTCCAGGTAATCAAGGATGCAAACATCATCCGCGCGTGCATAATCCTTAATGCGTACAGGGATGCAAAACTGAAGGGTATAAACAGTACCCTTTAGTTTTGCACCTTTCTTCAGCAAGCTTTCGTTTTCTCCGATGTCGTAAAACTTAAGAATAGCTGGGCTACATTTTGCATGTTGGTGTTTACCAAAGCGATGAATTCGCTCAACTGTGTGAACCTGTACACCCATCGTTTCTTTAAATATATTCTCCAGAAGAAGTTCTTTTAGTTTTGACTCTGTTTCTACACCAGAGTCAGTCCCCGTTTCAGTGACGCCAAAGAATAACAAATTATTATGCCGGCTTCCGTTCTCGTAATCCACTAGCTTCGCACCTGTTCTTGAACTATACTTTCTAAATTCCTAATCCTGCTATTCATTGTATCAACTGCATCAAAGAGGCTCCTAACCTGTCTGTCTTTGCGCTCAGTGTGACAATTTCACTTTTAATGTCATCCATCTTACGAGCGAACGCAGTCTGATTCCGAATAATTTCTTCTAGCATTTCGTTTACCTTGGGCCCAGGATTCCCCTCAACATCTCCCGCTATAAGCAACAAGAGAAGCATTGACGAGCAGTCATACAAAATATCGCAACACTTTACAAGTAATTAATTACACGAAATTCTTTGTATGCAAGTTAGGCGTGAGGACATAGCATTTCGTTAAGTTGCAGTGTCGTGAGCAGTATGAGCTATGACCGCGCACACCCGATCACTGTGGGGCCCGAGTTCGTGCACGAAACATGCAGTGTGGGCCAGCGGTAGGGGCTAAAAACACTGAAAATATTGAGAAAGCAATGTCGATTACGGCAAATATAACATCAACAGGGAAAATTGACATTGGTTAATGAAGAGGTTAATGTCAGAAATTTTGATGACAACGCAATTGCAAGGGAGAAATCTTGTTAATCTCCTGCGTTAAGTTGAAGACCATGCCCAGAAATTCCGGAGCATGATCTTCCACACCAGTAGTGTGTGGTCATATCCTGCGAAATTAAAGCAATCAAGGGGCTGCCCCGGCCCCAAAACGTCAATGCGATTTGTTCCTCATTAGGGATGATGAACCACATCGCAAGGTTTAATCCTGACTCTGCGTCTGCATCTGACACCATGTCAGACAGACAGACGCTCGTTCCAGCCGTCACGTTGGGCGAATAGGTTTTTGGATGTTGTCCTACCGACCGATGGAAACGAAATTGGAAAGGAATGTCGGTGTTTTAAATACAGTAACAAAAATACCATGATGCATCAAGATTATTTGAATGAAGTACGCGCATATTAAATAATAAAATGATCAACTGCTGGAAACAAAAGAAAATATTGGCCAATGCCTTTCAGAAAAAAAAATTGCGAATAAAATTTTCTACAAATTAAGCTATTGATTTTAACTAAATAAATATAGCCTATACGTGAACAGAACTTAGTACTCTCAGACTGCCCCTGTCTATGTACGTAGTTCCAATTCCGCAGCTGCATGCCATGCTATGCTGCATGCCACGCTATGCTATGCCATACAGGAAGGAAGTAGGATAAATCAAAACAATGAAAAAGTTGGAACTTATCCACATTATTCCTCCTGTAGTATCACCGCAAATATTACCATGATAATATAATGATAAACGTATTTATTTCATTTTTTTACATTACAACTTTTGAGGCGACACACCCTTCCCCTTAACAAACCACCTTATACTGCTGGGTTCTCGCCCAATTCACCGTAGTTCATGGACGCAATTACTTAAGGAAAGAAGCAAGGCAACAAAAACAAACAAGTAAATAAGACCCTGGTCTTTGCTGGACAAGAATGCTGCTGTCAAAAGTGAGTTCAAACATTGAAGAATAGCTGAAGTCTGCTGTCAGTCTGGCTGCAATGGACGATAGTGCAGATTTGAATGCCTGCGGTGTAGATGAGATTATAGTATTAATAAAAATATTGAAACAAATCTCCACCATCCAGAGGCACTCACATGACAGGTCTGAAATGATTGATTCACTTTCTACGAAAGAAAAGAGTAAACCGACTTGCCCTTTATTAGCCTCAGAAGCTGCCAAAAAAGAGGAAAAGAACAAGTTAAAATGGTGCCGCTTCCCGCACAATTAGTAAACTCATCTAGTACCAGCAGCATCAGTTGTCAAACTTTCTGGCTAAGAACAAAGGGGAACAAGCAAGTTTCAACAGTATTCCAGTTTTCCCATCAAGAAGTTTTCGCTCTCAAAGAAGGAAAAAAACACCTTATATGCTACTGCCAATTATTTGAAAATTAATGACTACCAACGCACAGCTCTCAACCAGCTAGACGAAATACCTTTGTCATGGGAGAACATCTTAAAACCAGGGCCTAAAAGAATTGAGAAGTTTCACGCGCCAAAACAACGGTCTGATAATGAGGCACACCGTAGTCGGGAACTCCGGAAATTTTGACCACGTGGGGCTCTTTAACGTGCGCCTAAACCTAAGTACACTGGTGTTTTTGTATTTTGTCACCATCGAAATGCGGCCTCCATGGCCTCGCATATCACAGGAGCAAAAGACTATAAAAACGCAAACGAGGACTACCGGACTGAATGAGCGTCTGGGATTTATAGCAGACAATTCTAACGACGTCGGCCGCATCACTACAGGACTTTCTCTCCTCTGAAACATTTCCTACCCGCCCCATTCACCCGTGCAGGTTAGCCAACAGAGTTCAGTCATGATTAACCTCCCTGCCTTTTATTTATGCTTCTCCGCTGTCTCTTTTATTAGCGTATAATTGGACATGAAACAACTAGAAGAAAGACCAGGGCAGGAGCTGGACCGAGAAGGGTGCCACTCTGAACTTATTCATAGCAGACACGATTACTTTTATAGGAAAGTTGCCAGCATGAGCAAGTACATTCGCACACGGCAATCAGACCACGGAGATGAAACTGCAAGAATGGGTGCCTATTCCAGCGCACCAGTCCAAGTCAATCCAAGTGCCACACCAATCCAAGTCGCTTAACTAATCAACAACGATCCTGTCTTTTGGCCTAGAATCTGTTCAACGATGTAACCCTACCAGTTAGTGTGTATCACAGTAATAACAAAGTTATCTTCACTACCATTGCGAAATGATGAAAATAAACGCATGTGCCCTTGCCTAAACCTGTGGGATATGCAACAGCTTTGCATGCTTATCCACCTTCACCGATTCACCGAGTGGAATGGCTCCTCATTTTGTCTATTGCTACCGCATGAGGTCGCAACAAGATATATCGCTATGTGTTCGGTTGTGTCCGGCGCGATGGGGCACTTTTTGTAGGTATGGTAGCTGTAGCTTGCAAGAACGCGCGTGCACGCGCACACAGGTTTTCAAGCTAATGGACAAGCGGTGTGTTGCGGCACAACGCTTGTAGTCTATATTTGTTACATTGTATTTATGCACTCGTCGTCATCCCATTGTCCTGATGCGGATGTCGCGTCACTGTCGTCATCGCGTCGTCGTCATGCATTCGTTGTCGAACCGTCGTCGTGATGCAATCGTGGCCATTGCCACATCGTCGTCATTGTAACTTCCACACCCAACTATTGGCATGCCGCCGTCGTGAGCCATCATTGTCACTTCAGTAACGTCATCCCATCTTCGTCATCCCATCGTCGTCATACCACCTTCGTCGGTCTATTGACGTCATTTTTTTGGTCATTCTATCATAGTCATGTTGTCTTCATTTAATCGTGATTATGCGCCGTTTTGGTGTCATCGTAGTCATTGCCCTAGCAAAAATTCTAATAGAAGTCTGTACTAGTCAAGTACAGTTTCGTATTAGATGTATAACTTTTGTGTTAGACCAACAGAAATTTCTATTAGTTGTACTGACTGACCAATAAGACCAATAGGTCATGTGCATTACACGTATTAGACTTATACAAACCACATTGCGTGTCTACTAGTTTCTCTATTAGACATACGACCTGTTGACCTTATACAGATTGTTGCTGGTTTGCTATGCAACATGCATTGCTGAATTCCGTCACTCTTGTTTGCTGCTTGTTTATTGCGAGGGTGAAAGTTTATGAAAAATTTGACTCTATTGAGGACCGTTTACATAGAGAGGTGTCTCTGTTTAATCGCTGAATCATTCAGAATTATGCTGTACAAAACGTGCAGCAGACTGCATTCGCACCTTTGCATTTGTTTCATCGCTCTAAGTTATTGAAACTGGCCTCTATCTCTCTGCGACATACACGAATACGACGAGCGCCTACATGGTCTTGCCAGTTTTGCTTCACTGGCGACGTCTCATAACTAGGCCTCTGTTCAGCCTCATCGCGATGAGTCGTTGAGGAAACATCTAGTGTTTACAGCACCAGCAAATACTGCGCCACGAAAAAAAAAAAGCTCAACGAACAACCAGTCGTAATCTGCAAGGCAGAGTCGTGGTGCCCGGTGAGTTTACCAACGATGGTGCAATCGCAGCAACTATGTATGTTTGCCACTGAAGTTTCGTTAGTCCCGTATTTTCTGTAGAAGTGCTCATAAAGTAATGCTAAACTTTTATCCTAAATTGATAACTTAATACCGCATATAAACGATCATAATATTTATTGATATCAAAGAGCAGCATCACAAAGAAGGGAATTCTGCGGGCGGGGAGAACGTAAAACTGCGACCGTAGTCAGCCGTAGTTGCGCACAGCACGTGTGCATTGGTGGCAGCCATGTTTCAGTGTACTGTAGCCCTATAGTAACTCTATGGTAGCCCACTACTGTAGCCATGCCAAGGCGAGGCCAGCGTAATCTTTAGTGAATGAACGATGTTTTTTATTGAACCCGAGGCGTTGGCACATGCGCAATCTTATTCGTGCAGTAGTATATTTGGATAGTTTCATCTGTGGATGTTATGTCACTTCAAGCCAACGGAAGGTAACTGTTTTTATCCCTGTACTTCGTGATGTTGTGGATCTATCAGCGAGCATCGATGTGATGTGTTTTCCCCGGCGCCCATTCTACCATATGGAGGTAATTATTCTACTTATTTATCTTGTATAGTATAAAGTTGTTTCCTTTTTTTTTATCCCAACGTTGGATGCACTGTACTTCAGTACAGCGTCATTCGGCAGATCGTTGTGCGCATAGCAGCAATGGCATGCCTGTTTATTTCTGCCTAGAGTTGTTCCTTATCTGCTTACAGTTTCGATGTAGCACACAGAACATCTTATGTTCATTTGATCTGCTTTCTAATTGTTCTCTCGTGTCAGGTTACGTCATCCTTCAGTATAATAAACATGTCGAGTTAAGCATATCACACTTTGTCCTAAAATTTGTTTGCAAATTGCGGGGGCATATTATTCCTATTTAGAAGCAAATATTACAAGCCTAAACATTTAGTGGTAGAACTAGCACCCCTGCTTTCAAATGTTTTTATATGTGTGTCTGTTTCTGCCCAGGTTTTTTTTAACCTCTTCCTCAAAAGGACATTCTCTGGTCGAAGATGTGGAGCAAAAGCTCTGACAATCAAGATTCCTGATTTGACGAAGATCTGGAAAGAGGAATCTGTAAAAATGCATGCTGTGCTCATAAATGCTTCTAGCAATTATGCCTGTTTTTCGTTCTGTATTTGGGGCATTGCAACATCTTCTTTCCCACCAGTAGACCTATTAGACTAATAGACTACTATGCCTATTAGACTAATTCGCCGACAGTCCTACTAGACTAATACACCAACAGACCTATCAGACTAACGGACCAATACAGCAATAAATCAATTAGACTAATACCCTAACAGACATAATAGACCGTATTAGTGTCAATAACCTCATAGACTATTAGTTTTTGTATTAGAATTTTTGTTAGGGTGCGTAGCCGCCAGACCAACGCTATCAGATGTCCGTTGTTATACCATCGTCGCCATACCGTCCTAGTCAGGCCATCATCGCCATGAAGTTGTCGCCATCTCACTGTATTCATATCGTCATCTCACTCTGTTGTCGTTTCAACATCGTCATAATTTAAGAATCGACATCTAATTAACGTCACGCTGCCCTCATTATAGCGCCTTTGTCGTCCCGTCGATATCATTCCTGCTTCGTTTTTCCATGATCTCTGCGTCGGCGTCACAGAGTCGTAGTCATGCCTTCATGCTCATGAGCGGCCTTGACAAGCGAGTGCCATAGCAAAATGGATAGATATCAGAATATGTGGCATGTATCCGAAGCAAATTAAGCCTCAGAATTACCGCTGCACATGCAAAATAAACATCACTTCAGGAAAGCACTCTGTGGCTCCATCGATCGAATGCTATTCGCATTACCGTCGACACTCATCGTGAGATTAGTTTTACCGTAATATTCGTGTTCACTGCAGCAAGGGCAATTAGGAACGACGTTCTGAAATATGTTCGCGCCGTTCACAGACCATCCGCTTGTGCGGATGTGCTAAGGCGAATTCGTTGGCCTCTGTCGCCTGTTTTCGAGGTTAACGGCGGTCGTTCGTCGGACTTGCGATGCGAAGGCGACGAGGTAATGGGTGAGTGCTCTCACACAACCAAGTTGCGGATGGGAGAGGGGACTCCCGCTTGCGTCGTTTACCAAAAATTCACCGTTGCAGATGTACAAGTTCCTAGCTGTCTGGCAATGGGAAGCTGGTATAACGCCACGTTAAAAACAAAAATTATGGAGAACTGGTAGCCGATGCTGGATTACCGCAAGTATAAGTTGTCTTCCATTTGAATCAGATGTATCATTGATCAGTATGTTTTAATGCAAATTTGGGCCTTCTGCATAAGCTGCATGAAACTGGTATGGGCGCGATGGACACCAATGGAAGTGCGGGCACGTCAATCGTTCTTGCGTTGAAGATGGTATCACGTGTTGCTGCTTCGACGCGGCGAGAGCGCGCGCGTCGACAATATACGCAGGCTGAGGAGGTTTATTTTAATTTGGTTGCTCATGAACGCTGGCCCTTAAACAGTACTGACTATTTCAGACTTGTTTTGCAACAGCCCCGCAAATAAAGATTGTCTTGACTAATACATGATAGAAACATGATAAAAAAATGACAGGAATATTGCAGTACAAAACAATAATATGACCATTCACCAATCCCACTTTATAGTTTCCCACCTTTTATTTTGTTCTCTTCGGGCATTATCAGTGCTAAAATATACATTTACCGCAAGATATAATCTCTATTATAGTGCGATCGGGCGGATTAGAACTACGCACTAGTATGCAGCACGATACGCTTATTATGAGCTAATAAAGGTGCGTGCTGATATTGAAGGCACTTCACCGTGCGTACGGTAAAACTTATAGCCTGCTAAAGAGATTTATCGACCAGCGATATACTTCAAGCATGAAGTCATGCAGATAATGAAGCTGCATTTACTGGGCGCCGATGGCGACAGTTACGATCCGTTTTAGCCAAACGATGCGATGCGGGCGTATTCGCGCGTTGTACTGCGCCCCTTGTTTGATGGTTGGAGTGGGTATCTGTTTCGTGCACTTGATAACTCGGTAGTTGGCCTTTCTTATCGTCTTCCCAGATAATGTCACCCGAAAAGTAAGTTTCAGAAACGCCTAAATTGCACTCGAAACATGCCATGGAGCTTCGAGGGCAGGTCGCAAGCGCTGATCGTGTTCTCACGAAATCATCCAAATTAAGATATCTACACTACATGAACGCCCGGCAAGGAATCAACTATTTCACTTAAATCCTTTTGAAAGACTTCTGATGCCAACGTGATTTCACATGGCATCCGCAAGAACCTGTGCCATTCATAAGGAGTGGCGAAAGTACAAATTCTGTATGTTTCTTCGTCGATATTAATTTAACGAAAACCAGTTTTGTGGACAAGTCGACTGAAAATCCTTGAACCTGAGAGTTCCGCGCCTCTGTCCACACATCTAGGCATCTCGTCGTGCTCTCGTCTCATCATTGATTCTTCTTGGATGTACAGAAATCCGCAGCTTTCCATCTTTTTTCTTGCTAATAACGAAGGGGCTTACAGATGCATTACGCTCGTCGGTCTTTATTATGATTCCCACTTGCTCCTTTTGTTTCAGTTCGCTAATACGTGGTTCCCACAGGGCTAAAGGAACGCGTCCACAGTTTTAAACACTGGTACGGCAACTGCAGAAAGAAGCATCGTGCTTTGTCGTCGTACGCAGCCGGTACCTTCGAAAAGCTCACCGGATTCTTGAACGCCCTGGAAGCTACACGGAGCATTACACTAGCCTTGGGACCGATTAGCGCTTGTCTTCCTTTCTTAGCGGCGTAGGAATTGTGGCGCCGGCACCGGTCTACTACTTCGTGAGTTATGACGCCTATGCGCTCACATGACGGAGATGTCATCGAGCACAAAGTTGCGTTAATGTGCTTAAAGCATTAGACACACCATCTTTTGGGTACCGGGGCACACTGAGATTGAGGGCAACCAAAGGGTAGATAGGATCGCTCGCGAGCATACAAACCGAGCGGATCTAAACAGAGATCCTGAGGACTTCAGGACAGTGATCCCAACGTACTCTGACATACTAAATTACCATAGAGGGACGAGGATCAAACATCCCCCGCCTCACAATACACTCAATCAAGAACAGGCAGTTTACTGGCGAAAGCTGCAGACAGGAACTTTCCCAAATTTACATAAACTATACAAAATGTTCCCAGGTCAATACAGGGACACCTGCCCGTGGTGTGGCGCAATACCCACACTTTATCACATCACATGGGGGGTGCAATACGAATAAGGCATTCCACAAAATAGAAAATCCGAGTGCGGAGCAGTGGGAGAGCGTGCTCTCCAGCGGCGACCCTAGCCTCCAACGGAGGCTGGTGGATCATGCCCGACGAGCAGCCACGCTCAGTGGTGCCTTGTAATAGGGGCGCCAACCATGCAGGCCGGAGATCGGCATCAACCAATAGAAGATGAAGAAATCCGGCCCGACCGCTGAATTACTCTTTCTAGGGCAATACACTTTACTTCCTCCTCCTCCTCCTGTAGGTTAAATACAATGCGAGGTTAGCTTGAGTTGCTCTGTCAACATTTAACTTCACTTTCCTACGACCTTGCCTTCACCATCCAGCTGCATTCATTCCGTACGCTGCCGACACACACCTCCAGCATTTCGAAGTCACTGCTGCCGTGCTCCTCCTGGAGCTCATGGTCGCACAGCGTTCTTCAGGAACAAACAGTAAAGTGATTGTTTGCCGTGCAGATTCTGCAGGTTCAACCATAAGCTTGGCATTCGCGTGGCTTGTGTTCTCTGCCGCATCGTGAGCATATAAACTTTGTTTCAGGCTTTGTTGGTGCCCGGACAACCTTCACTGTATCTATTTGCGTTACCTTATCTGTGCAAGCCTCGCACTGCGAAGCGGCTGCCACTGATGCTTTGCAAATTTGTTCGGATTTAGGCAGCGCGAGCTCGTTGTCTCGCAGAAGTTCTGCTCGCAAGCTGTCATTGTTTTGTCAATAACTATTTGGCAGAGAATCATAGTCTACCAGTCCTCCGTAATTGCAAGATCTGGCTTGCATCCTGACGTCTCATGCAAACTCTTCGAAACATCGCTCCACTGCCTACAGCCTTTTCCGGAACAAATATCGCTGATAGACTTCATTTGCCTGAGCAGCCCAAGAACTGTGAAGCTTTTTGACAACTGCTAAGTAATCCTACGAGCTTTCACCTTCACTGAAGGAGAAGTTATTGAAAACTTCAATTACGGCTTTCCCGGCCAAGCTCAACAGCATTAATGCCTTCACTTCATTACTCATAGTGGCTTGTCATGCGATTTTACTGCCATAAAATACCGCCCAAGCTTTTGCTTAAAACGTTACCAATTCTTCCCTACATCACCTACCGAGGGTATAGTCGCCTCGGTGCCTGCAGCAAGTACAAGTCCGATGTTTGCTGCTTCCAAGGTATTGCTCCTGGTTGCACACGTTGCACCATGTGACCACTTCTGACACCATCTAAGGTTTTGTGTGTTGGGCACGTGTGCGGGGCATTGACAAGGCCGACATGGTAGAAGGCAAACTGCAACGTTATTTACTGCATATTGGTTATATACCAACACCAATAGGAAGTAAACGAGAATGGGCACGGCTGGTTCAGTGGGGAAAGAATGATGTATGAGGTATGCGTGCACATGTTAGCAAAACGCGACGCACTCATGACGTTTCTCTAATATTGGTTCCGTTGAGCAAACTGCTCGGCTTTGATGTCTAAAAAAAATCCGCTCAATATGGGGAACATCGCAGGATCTGACAAATACGAAAGGAGCCTCTCTCCGTTTTCATCAGATTTTGCGCTGTTCCCTCTGTACGATGCGCTACCAACAAAGACGTTCAATTGGAAACACTAGTCAATAGCTACCATTTGTATCATTGCATAACGGTAAGCAGTAAAAAGGGCGAGCATTTCAATGAGTTAAAGGCACCGAGAAAACGTTGCACTAGCAGAAATGGTCACTCTCTCGTGCAGCAGTGGGCCGCTGATATCCGGAAAGTGAAAAAGAAAAGCTTCCGAAATTCGGAAGGATCTGTTTCGTCAATTCAGCCTCGCTTTCTTGCGCGTGCTATCAGTTGCACAGTCACAAGCGAGGGCTGGTCAGTGTAGCCTTGATCATGTATACTGCAACGGCCCGATTGTAAACACGCCTACAGCATCGCACAAACTTGCCGTTGTTAGAACTCGCCTTCCAAATATGTGTGCGTCGGTCGCGTACTGCTTCAATTCGATTTGTTCCATGCACATTTCACCTCGCAGTAAGAAACAAGCGCGACGGTGTAGCGGCGTTACACAGAGGTGTCACAGAGGTTTGGATCAACCACGTGGCTTGTCCAGAAATTAAGTCCCGAAGAACTTCCTTCGCTGGCGCTCCTTACTTCTGGCCCCAACGCTAGCGTGCGCATCTCTTCGAGCAAGCAGTTACCGCACGTGCCGCTCCGGCAACTGGTGGGACTTAGATCCTCTTGGGTAGCTCTTGCCAACGACCCCGCCTAGTGATCTAGGGACTTCCCTAGCCATGAGAAAGATACATAACCAAGTGGATCGCGTAACGCATGGCTCTTTCTCCTATACACTCATCATGTATTAACTCGTTTCTTTTCCTGCATAACTCTCCTCGTCCCTGTTCGGGCCGCCACTACCACTTCCGCAACCAAGAAGGTTTGCACGTCTCATCCGCTACATGAAGCAACCTCGCCAGCCTCTCAGCCACACGTGACACCGTCGCTCGTGATGTCCGGGTCATAAACTTGGCAGAACTGCGGCATGATATCTGCCGGTGTCAGCTTTTCGGCGCCCCAATGACTGATTACTTCACAAACTTTGCATTCAGGGGGAGACTGCACCGGAGCTGCAATCTCTTGTTTTGCATCTGTCATTAGAAACTCCTTCTACGTCCCGTGGAGGTTTCACCGGATTTGCGTCCGTGCAAGCGCGTCGTCTGCAACCATTGCCATTTTTAGGGCTTTAGAAAACAAAACAGTCTCCAACAGTGAAACATTTAGCCAGCGATGCTGTGGTGCAGGCTGAGGTGGCATTGCTCGCGGCAACGACAGCGGTACACATAGCTTACTGCTGCGCTGAGAAATCGCTAAATGAATAAACGGTGCACATCTGCAAGAACAGCTGAGACATGAACTCATCAAACAGTATAAACATTGTTTTTGTTTATTTGATTGTTTGTTTGTTTCTGTGATGGATGCGTGCCTCATTCGGAAATTCCACGAGGCCTATTTCTGAACAACCGTCATGCTTCATTGAAACGACCATAACACTTTTGTCTAAAGGGTAAAAGTTTATTTTACATGTCGAAAAGGGCTGCACGGTACCTTTGCTCTAATTAGATAAATTTGGTGCAGTTAAGTTTGTGACATTCCGAAGAGTGTTGCACGCCACTGCACTATCGAGCTCAAATAATGCTAAGCATTCCATTCCTGTATCAAGTCATGCAATGAGCGCGCCTTCTTAAAGTGACGGCAAAGACACCGTTTACTTATACTGTAAATCACGAAAGCTGCGGTAAGGGCCAGTCCAGACAATAGTAAAGAGGTCTTTTCATACGTTACAATGATGAAGGCAGTAAAGCAGAAGCAACATTTATGCCCAGAATGCATAGCTGCGCTGCGGTTGTACAAAGATACTGTGGGAAGACGCTTGTGGAAGTCACCACTTGTGGGAAGACGTGTGGTTTATGATCTTCCCGATTCTTTATCACTCGTCGGTCAAACAGAGACGAAATCACTGAACGCGGCTGGTCCTATCGTTTCTTGTTCGAGCGCTGGCTCCGACCGCACGGCAGGCGGAGTTGCGTGCACATGCGCTACTTCGTTATCGTCGATTAAGACGCCGATGCCTCGCCATGATAGAAACATCGGTCAAAAGTGGTCACTTTGTTAGGTATGTTGAGATGTGCACTGAAGTTACTTGTGTTAGTGAAAAGTATGTGTTGCACATTGGCATAAGTTAATCTAAAGTCAGTGCATGTGTTTGAAGGGCGAAGATTAGTGCTAGTTGGTTTTCCATTTTATACTGCGTGGTACAGCGCCAAGTGGGACAGGGGACGCAGGAAGAGTGTTTGTCCTCGTTACTTCCTGTGTCCCTTGTCCCGCTTTGCGCTGTACCACACAGCATGTGTTTGCCGGACGACTCCTATGTCCGCGTTTTTCTCCGGCGCTACGAGTTCAGTCGTGGTACACGAGCCAAGTCGATGTTACATATGTTAAATTCATGAGCCCTCCAGTAGAAGCGCATTAAGCTTTATCGAGATCGAATCAGTCCATGAGTATATCAGGAAGAAGAAACTAGAAAAATATTTCGATAGATCCAATCGAAGCAGCTTGGCTGTCCATGGTTTTGATTAAACTGATTTCTAGTAAAGCTGGCTAAACCTGGTTTCCACTGAGTGACACTTGGTCAGACATGATGTTTGTGAATATGGAGGGCTTATGGTTATTCTGGCTATTACCCAAATTCAGCAAACCAGTGTTGGTCTTCTGCTCAAATGCAGGCTGTGTGCGGTATTCACACGCAGCTATCTGCTATAGTGGTCAAACGAAATCCGGGCAGTGGAGCGCGTGGACGAAGCAAAACATCAAGTTAGAGTGCGCGCTGTCGGCTAGTCATCGCGCTCACATATGGTTTGCACGCTGAGTGAGATTCTACTCGTTCTACTGCGACAACGCAGTTTATATGTTGGTCAATGTACTTAAAACGTTAGCATTCTTAGGGCACTTCAGCAACTTTTCGGGGGCTATCTATCTATCTATCTATCTATCTATCTATCTATCTATCTATCTATCTATCTATCTATCTATCTATCTATCTATCTATGGATGGATTAATGGATGGATGGATGGATGGATGGATGGATGGATACAACTTTCTTGTACATCCGAAAAGGTTTGACGCGACCCGGGCTCAGGTCTCCCACGGGGGAACGTCAAGACCCTGCCTCAACGCCGCCTCTCGGACTTGCTAGACTGCCCACGTCTGGATTCCGAGGTCTGAGCTGCGCAGAGCGGCGGCCCACCTCGACGACAGGGTCTCCGGAGCAACTGCCATCCCTCCTATAACTACAATGCACTCCCACAGCATGTGTTTGAGTGTTGCTGGTACTTTCTGGCACAATTTGCACGTGTCGTCCTGATGCTTATCTGGGAAGATACGTTTCAGACGGAATGAATTGGGAAGGTGTTCGTCTGAAGTTGTCGCCAGGCGACGGCCTGCCTCCTGTTCAATTTGGGACTCGGTGGTGGGTATATCCTTCTGGCGTTCAAATAGGCACTGGTTATGTCGTTGTATCTGGTGAGCCTGTCCCGTTCTGCTCGAGAAGCGTTCGCTATCGTGCGAGAGGCGTTGCCCTGTTCGGCGCGGCGGGTCATGTCTCGTGCCGTCCGGTGCGCCGTCTCGTTTAGGTTCGGGAGCGCGTCGCCTTCCGTGGTGGCGTGCGCGGGGAACCATATGATCCTCGAGCTCGCGGTTTTGTATCTGCCCGCTTTGGACAGAATGGACAGGGGTTCCTTGGAAATTTGACCTTTGGCGTAATTCTTTACTGCCATTTGCGAGTCACTTAGTACGACTTCGCATTCCTGTTCTGTGAGGGCCAGCGCAATCGCTACTTCCTCCGCTATTTCCGAGTGTTTGGTGTATACACTGCATGTGGTTCTGATTTTTGACTCTGCATCTATGACTACGGCGGTGTATTTTTGGCCGTCCGCATATTCGGCTGCATCGACAAAGCGCGCGTTTCTCTCCCTGCCGAATGAACGGAGCAGAGCCTCGGCTCTTGCCTTTCTTCTACCTCGGTTGTAATCGGGGTGCACGTTTCCTGGGATGGTTGCCACCGTAATGGTCTCTCTGATTTTGTTGGGGATTTGCATTTTCTGGCCGTGCTGGTTGTGGCACGTTATGCCGAGCGTGTTCATAATGTGCCTTCCCGTCGTGGTGGTAGACAGGCGTTCGAGCTGCGAGATGCGTTGTACTTCGGCTATGTCTTCTAGGGTGTTGTATATGCCCATCTATCTATCTATCTATCTATCTATCTATCTATCTATCTATCTATCTATCTATCTATCTATCTATCTATCTATCTATCTATCTATCTATCTATCTATTTTTGTAGCTTGCCTTGTTACCGCCTACCTAATTTACTGGGTAGTAAGTGGTCGAATGAGTAGCGCATGAGGCTGCTGTGCTGAGGTAACAGGTTTCGAAGCCAATGATCAAGCCAACTTGGGTCACTGAGTATGTGGCATAGTGTACATACGTACCGCTCTTCAACAAACCTCTTTCACGCCGACGTGGGTCATTGTAGATGCAGGACTGGTAGTTACCGCTGTTCGAAGAAACGCTTTGACGCTGGCTGGGAGTACTGGGCATGTGCCACTCGGTCTGTGTTGATCTCCTATGAACCTCTTTCATGCCAACTTGGGTCACTGGGTATGTTTCGGTAGGTGTGTGCGGCTCTCCAATGAAAGTTTTTGACGCTAACTTGGGTAACTAGGTATGAGCCATAGGGAATTTGCCGCCTTACTATGACAAAACATATCCCTTAAATTTATTAGATGCTGAGCGGAATTGAAGCCACGTCACAAGTATGCCTCAAGGACAGCAAGCCGACGCATTAGCAGACTGCGCCATAAATGCGCTGGGTATGTGCTGCTCTTCGATGAACCTCTCGCAAACTTACATCACTGCAGTATGTGGCACTGAGTGGGTGGCAAGCGAGGGAACCATTCTAAGCGTTAGCAGGCACCGGCGCGCCACGCATCTCGTCTCGGAGGCCAGGCGCGGACATCCTGGCAGTGCCCCTAGATGGCACGGCGTTTGCAGAAAGAAGTGCGAGAACGGCCCTGTTGCCGCATTACGCGATTCTCAGCGTTCGCGCACTCCCGCGCGCCATGCATTTCGGAGGCCACATGCGGGTTCTGCGGTAGCGGCTTTATATGGCGCGAAGTGTTCGTAGGCAAGCGCAAAAGAGGAGTCTGACTGCAGTGCACGCCTCATGCCTAACTCGTTTCGAAGCTGGCAATACGCTTTGTCGCTATATTTAATGCTAGCGCATTATCGTCTGAAGACATCATTGAGATGGGTTCTGCCGCAAGTTTTTTTTTTCCTCTATTGCGGTAGTAACTGTATGGACACTTCAGGTGACTTTGGATCGTCGTTGATACCGTGGCGTTCCGTATAAAGTGCAAGTGCGATAAAATCGCTCCCGCGCTTCGTATGCTGCGGATGTGAGGGAACGAGTGCGAGAGTGAACCGATAAGGATGGTGGCTTGATGCGTGACGCCTTCTGGCGCGCGTAATACAGTGGGGGGCACATGAGGGCGTGTCTCCTATTCTATCCCGGCAACGGCTGCGCGTGGCGGCACTGAGCGACCGTGCGCGCCGTATTTAGGAGGTTATTCGCAACGGCTGGTCAATGTGGGCGAGCCAACACGAAGGGGAATTCGCTCGCCGCTGCTGCCGGTCTCCATCACGCCAAAGTTCTGATAGCGGTTGTGCGCGGTCATCGTGTCAGGTATATTCATGTTTTCCTGGCCGCGCGTGACACCACGATTGTTAACTTCATTAGTAAGGCAATGCTTACTGCAATTTATATGCACGATAAACCTACAAACTTACTTCGTGTACTTGTTTAATACCTTATTATCGCTGCCCTTGCTTCGCCTTTACGGGCCAATTCCGTCTTTCTCACCCCACCGCTGCAGCACTGATTGCCACTTGCCGGTGCCGTTGTGGTTGCTAGCGCCGTTGCTACTTGTGCTGTCCTGGCACTGCCCGCCACTATTTCTCATTACTCAATTTACAATTATACGCTGAGAGCTCTTTGCTTGCGGAATTAAACAGAGCGATGTGGGTCAGGAAACTTAGCTCGTGTAAGTGTACCGCACTGCGCGATCGGCAACAGAGCTAGTCGCAATGACGTCACTTATCAACGGGGCCGCGGCGACGGGGTAGAGAGCGTGGCAACCTAGAGATCGACTTTTTATTGAAAAGCGAGGCGATCAAGGAAAAAATAGGCAAAATGGTAGACTGGAAAGGATTTATATAACACACGCGATAATTACAAGCAGGCTAAGTTGGCATTTTTTGCCACCCCGTTTAGAAGCGACTGCCACTAGAAATCACCATCAAGATAAAAGAACGCACGGCTCCAAAAAAATCCTAGCAATACTATTGCAGCATAGAGCGAGTAGCCTCAAACTCGGTGTGGAAACCATGTTATTTTAACACGAGCAGAATTTGTAGGCATTCCCTGTGGCATTAAGGCCACGGACAGCCAACGTGCCTCGCTTAAACACGTAGATACTGCCACTACTGACGAAATCCTGGACTAATTGGGGCTCGCTAAAGCTTAAGGGTCATGGACTGGCGTGCTCATGAATTCAACCTTTTATAAGATCGGGTTTGTTGGTATCCTATGACTGCACTTATAGCGCCCACACAGGCACTGACTTGCGATTAACTTGTACCAAGGTGCCGCTCATCTTTACCGCTAGAAGCAGCAACTTCATGATTATCTCAACTCAAGCACCAACACACCTAATAAAGTGACTACGCTTGAACAAGGTTGCACGAGTTCAAAGTAAAATTAGCCAGAGTTTGTTACTGAGCAAAAGATGAAGTTTCATTTCTTTGTGCAAATATTGCTTGCCTCTGAGAGCAATCTAGCTCAAGAAGTAGAATTCTCCCGCATGTCACGGGTGATCTTTCAAAATTCTGCTCATGATAAAATAAGGCTCTCCGAATAGGCAAGCGAACGTGCATAACGATGACTGCCCGACGGCGCCAATTCTATCATTCGACCTCTTTGCTACATTCAGGCCACTCGCTGCGCTGTTCGCATTTCATTTGACCATTATAGCACATTTTATGCGACGCCTACAGTCTCTAGGCTATGAGCTGCGCTAGACTTTAATTTGCATCACTTCTAGGTGATCGCCATCCTTTGCCGAGAGGCTGAGGAAGCTGGCAGAAAAAAATTACGATAACAATATGCCTGTTCTTATCTGTGGCCTTCCGCCTGGCGTCTCTCGGCGCGCCTTTGTCCTCGGCTGTTGTCATCAAAACCATAGCCGCTCCGGGGCCGACGCCGACAGGGATCAATAGTATGAATGTTAATTGTGCTTCATTAAATGCAGGTACGAGAACAGAAATATTCTGCTCTATAGACCGTGCAACGATGCAAGTGCTTTGAATACGTGCAAGATTGGCACAGGTTGGCTGCCGCTCTTGCTTATTTCGGCAGTCAGCCATTGTAAGAGGACGTTAAATTCGGCACTTGGCTGTACTGGAAATCAAGTTGTCGGGCTTTCGACCACATCTGACTTTTTAAACTGTACCAGATCTGGATGCTAGGCAAGTAGACATTTCTATTATGTTCTTCCTCAGTTCCCTCTTTCCTCGTCGTCACCCATCCTCTTTCTTTCTCTTTCCATCAGTGCAAAGCAGCTGGCTACAGGAGTCTATCTCAGGCCAACCACACTATACTGCTTATCATCTTTTCCACTCTGTCTGTACCGATAGCGTGAGCAAAAGTGAGCTCTCAATTTAACACATTTTTGCGTGAGCTGTGCAGAGAACAAACCACACACCTCGGCCCAAATTTAACTAAGATTAAAAATATTTAAAAAGTTTTTTATACATTGAGATTATGTATGTATACGGTATGTACGTATAGATTATGTGTGTATGTCTGTATATGAATTGTGTATACGGTGAAGAATTGATGAGAGAGATCTAGACACATGTGGGTTCACCACATGCAGGCAAATTTTGCCGTTGATCAAGAGCTTTCTAAAAAAAACTCATGATGCCGTCGTCTACGCCGGTAAAGGCGCAGTGTTTTTTTTTTATTTCATTCTACCCATGAATACAGTTGCGCACGTGAAATCACGTGCATAAATACTTATGAAATATCTCTGCAAAAACATTAAAATAAAAATAACATTGAGCACCATTCTAAAAGGCTCTCTTCGGCGAAAATCACGAAAAGCGGACAAAATATATAATATACAGAAGAGGCCAGCAGTGCTGCTAGCTTGCTGCGCATATCACAGACATCTCTTTGCTTGAAGCCTGTTCAATGCTTCAAGCACTTATCCTTGTGGGAGCACCGAGTTACGAAACTGTACGGATTTGTAGTGGTATTAGAAAAATAGAGCTCCCTCTGTTCACAGCCCATCTGCTTGGTCTTACGCTCAGCTAAGTATTTCCGACACAGGACAAAGAATCCATGGTTCAGTATCTACTTATCTGGCGGCAACATGTCTCAAAAGGTTCACAAAATGTAACTGAGTAGTAAATACATCCAAGAACTACGTTATACCAGAGTCGACTTTCAAGACACTTTGTTTATATCATTTGCTATGCGACGCAATTACTATGAAATATAGTGCACAGAACATAGCAAATCTTCTGCACTTCGCCAAGGCGTGATTTCATGACGTTTTCGGACACTCCCACAAAGTCAACAAATTCTCAAGCACAATTTTCAAAGTTCGCTGCCGACACCAACATTATTAAAAGAAAAACAAATCAGCAACGATCATGCGGCCAGAAACGAGCACTTTGAGGCACTTGTCGCTTAAGAACAAACCGGAATCAGTAATCTGACGTTCACAAAGCCGCGGGGCTGACAGGATGTTCATATCGCACCAACTAAAAGTTTCAGTGTCGCTTCAATACACACATAACTTTACACGTAACTCAGCAGGCAGCGTTCCCCAAGATGTCTCCCCATTCTTTATTTAGCACTGCATGCTTGGCTGGTTAAACTTCCCATTTTAACTCAAAGCCTAGGCAGTGGGCGCAGTGTGAGGAACCACTATGAGACACAGGTCGCAGCAAAACTTCCACAAATCTGTGTATTCTGCTGCAGGATCCATATTAACTTTCTTACACTGAGCATTGTTGGGAAAGTTGTAGCTGGTTTCTGAGCACCTTCGTTGAGTCAATACACTAATCTGAGCGTCGCATACCATAGCGAATTCAGAAGGCGTGGCGCAAGCGAGTACGCAGGCTGGAGTGGACGGTCGTAAAGATCTTGACACTGGACGGTTAGGGGGACGCACACTCGGCAACACCACAAAGCGCACCTGGTGCATTGCTGCGCCCTCTGATGGTACAGACCGGCTGGTGGTCAACAAACAGAGTCACCGCAATGGGCTGTTCGTTGAGCGACGCCGCTGTCGTTGCCAATGGAAAGAGCCGCTGGCTGCGCGGCAGGCCAGTTTTCTACCCTTTCAACGACAGTACATTGATCGTGGCGTCACGAGGTGTCTTTGGGCGAAGGACACACGACAAACATGGAGGCGTAGCACGATGCGAGGGCACACACCAAGGCAACCGCGACGTACGACGCTACAGTGTGCGTCACCGAGAAGATGTAGCCCATGAGGAACGTGAGAATCACTTGGGACAAATACTCGGCGGTGGCCAGTAGTGCCAGGCACTGACCCACACCCGGCGTGTACCGAGATCCCTTGAAGTACTCCTGCGAAAAAAACGAAAAAGAAAACAGGAAAACGGCTATGATTCACTCAGGCGCCTTTAGGGGAAACGAAGTGAACCACCAGCTGGAGAAAATTCGCCTTTCTTGACGCGATGCTCGAATCATTATCTTAGTCCAGCGTCATGACAGACGTGGTGCATTCAGGACGGTCCGATAAAATTTGCTTCATTAATTAGTGGTCACACTTAGTGCCGCGCTTTTCTATTCCGAAACGCTAGAAATGGAGGCATTGCTCGTTGCTATGCATTGAAAAAATTCGTAGCTCCCGAAAGAGGATGAAAGAGAGGCGACAGGTGTTGGCTGTTCGCGGATACACAAGGTTGCGAGGCTTAATGGCAGTCCCTTGGACGAAACGCTATCTTTGGTCATACTTAAACGAAAGTCTCTATATGCATGTCACTTTGTGCATCGTCATCCAGAAGCGCGTTGCGAGACAGCAAACAAGCCACTGCACACGACGAAGCCGTATGGGACGCTAGCTTGCGGCCACTTGCGGCACACGATGCTGCTTCGGCCTAGAGTTACTGTACATGGCTCCCGCAGAGAGTCATATACAGAAACTCTACGTCGGCCTGCTTGCATTGCTGTACAGCTCCTGGTTACCAATCCATTTGGTGTTGCGTGCTCGTAAATGTAGAGCACATCTCTAGAGAACAGCAGGAGGACTCGCGATGTCTCCCTTCTTGACGTACATTGTTGTGGTGGTAATAACATATCGCCTGTGCTATAGTGTCCCAAGCGCCTAGACCCTAGCTGAGCCATTCCACACAATCGTTAATTGTGATTACCCATCGTTAAGCCTCGCTTATTACGACATTATTAACTATGGTTAAGATGGGATGAAGATCTGAGCTAGCTGGGTATGGTTAATGCTTGAAAACAGCGCACGAAAACAGGACTAAGGTAATCTTTCAGTTGACAGGTGTAAGACCCAAGTGAAACGTTTCTCGCTTTTTAGTCTCATGCTTTCCCTCAACCTGTACTAATGGGAAATAATTGCTATTGTGGGCAATCTTATCATACCGCCATCATGTTCTCTGTTATTTCGTGGAGTAGACCTGGTTTCACATTGTATCTTGAAACATTTAATGGTTTAGGTAGCTTCTGAGGGAAACTATGCACATGCGGCAAGAGTAGCAAAGGCATCTGCAACTCTTAGAGTGCAATAAAAAGAGAGAAAGGTCAGAAATGAAGCAGTGCGGGCCGAAATGTCTAACCTATTGGAGCACCCGCTGTATGCTTCCTAAAGTGAACGCACATGATCCGGACGTGAATACAAATAGTGTGCTAGCGGAGTGGCGCCAATTTGCGGTCTGATCAGTGCTCCTACAGGATAATGAAAATGTACTGCAAAGTTCTCCCGCATGGATCAACAATCCTGCGACTCCACTACTAGATTTTGCTAGAGTGTCAGGGTGACCGCTCTTGCGTCTAGCGTAAGATAAGGTCGCGCGATTTGAAGCGAGGCACAGATAGGTATTTACAGATCTACTAGCGCCATAACTTGTGCAGTTAACAAAAGGATTGCACCATCAATGTTTTAGCACTGCAGTAAACGGAGGTGTGTAGGAAGATGTGGCTTTAAAAAGGCTCTCACCGGTCACGTTCTGCGCGCAACGAGCACAAGGGCATGTTTGTGGAAACCCAGACACTCAACACATTATAACAAAGAAAACACAAGGTCAAGCGGCGTTCCCGGAATATAGGCTTGTTTTTTATTATTACCTTTTTTTTGGTTGGAAGCTGGCGCCTGAAACACTCGGCAGCCCGACATACGGACTTTGCCGTTCGAAATTATGCAGTCGGTGCGAAAAATTTACGCTATGCGGGCTTCGCGAAAAGGCTGCAATTCAACTCCATCTTAATATTGCAGGCAATGAAACGGTACGACACAACCCATTACACGCATTATTACAGGTAGCAAAATAAACAGGTAGCGCACAATGAGTAGCGGTATAGGAAGTGAGTTGGTGTGCCGGAGCTAGAGCCAAAAACCTTGCGCTGCCCCGCTCGCACGTGGCACATTTAGTACTATGACGTCATCACAATCACCTCCTCGGAAACAAAACCGAAACTGGCTGTACAGAAGCTACATTATTCAATTATTTGGGACACTCTTAGGCTCGATTTCTAGTAATTTGTTTAAAGTTTAGATGTGTAAAAGCTTCGCCTAGCGCAAGAAAATGAGGTGCCGAAAATGTACCGTCAGTACTCCTTTAAGGTTACGTGATGCGGTGGCGATGCAACATCCTGCAACAAGCCGCTCGCAAAGCCAAGCTTACCTGCCTGCTTACCGGTTGTGCTTTGTGTTTGTCACCCTAAAGAAGAAAACTGTGGATGAGAAGCAATGACGGTTTCTACGGGGTATAATAAAATATAAAATATCCGAGGTCACTGAAGCACTTATGACGAGTCGTGCATGCGGAAGCATTAATGTTCATTTGAACACCGCTGAGCGGTCCTTCGGTTTACGAGCTCCTCGCGGGCAAGCCCGTGTGTTGCGACGCTTGGCGCGTTTTGGTTTGGTTTTACCGGGGCGCAGTTAGAATGCAGGCTAGAGCTTGTGCGTACATGTAACGCGTGGAATTATTTTATATCCATATATTTGTTTACATCCATTTATATTCATCTATATCAATGTATATCATATCCATATGAGCTCAAAATATTGGGTTCCCTATCAGAATATCTACATCTGCTGAAAAACAGTGCGTAAAAAGTCGTTTCCGTTAGCGAGCGATGCAGAATGACGCCTCGATCAGAGATTACCATTCCAACTACGAAGCAAGTTCGCAAGTTGTTTGGTACCGAGACAGTCGGCGCTTGTCAAGTCTTGTAATCGCTTTGGCGCATGCAGATCCTCTCCCACACCGTTTCAAAGGTACACTTCCTTTTCCTCTTCTCCTGAAAATGTCTCCGTGTTTTCTGTTTCAGCAGATGTAATTTTTTTTGTGTGTGCGTTACTGTGGATTGGACCGCGTAGAGAACGTTGGAGGAAAGAAGGAAAAACGATATGTAGAAGCTCAGCCTAAACCCAAAGCCTTCCCAGGCTGCTTTTGACCTCACTTTGACGTTTCATAACACTTTGACTTCCATCGACATACACTGACAAAAAACAATCAACGGCACCTGAAGGCAGAATCAGAAGTGAAAGCTTCACCGGAACTCTAATCTTGACGCTTCACGTGACTTGAACAGTGCTCACTCAGATCGCTCAAGCCATGCATCGTGGCCCAGCGAATTGCGTTATGCAAAGCGCTGCAATTTTCGCGTCTAACCGCGGGGATAGCTCAGCAGTCAGCACAATCATACTATGATTTGCAGGCGCCGTACATAAGATGGCGCGGGCTGTTTCAGACTATTTCTTACCTGGCTGTTCTCGCAGTAAAGGCACGCCAGAGCATAGGGAATGGAGTCGAGGGCGGCGGCTGCGATGCCCGTCAAGGCCGACAGGGAAAGCATGCTGACCAAGTCGGTGAAGACGAGCAGGCCGGCCATGGCGATCGCGAACGTGCCGATGCCCAACAAAAGGCCAAAGCGCTGGCCGAAACGACTCGTCACCCGCCACTGGATGGTCAGGGAGTACATGGATGCTGCGAACAAAACAAGCGAATGAAAACGGCACAGCGCATAGAGTTCGACTACAAATGACGTCACGTGCAACGGTCGACAAGCAGATGGGAGCCGTTTCTGGGACGAATTCTCACTTCACTTCAATTAAGCAGTTGAAACCGGGCAAAAGTGCATAGGCTCAAGCTTACAGAGAGACAGCTTCCCATCTTTCTTTCTTTTTTTTCTTGCCCTCGTTCATTACAAGAGCGATTGAATTGTGCATGCAAGTTAAACTGAGCCGTCGAGGCCATGCGGCCACTTATGCTCGAAATTGCGGGGGTATCCCTAGGAGGCACAAAAATTTGAGCAGAAACCAATTGACAGGAAGGATTCACAGTAGATGGAATGGTTATCGAGGATATTAACCAGTTACAAGAGCTTTAACTTTGAGTGCCGAGTGCCATGACGCAACACGAGGCACCTCATGAGATGGGCGCAGAACAGTAAAAATTCATAATGGCTATAAAATATCAGGAGATCTGCAGAACCTTGCAGAGGGCTTTATTTGTAATGTAACAGTATTCCAAAGACCAAAGACCGGAAGAAATAATTTCAGTCAGGTTTCCTCTTGCTTTTTCTACATTTCTAACGAATAGTTATTCAATCTGTAGCGAAGTGCATTAGAACAGTCTCTACGCACAAGGGTCTGGGTCCTAGCTAGTTGTTACCGCATCATTTTCCTTAAGGCAGGTCAAGCGCGCAAGGACACGAACGGCGAAAAGAAGACAGACTAGGCGCTATTTCTAACTAATTTTTCGTGCAAGAACCCCCGCATATATTCATTCACCATTCAAGTCACGGCGCATGCACCACAACCAATGATAACTATATGGCTAACTGTGTGAGATGATGTCCCACCGCGCACGCTCATACCTACACGTGTCTGCAGGACACTATGATTACACTATAAACACGAACTGGTAAAAGGTGTTCACCAAAAGATCGTCAAAGGAAAGAAAGTGATCAGTATAAAATGCTAAGAAGCGCTATAGTGGGGTTGTGAGCAAAAATACAATAGGACACTCAAACAGCTGTAAACCCAAGGCATCGAAAATTGATCAGTCAAGAAAGAGCAAAGAAAGAAAGGCGGGGGAGCAAAGAAGATTGAACAGAGAATCCGGTGCTCTCCATTTCTTAGTGTTGTAGAGACTCAAGTTCTTTTTTTCGAGAGCGACACTGAAGAGGCACTGACACAAGAGCCACGCCGATCGGTGCTATGCTTCGAGAATTTCTCGGGCGAAATGTTTGCTATATCTTCTGATTGTGACAGTGTGGTCTAAAAGAGGGAAACACCCATGTGTAGATGTGGCGCAGTGCAAGGCCATATTGCCGCCTGATTTATGCTTTAAGTTGTCGTCGTGTTCACGTAGGCGGTCGGTGATACGTCGGCCTGTCTGGCCGATGTAAACATGTTTTCAACACGGAGGTATATTGTAAACGGCACCGCACTTGCATGCCAGATTGCCTAAAATTAGCTGGAAGCAGTGCCTTAATTGTCTGTCTTTGCGCCATCTGCGTCTTTGTGCACTTGACCTGGCTTAAGGAAAATGTCTGCGTAATACTTTTAATGCTTTATTATGGCTTCCGACATTGCACACGAAAGGGAAAAACGGTGAAAATTCTCTGCTTAGAGGGAATAAATTACTTACAAGTAATGCAGTTGACTAGTAGTCCCCAAGAGCCAGCTCGAACTCCACGGTCGTAGCGCGAACGGTCGTCATTACTGGCAGTCTCTTCGGGTCTTCCATGATATATAACCTGGACGAAACCACAGACGGGCTTAGAGAAACGTAAAGTATTTTGCAAAGTCGGCGGAATAAAATGGCTTTCTACCATCTCTTTAATGTTAATTAAGCCACATAAATGTGCTCTAACAAAAGGACGTCATTTCTACTATTACCATGTGTGGAAGGTACAAGATGCTTGCCATCCGCCTATAAATATAGCGGAATAAAAGGTCTTTCTGCATGTCTCGAAGATTGTTACAGTACTAATGCTTGTTTGTCCCTAAAACGAGCATCTCGGTACGGAAAAATGAGCTGACAACAACTTAGGTTGACTCTGTTTTATTCGCCAAAATGTTCATGTGAACTTTGGAATGCTTTACATGAAATAAAAACAAAATAGTGCCATCTACGTGTGCTTGTCCATTTCACCGCAAGCTGCCAAAAAAAATGACCATTGCTCGGCCGTCAGTCCTAGCATTGTATTCTGTCGCAAGAATACATTCGCTTTTACTCTCTACAAAAATGTCACCTCAGTTAAAAATGTGCAAAATAATGCTTTAGTGGCATCCGTTCTTATAACGCAACCATTTCATGTGTATCAGACGTGACCGAGGAAGACAGTAGCAATGGGTGTTGTTGTGATGCCCGTTTAAAATTAAAGAAACAAATCATGCACATCCCAACGCATTGTGTAAGTCGCTCGAAGCGAAGAATTGTAGAGAGCCCGCATGACGAGATGGCGCAACTTGGTAAGAGACGCGCAGCAGACTTGGGCGACGAACGCGCGCCGGAACTGTCAGCCCTCGGAAGCATAAAAAAAATATGCGACTCCACAGCGTTATCAGCCAGCACAGCATCTCAACCTTCAGATGCTACAGAGCGCTCACACGACAGCACGTGCAAGTTGGCATTCGGCGACCAACCTACTTCGCGGGAACTACGCTGCGCGAGCACTATGCGCCCACATCAGAAAGAATTCCGACAATGAAAACGGGCACAAGGGCCAATGAAAGCGATTCGCATTAGAACTACAAAAATAACCGAAGAAATCAATTTGGTTTGTCGAAGAAATGGTGCTCTCCAACAAGTATATTCGTTGCATTGAGGGTATTTAGGCATTTGTTGCGTGATTCCGTAGGGAGCAGAACCTGTGTCCCGCACAAATGTACGGGTAGCACAGATGTCTACACGTGTACAACGACTTTTTATTGCGATGTAAATTATACGGAGACTCCAGGCGCATGTCTGCCATCACCATGAGGTTCCGTATAAAATCCAAGGGCCATCAAACCGTAGCCGCCCGCCGTATGCTGTATCTGCGAGTGAAAGCGCCCGAGGCTGAGCCGGCGATCCCGGTTGAATCTCGCGCACACAAGCAAGGAAAGCCGGGACGAAGCGCGCCGTCTTCCGCCGGGACGAAGCGCGCCGTCTTCCGTCACCCGGAAGGCTCCTTAGGGGAGCGTAGGAAAGTGTGTGTGTGGGGGGGGGGGGGGCGCGTTGTGCTCCGAGCGGCCCGGGCGGTCGCGCGCGCCCGTGCGGGCTGGTGTATCTTGAAAGCTATCTGCGACGGGGACAGAGTCCACCCACGCGCTGCGTTTTCATGGCTTACCATTGACGCGAGATGAAGCACGAAGGTCAATTCGCTCGCTGTTGCTTCCGCGTTTCCTAACTCCAGCATTTAGAGAGAGTTTCCGCGATCGTCGTGTGAGATGTGTTCATGCATTCTTGTGTGCCGTGACACCGTGCTAGTTAATTGAGTTAGTATGCCGATGTTTAAAAGCTTATGCGGCCGATAAAACTACTATTCTTACTTTGTGTAACACTCCACTAATTTGCTATTGCAATCGATGCTTCGCCTTTCGGGCGGAACTGCGGCTTTTTTTATGTGTTATCTCCTGTGTTCACCTATTCGGCACGGCAGTAGCACCCACGGTCGGCGAAGTCTGGAATTGTTCTCAAAATATGGTTCACCTAAAAAGACAAGGCCAAAGTACTTTGTTGCGGGTATTTCTGGGCAAATACCTGATGGCGACATGGGCCTCTGAGAACAGTGGTCTACTGCGTCAGGAAGCGCAGGCTTCATCAGTAATAACACAATCAGATATAAACGGTGGAAAATAATCATGTCGCGACAAAGAAAAAGGGGCGTCGACATATTATGCGTCGTGATTATCACTGTATGAGGATCACTAGCTGTTAAAGGTAGTGTTCGAGTAGTTGTTCACTGCGGCCAAGGCGGAAAGCCTATCTGCGGTCAAGAAAGCGCCATTAGAACTTGAGCCGCTTATTGAAGGGCTAGTGAATTTTATGAGGTACTTTAAAAGCTTACATAGGTATCTTTGGTGTTGCGCGATGGTATAAAGGCACCGTTATTATTATTCTTTTTGCAGTCTACTGATCTAAAGAATAGGTAATCGCAGCAAAGAAGCAAAGTGGCAATAATGACTAAAGAAGGAGATAGAGACGGAGAGTTTGCATCAAGTGCAATTTGATTACCTCACCCGTGAAGTCTGTGAAGTAGATGTAGTGCGCAAACAGGGCCATCCAAGAAAGCAGCTGGAACAGGAAGAGTCGCCGCAGATTGATCGGGATGCGGAGGAGATAGGACGCGGCTCGTGCCGGGATCACGACGAACACGCGACAGAAGGCTTCGCACACGAGCACCAGCAGCGCCGATGATAGCGCACGCAGAACCGTGGCCGGAGTGGCCTTGGCCTTGCTGCTGCCCACGTGGTGCCAGGTTATGAACACACCGGCGCCGTTCAGTGGGCTGTGATTGTGCGACGGCGTACCTAGGAAACCGAACAGAAGGCAGTTAGGGGAACCGAACGAAGAATAAGAGGACAAGACAGGCAGCAAGATTAACCGTCGTATTGACGGCCAGTAGCGGTAATAATAAGCTTTAGAGAAAAAATAGAAATCAGCAATCGGTGGCTCTCGCACGGGTGACACTTGAATCCTGTTAACTCCTACCCGGCTGTGACGTTACATGCGACCAGATGCCGTAATTGTGGTTATCGAGGCGGGTAACAAGTTTCGAAACAGTATATTATCACGTAGGTAGGCTGGCTTGCCGGTATGTCTCTTCGGAGCGAGCGCTAGGGTCATCAGGGCGCTCTACTTGGCTGGCTTGCCGCTTGGGGCGCTGCATTTGATTGCACCCACAGCGCCCCTTAAGACGTTTGTGCTTTACATGTCCAGGCGTTCTGGACTTCAGCAAACACGCCCACTCTTTGTGGTGCTCAAGGGTACCAGAGGCTGCAAGTGACTCATCATACATCTTCTTGGCCATTCGTCCGTTTGTACGATGTAGGATCTAGGTTGCTGTTCTAGCTGTGTTACTATACCATGTGATGCGAAGTGATACGTACAGCAGTCTGTGGCGGCAGACGTTTACAACATCGCACTTTGTATAGACTAACATATGTCATATTTCCCCGTGTTATGTGGACTAGGTTTTTTTTCTCTGAACTCGCTGTCATTTCACTTCAAGTCAAGCATTCTTTATTTAGTTATTTATTTATTTATTTATTTATTTATTTATTTATTTATTTATTTGTTTATTTATTTATTTAGCATTGATTTACACAAAGTGAAGGTCTTGGATGGCAAGGCTAAAGGCAGTACATTGTCTGCCTGACTAAGGCCCTGTCACCCATACATTTCTCAACAGTGAGGTAGCATACCATAACATATAAATAGTATACACGCATATCAACGGCGTGGATTAGACATACATAGCATACATTACAAACATACGTGCATTAAATACAACAATCACTGTACAACTTCCTAAGTAGAAACAGTTTAGGATCAACAGAGTAATATGAACACGAAAAAAACCTTTATATATATACAAGCACAATATGAAACGGACTTAAAATAATTGTGCATAAAACACACAAAAAACAATTAGCACAATGCCAATCAGAAAGTGAAAGCAAATATTTTTTCATGGCACTTTTAAAGCAGTTTAATTGTGTGAAGTTTTGCGCGATAGTGATCGTGCTAGGATGTGCATTTACGAAGGATTGGACTAAGTATTCTAGTTGTTTTCTACCGCAGTTTGTCCTGCAAAATGGAACTCTATTATGGTCATGCCTGAAATTGTATTGGGTGTAACTTGAGAGGTGGCTTTGATAAAAAAATGAGAGAATGTTTCTCGAGTTCGCCTCGTATGTATATAGCGAGCTTAAATTCGTACAGTAGATTAAATTTTAAAAGTGCATGTTTTGTGAAAAAAGGTGCCATGTGATAATGGTCATGAGAGTGTTTGGTAACATGATCTTCAGGTGAAAGGCCCATTGGGAGCTCTCCCGGTTAAAACCCGCCCCAGCAAGGGCCCTGAAGGAAAGCAGCACTTCGCTTACATTAGCAGGCTTCATCGAATGCTGATTTGCTGGCTCCGGTGCGCTTTCCGGCGTAACGCTACGCTGCGCGCAATAAGCGATCCAGGTTGAGTGTGTAGCTCCTCCACAATGCACACGTTTATTGAACTTTACAGAAGTGAAATGCTGGCCGTTGCGTGTATTGTTCTCGGAACGTGCAACCGTGCAAATATCGGCTCCAGGACTTAAGCGACGTTTTTAGTAGTTGTTTTCTTCAACTGTTCTAGCTCTATGAATCGTCAGTAATCCACTACTATTTCACCTCCAGCCTGAAGGGATTAAGCCGACTGTATGAAATGGGTTAGCCAGCTGTGTAGTTATAAGCAGGGCTTCTGTACCTGGCTTTCAGAACTGCTTGCCAAATTCGACATTTTTCTGCGTAGTCCTCTATGTGCCAGCCAATACTTCGTCCACCATACGCATTCTCTTGCCCTTGCTCGGCATATTACTGTACCTCAGTGGCCGGCACGCAATTTCTCTAGAACTTCTGCCCCAAGGTCAGGTGAGATAATTAATCTGTCGCATTTGAAAAGCATGCCATTAAGTAGTGAAACATCACTTGCCACATCAACTTAGCGCTTCTGATCTGGTGCCAGCTCATGCACGGCCGACCATGACGCAGTGCAGAGGACATCCTGGAGAGTGTTTACATTTACACTATTTGGATGTTTGCCCCGATTTTGCCCAGCCTTTGGTTCGAAGCAGGTGGCTGTTCAAGATCCAATTCCTTGAACTCACGGACCACAGTCTCAAAATTTCTTTCATCCTCTTCGTCAGCTGGCTTCCCTGATGACTTCAGGGGAACATTTTCAACCGTGTACGATTTGTGGCCAGGAGAGCGGCACATAGCGTAGTGGTACCCCAGAAGACACATCCTGAAACATTGAAGCAGCTCGTCAAGTCAATTGTTCGTAAGTAACAGTACGTGCAGCTTCTGGTCTGCTTCGACGTGAAAGGTTGATCCTACAAGTACTTGCTGAAACGTTCGCAAGTCCACGTAATTGTCGGTGCTTCTTTTTCAATTTCAGCACATTGTTGCGTTCAGTCTCTGTGAAAGACCAATGATAAGCCACTGGTAGGAGCCTTTCTTTTGGCTGCTGTAGCAACAATGCCCCCAAGACCGAATGAGGAAGCATCCACTGTTACAGCATGGAGCAGTGGAGTATCGTCGTGAGTGAGGATCCGTGTCCCCTGCACCAATGTTCAATTATCCCAGTCTTGCAGCCGACCAATTCCTTCAAACTTCCCAATGCAACCAATCCTATATTCTAATAGAACACTGGTTATCTGCTTTGATGACCTGTGCGAGCCCACTTAAACTCATGTATAATGTTAGCTACATCTCTTTGCCTTCTTTTACACAGCGCCGTTTTTCTGCCTGTTAACGGTGTACATATCACTTCCCGTTCTGTTGGTTGTTCCGCGGTCCTTGACTTCTTAAGCTTCTTTGTTGTCCTCCAAGTTCCAGCACCTTGTGAATTACTTGTGGAATGCACTGAGTGTATTTTTGTGCTTATGATACTGGTGCGGCGTCGATCATGATTTGAGATGTGCCTGTAATATTCTATCGATGCCGTTCTTGTAGCTCTGGAATTTTGTTTCTCATTTTTAGGGTCCCCAGTCGCTACTTCGCTTAAATAAGTGCACTCTTGGACTCTGTTAGATGATGTCTACAAGCAGCTCATTCCTGTGCACTTTATTAAAAAAATTGACAAGTTGGCTTCGATGCATATTTGGCAATGGCACGCAAAATAGAGGATAATAAGAAGATGGATCGGACAAGAAAAAGTAAGAATGTGTACGTGCAGTGCTTTTCATTGCCCTGTTTTTTCTTTTGTGCCAACAATAGTTATTCTTCTTCTTTATTAAGGCTACGTGTTACTACACAAAAACAACTGCACAACATAGTCAATGTAATCTGGACGTGATGCTCACCCGGTTCACCAACGGCGGCACCATTGCCGTTGCAGGCAACCGGTAGACAGCTGCCCGCAACGCCTCCTTGAGGGGCCTTGTCGAGGATGACGAGAGCGCATGGAGGCGGCGGACGCACTGCGTCGCCATTCACCACAGCTTCTGTAGCTTTGACAGGTGGCAACGGCTTTTCCTTGGCCAGCACAAACGTCACCGCCAGGCACGAAGTCAAGGCAATCAGCATGAGTATGAACACGGCGCGCTCCTGTCACATGAGAATAACACAGTAAACAACGGTTCTGACAGACGGGCCCAGCCTGCTTTGCCTTCATAATCGTACTAATAAGTCAGAGCTCGGATGTCGAACTTATAAATAGAAACCACAGCTAGAATTGCTACAAACGAGCTTATAACTGGACTAGGGACGCGTCGAGCTATCAAGTACACATACACGTCCCACCAAATCAAATAGAGTGACAGCGTGAGAGTTAACCGGAACAGCGGGCGAGTCATGCCATGTTGTTGATAACTCTTCTCGTGCCCATGTCCCGTAACGCTTGTGTCGCCTCAAGCCCAACCCACAATCCCAACGCAATGTGTGCCAGTAGTCGCACTTTGCTGCCGGCGGTGTGTGTCGGTTCCAATATCGCCATCGAGCGACGACCCCTACTCTTGATAGTCTTACGCTTAACACCAAATTCCCGTACCTTCTAAAGAGATAACTAAAGCGTGCGCGCATCATTGACTTCGCACAGTGGCGTTATGCATTATATGGATTTACCAGGAACTGTCCGACATTGGGGCGAATCCACTTGAATGTTCCATATCGTGAGCGCATACGTTAGACGACAGAATATGTGGCGATGCCAGGTCTGCACTGGGGCTGCAGCTTTTTACCCGAATATACATAAGTCGTGTTATGAACATTATAAAAAACGCATGAGCAGCCGCGAATGCTGCACACGTTGCGTCTTAAAGCTTTGATAACTCTTTCTGTAGCAATCATATGAACACCAAGGCTGGTGTAACGTAAAATTATTCCGATCTGTTTTTATTCCAAACCAGCCATTAGCCCCGTTTAAAGGTAAAAATGGCTCGGACTCTGCCTATATAGGCGTGGCCATCTCCCATAGGGGAAGAACCCGAGCCGTTTTGATCTATCAGAGAGGGCTAATGACCGGTTTGGAATAAAAGCAGATTGGAATTGTTTAACAATATACCGGCCCAAGTCACTACCATACCGAAACACGGAGAAAATGTCCCCTTTGTGAATCGTTTCACAAAAGGTTATTCCGCTCTTGTTTCGGATAACACATGTTCGGCTGCACAATGACCTACAGAGAGAACGTAAAGAAAGTCGGTGGCTGCTTAAAGATGGTGCAGCTTTAAGTACTTTTTAAGTGCTTTAAGCTATTGTTTCATTAAAGGAAAAGTAATAGTGCACTGCGGTATCGTTGCTATAGCTCGCCAGTCAGATGAAGTTTAAAACTAACGTCAGACACCCGCAATAGCGCGAGCAGTTACGATGCGTGAGGGCAACTCAGGTAAACTCTTAGCATACAACGTATTGCACCGTAGCATGCGATCATTTGATGCCCGAGCAGAAAGATGCAACAAGTTAATGTAGTACGCAGCAGACGCTGAGGTAACGTACGTGTCAATCCGAGATTCTACACTTAGGTTCAAGGGTTCAAGTTGCATAAAAAAAAAGTTTTCAACACCATGTTGAGTTATATTTCACACAGTGTGCTATACAGCACTATACATAAGGACTTGTCACCAAAATGCACTCATATTTTCCCGAAATATAGTGAATTTTCGGAGACACTGATTTTCTGGGCGCCGTACCGCGTTACTTGCGCAACACAGCACCGGCGCCGCAGTATCTACTACGTGGTTAAAAGGCAGCGATGACGCCCATTTCATCGCCCTTCTTCAGTAACCCTAGTCGTAACTCGTCTGAGTCATTTGAAGGAAGCTGAGCCATTTGCACTCACTCGTGTTATTTTGTGGTTTTTGTCTGGCACTGTTGTTTGTATCGCGAACTGCGACACTCCAGATTCCTTGCCGTAAGAACGGCCCGGCACTTCCCTTAGACAAAGGCTTCCCTGTATACCTCGAGACTCTCCCCAAATTTACGACTTTGGTCGGGCTTGCCGGGAGGGACGTCCAGGGGACGAGGCGGGGCAGTGGGAAGCTAGAAGAGCGGAGGGAGGCAGACCGACTTGGAGGAGCTGGTGCGCAAGCATCTTATCACGGCCGCCCTGACAACATCTTAAGATGTTAAAGGCAGTGGTCTCATCTGTATGACTGCAACTTCAAGAACAAACGACAGCATATACATCAATCGGCAGTGCCTTCCTGACCGACCAACGACACCAACGATTAAGTATTACAACAAAGGTTGCGTTGAAGGACCGAACAAGTGGTTAGGGAAACGCGAAAAAACGGGGCGAATGCACCCGATTGTACATGCAACTCTAGTGAAGAAAAACTAAAGATTCTCAAGCCGCCGTCGCTCCTTCTGGATCCGCCGTTTAGTGGCAGCAAAATCTATCCCTTGAGACAGTGTCGGGTGCTCACCTGTCCTGCTTGCCCCAGGACCGTGTCGGTCCAGTCCAACGCGCTCATCAGGTACCCGAACAGGCCACCAAGTGAGAGCGTGAATGAGTACACCGAGAATCCGTACTCCACATCCGCCACTAGGTCGTACAGCAGCGACTGGGACGGGTTCAGCAACGCCTGCAAGAGCGCTGGTGGTATAAGGCGTAGCTGTGGAGGACACATGCCTATGCAATAAAAGCGAATTGTAATATTACAGAAGGGGTGTAAGTGAAGTTGGATGGAACAAATCTACGTGAATACTTGGAGAAAGAGCGGGAAAGAAAAGAAACAGGACAAGACTAGCTAACACGAGCACAGTACCCCGCATTTTCCGCAATGTTCCCAAGTATTCGCGCAGCAGAACAGTGAAGAAACAGAGATCTCCGATCCAGGTCGTCCTGTTTATAAATTATTATTCTACTAATCCATCAGTTCATCGTCAGCCTATCTTTAGTTCGATACTGATTACTAGTTATATTGATACTGGAGTACAAAAGAAGTAGACAGACAACCTCCCCAGCTATTACCACTATTTATTTGTTGCGAAAACATATTTCATTTTATTTATTATACCCCTCAGGGCCAAGGGCAGTACGGAGGGAGAGTGGTAAATACAAAAGAATGAAGGAGACAAATACAGTTGGTTACACGAGTGCTTAAATGGCACCTGTATACAAAATATTAGCTAAGCCTTCACGGAGCTGTTCATAATTAGTAAGGTCTACAACTTCAGCGGGAAAATTGTTCCAGTCACGTGAGGTTCACGGCAGGAATGAGTGTGAGAACTTTTAGCGTTGCATGACAAAATGCCGACTTTGTACTGATGATCAATACGATAGGATTCATAAATTGGATGGGGGTTCAGGTGATCTCGTAGAGTATGATGATGGTACAACTTGTGGAACAGGGCAATGCGAGACACTTTTCTGCAAGATGCCAGCGATGGGAGGCAAATATTAGATTCCGTGTTAGTTATATTCGCTGTGCGGTTGAAGTTAGCAAGAATAAAACGTACAGAGTTATTTTGAGCCATCTCGAAGTCAGTGATTACATTTTCATGAGCAGGGTCCCATACTGGAGTCGCGTATTCGAGTTTGGGTCGTATTAAAATTTTATACAACAAAAGTTTCCAATTAGTAGGCACGTTGAAAAAGTTGCGACGTAGTCAGCCAAGCATGCGATTAGCGTTTTTAATTATGTTCTCAGTATGAAGAGACCAGCTGAGGTTAGAAGTGATGTAAACACCAAGATATTTATACGAAGAAACTCATTCCAACGACATGTTGTCATTGTAGTACGACGGTATGGTAAATGTTTTCCTTGACACACGCATGACTTTGCATTTCTTAAAATTGAGCTTCATTAACCATTCATTGCACCAGTTCCGTATAGTGGTAAGGTCCGAAAGAATTCAATATCGTTAGCATTGGAAATTTCTCTGAAAATGACGCAATCATCAGCAAACAGATGGATACGGGAGTTGATATGGGATATAGGCGTTAAAAAATCTCAGTGCCTTTCCACTCTGTGAAGAAGGATGACCAGCCAAGCTGTGTTGGGGGCCCCTTAATGGCGAACTGCACCTCCGCCGCGGGTCGGCCCGGCATTGCACTGTCTTCGCGATGGGCCCACGGATGGGGACTGCTTAGCGCCTGCTTCACCTCGGCCGCGGGTCGGGCCGGTATTGCACCATCTTCGGGATCGGCCCACGTATGGGGAGTGCTTAACGCCTGTTTCACAATGATTACGCATACTTAGACAACTCCCAGAGTATTTCCTGCGTAAATTATTTTTTTAATTATCTAATTGCCTCTGTCAGTGGTGCAAGATGTAACAATAAAATAAATGCAAATTGTGCAGCGGGAATAAAATGTTTTCAGTGAGAGTACGTGTACACAGCCTAGATTTTACACGTTATTCAGGCACTGGAACCAGGCAGCGCCACGGTACATTTTCCCTTACCTAGCGATATATTCCATTATTTATCGAGACCTGAGAATCGATGAGAAAAAATTGTCTCTCACGACTATGTTATCTTGCGGTGTTCCTAGTTAGCAGGGGCACAATGGTTGAGCGATTGAATGCAATGACTGCATGTCGCTAAAGTAGCAATTGCCGGAAACTTCATACTTAGCTGCATTAACCGAACGTTTAGCGGCAATGGGCTGAGCACCAAATCACCCTGCTGAACTTCATCAAGCCACTGTAGCGAAAATCAAACGAACACAAGGAACAGAAGACTAGACACATTTGGTACTACTGTTCTTCGTGACTTTTTTTTTATTTTCGCTTCAATGAGTTCACCAAATATCACCGAGCTTGCCCCAAGAAAAAGTTTTTTAGTGAGTTTCTGGAAGCCAGCTGCCCCCCTCACACATGCCCAGTCACACTTGCGATTCGCACAGGTCGTGCGACAGTTGTGGTCGCAAGGCGCATGGTCGTATTCGTCGACAGTTTGGCACCGTTGTGGTCGCACGCGGTCGCATTGGTCGAAGGGTGACGGTCGCAGGCAGGTCGCACGCTCCTCGATTTTCCATGCTTGCGAATGCGAGTCGCCAACCGCTAAACCAATAAGCGATGCCCCGGAAGTAGCGCGCGAGACTTCGTGCATCCGGTTGCCACTTCCCGCGAACTGAGGCACAGGCGGGCTCACCACCACCGCGATACTCTCGAAACATCGAAACCGCCACGACATCCTCCTCATCACTCAGGTCGTCGCGGTCAATCGCGAACAGCGAGGGACTAGAGCACACCGAGCTCGAATGCGGCAGACGCTGTCACAGCAGACGAAACGCCCGCAAGCGCGCGAACGGGGTCCTTCCCGAGGGTTCTCGTTTCAAACGAGAAGGCGACCCGCAGGCCGCTGAGGTGGCCCTTGCAAGTGTGAATGACGGTGTTGTCGAGCCGCTGCTTGGTCGAAGGCGACTGACGGTCACACGACCTCTGCGACTCGCAAGTGTGAATGCGCCCTTAGGATGTCGCCATTTGCTCAGCTTACTTATTGTGCATCTGAAGCCACTTTCATTGCTGCAGTTGTTCGCATTCGAATAAATTCTCACCTGGGTGGCGAAGTCAAGGACGATGGTCGCCGCCGCCAGCACGGGCCCCTGGACAGTCGTGTCAGAGATGAGGTCGATGAAAGCGATGGACGCCAGCGCTAGAGCCAGTAGCAACCCGAGACCTAGCAGGAAAGGGCGCCGACGTCCTAGCCGCGAGCGACACCGGTCGCTCCAGGCCCCGACCAGCGGAACTCCCACGATGCACAGGAACGGACCGAGACCCAGTATCACGCCGCGGGACTGCGAGCAGTGTAGGCAGAGTTCCCAGCTCTGATGTGATGCTATGAAACAGGTTCACTTCTGTTTCATTACGTTGTGCACTGCCAGCTGTTAAGTTTTCGGTGCCAATAGCTACTCTAATTATATGGAGTAGCCAACGTTAAATAACAGATACACTGAAAACGCGAAATAAAACGCTGGAATGACGGACAGGCTGCTCCTAGAAGGAACCCGTGAACGTGATAACCAGCTAACTGTATAACTGCGATGGCAAACCTTGCGGTGTGAAGTCATTTACCCGTTGTTCCTAAGTGCTGCACATCAACAAATTTCTCAACGAGAATCTATGTACGAATTTACCGAGAATTCATACCTGTGCATTTCACTGACATACCGCCAGAAATAAATTCAAGCAAGTACCAATTCAAAAATTACGGTCATCAGAGACGAACAGTTGCGAAGTTGTACCTAGACTCCTGTTACGTCTAAAGCAGGAAAAGTTGGTGCGCCACGCCGAGCCCCACTCCTAAATAAAGTTCAAAAGATTGCAGATCTCACGCGCTGTGAGAACCAGTTTACTCGCAGCTTCATTTGTGTTTCTGAAGAACCCCTTTTTGTTAGCTATAGAGAAGACGACCAAGTTATGCACATTTTCAATAGAATATGCCTAGGTCAACACAAAGTTGTCTAGGAAAGGTGATGGAGAGGATGGTGCTAACGCGTCTAGAGTGGTATCTAGAACACTACAAGTTATGCCCTGACGCTATGACAGGGTTTCGACGCGGACGCTCTTCTGTAGACAACGTCACAGATCTTGTCTCGTCTGTTCAGCACGAAAAAAGCCTCAGGAGGCTGTCAGCGGCGATGTTCCTGTATGTTAAAGGCGCTTATGACAACGTAACCCATCAAGCCATCCTGGATGCCTTGGGCGATGTCGGCCTAGGCGGCCTTGTTTTTCGGTGGATATCCAGCTTCTTGAAGGACAGGTCATTCTTTGTGCAAACAGAGGACGGTGCGTCATCACAACAAAACACCTACCGTGGCGTACCCCAAGGCGGAGTCTTTAGCCCCACTCTATTTAACCTCGTGCTCATCGACCTGGTTCATACCCTTCCGCAATCCGTCCATATGTCGATCTATGCAGACGATATATGCATTTGGCCATCAGGAGCGACGCGTCCTCAGGTGCGCGCCAGACTTCAAAAAGCGGCAACACTAACATCAGGTTATCTTCGAGCGCGAGGTCTGGAGGTGTCCTCCGAGAAGTGCTCTATAATCACTTTCACGCGCAAAGCAATGAAACCGTACGTTATCAGAATTAATGGACAGCCAGTTGCCTACGAGAAGACGCACCGCTTTCTAGGAGTGATAATAGATCGAGACCTTTCCTGGAGTCCTCATATCTCCTACCTAAAAAGGAAATTAGTCATGACAACCCACGTGCTCTGATTTCTTGCGGGAAAGTCATGGGGTGCGTCTGTGAGTGCGATGCTCCAACTCTATAACGCACTGTTCCTCGGTCTCCTGCGCTATAGCTCACCTGTACTGGGTGGGACCGGTAAGACCAACCTCCGTGCCCTCCAGTCTGTACAAGCTCAAGCGCTGCGAATTTACCTCGGTCTTCCCAGATCTGCATCTACGGCAGCAACAATAGCCATCGCGCATGACCACCCCGTAAATACGTATCTTCAGGTCGACACTTTAAGGATGCACAACAGGCACTTCGCCCGACTTCCATCGCATCATCTCACCTCACTTCCTCCCGCTCAACCTCGTTCAGCGTTTGGCAAGATTATTGCCGCCAACCATGGAACTTTACCGTCAAACTTCACGCCTGCAGCACGACCATCTCTACCGCTGTGGTGCCTCCATCCATTCAGGCTCTTCTTGTTATTCCCGGTATCAGAAAGAAAACGGAGATGTCAACTTTCGCCCTCAAACAAACCGTGCTTTCAGTGCTACATGACTAGCACAGAGGACGCATCCACGTTTACACAGACGGTTCTGTCTCCTCTAAATGTTCAGCTGGAGCAGTAGTGATTCCCGAAGAGTCGGTCACCCTCAAGTTCAAGACATCTCACATTATATCATCGACGGCTGCACAACTCCCAGCTATCCATGCTGCTCTGGAGTTTATTGTTCACAAATCATCAGATTCATGGTCCATCTTATGTGACTTAAAGGCAGCTCTCCAGCGTCTGATGTCCCCTTTTAACCACGGACCAAATGTGCAACTAGTCGCAGACATCCGACTACTCCACCATCACGCAACAAAGGACACAGCATCATCTACCAGTGGATACCGGGTCGCTGCGGAATTTCGGGAAATGACAGTGCGGATGACGCTGCCCGGTCGGCCCATGATGGTGCCCAGATTATACCCATACCGCTGTCAAGAACAGATGCAGCCACAAGTCTTAGCTCCCTCGCCCGCGAGCTTACGCAGAATCTGTGGAACACCAGTGAATTCACGAACACACGTCTCCACAGGTTGGATCAACGTCTGCAACTCCGCCTACCACCAGGGTCACCACGAGCGGAAGCAACACTTCAGTGCCGCCTGTGGCTCGGCGTGGCATTCACGAACTCCTATTCATTCCATATTAGAATAGCCGACAGCACGGGCGCTCCACAAACACTGTGGCACGGAACCGCATACTGTGTGGGTGGATGCCGCATGCACAGGTGAGGACGCGGTTGCTGCCATCACTAACCCCTCCCTACAACCGATTACCTCTCTTCACATATCACATATTTTGTGTGCCAACCTGATCGCCGTCTCAGCTTGCCAGTCTCGAGTGGCGCCGGTCCTGTCGTTTGTGTTCTTCTTCTTGAGTCCTGGTCTTCTGCGCCTTGCCTTTACTACTTCAAGCATGAACCAACTAGCCCAAGCAAGAGTTTTTACTTGAGCATACTTCTTCTTCATTGGGCCCTTTCTTTTAACAAAGCTTTCGCACCGATCCTGCCATTTTGTGCGTCAACCTGATCGCCATCGCAGCTTGCCAGTTTCGAGTGGCGCCGCTCCTGTCGTTTGTGCTCTTCTTCTTGAGTCCTGGCCTTCTGCGCCTTGCCTTTACTACTTCATCCACACGAGACGCGCCCTTCAGAACGACCATGGTGACACTTCTGAAACCAGCCAAGCTGTATGGTGTGGTTCTCACATTTTTCTTGAGTCTTAGGCGTCTGCTTTGGCACTCTCCGAAATCTGCCCAAGTAAATTCAAACACTTCAATATATCCGAAGTTAGTATTTTTATATCATTCACAGCATCCGGTGCACGTAGCTGTTCGTTGTGCAGGCTCTACTGACTGCGCGTCGCGAGGAGCAGGTCATACCGTTCGTCACGGCTTCAATGCGGGCGGCGTTCCTGGCTGCTCTCTGGCTGACACTCGATATATAACGCACGACCGACACAAAAAAAATCCATCGCTACACACGTCACTTGGTTGTAAAGGACGCTCGCCGCCTCGCTCACAATAGCGCGAGCTAAGCATGCTAACAAAAAGAAATATGTTTTAACATGAATTCAAGAAAGCCTTATTCAAGTCGCAAACTTTTTGTGCACACTTTTTGCCACAGAATTTCCTACTGCAGCCAACCTTACTGCACCGAACTTCATTGCACGCTGCGTGGCGAAATGCAGGAACTGCGTGAAGCAGCAAATCGTCGAATACCGCTATCGCCTCCCTCGCGGTCAAATTCGTTGGTCGTTTACTGGACATTCATCAGTTCTGCCTTTCTTCACATGCGCGTCTTATTCGCATTAGATGGCTTTGAAGACGTTGTCGGTTGCCAGTTAAGATTACGTCATGACGCCGTCACAAACTGCTACCCATTTGGCAGCCATCACGCCCGCTCCTGCGTAAGAACAAGCAGCGTATGAGTTTAGCGGTTCCTCGAGCAGTGGAGCAGGACTGCAACTGAAACAGGCACGCTAGTCAAGTGCGTTGCTAGTGCTGCCGCTAGCGCAAGCGCAAAGTGCACCTTGGTGACGTTTGAACAGGCCAGCGGCGACTTCACTACGTGGCGTTCGTTGTGAAGCAAGTTCCTTAGTTGTACAGGACGATGAGAAAAACGAGAACAAGGTGGAAGCTAGAGCCAACGTTTCGAAACGCGGGCTTGTCTTCTTCAAGACGCCTCAGTGTTGCGTTTCACGGCTTTAAAGACTTTATTTTTGCTTGGGACACCTGCATCTCGGCGTCAGCCAGCACTGTTTTTTTAGCTCAGGCTTCTTCAAAGAAGCGCCGTATTGCTTCCTCTCCTGTTCATTCCTCAATGCGTCGGTCCCTTCTACTCTCGTCCTCCTTCCGCTGTGCGTTCGCCCCACGGACCACTTGAAGCATCCTCTTAGTCAGTTGTACAATCAACGTCCAATTTTTCGGACTCTCTAAGGGCCGCGAGAACGTCCAAAAAATCATGCAGTTCAAAAAAATGAATGCACATCTTTTACTGCCGCTAAGGGTTCAAATCGCCACAGGCACCTCCCCAAAAACTCTGAAGGCCTTCCAGTAAACTTATTAGGCATATCGTTGCTCTTACTGTGACAGGAGATGGCGTGTGCAAGCGTGCATAGTTAAGGTATACATAGTGTGTCCCGCTACAATTACAGGGTCTCTACCAAGTTGACATTTCCAAATTCCCTGAGTTTTCCAGGTTTTTCCTGAGTGCCTTTGCAAAATTCCCTGAGTGATGCAGAACTATGTGTTATGTCAAGACAGGCTGAAACCATATCTCCCGATGCTGTCACTCTCTAGTAAGCATATGAAAAAAAAATTTAAAGAATGACTTAATCCAATTTGAATACTAAAGAGGAGTGTTGGTGTGATTAAAAAGAATAAAAGGGAGGGGTTAGTAAAGTTGTCAGCAAATAAAATATATTCGAAAAAAAATTGCAAATCGAGTCGGACATTCTCAAATGCGAATAAAAAGGAGATGCATACAGAAGCAAATATTTTCGAATATGAGCTATTTCTATCAACTGATAGCAAGCTAGTTGGTGTGAGGCCCGAACTTTGTCAGAAGTGAGATTCTCTTTCAATCGCTAGTGTGTCGACCTCAACTGTCCTGACATACTCTCAGCCCGCGCACAACAGCTCAGTGTTTTGCTTCATTGTTTTAAAGAATTTGCTTTGGTTTGGATTAGGGACACTTACATCTCGGCATCAGCGAACACACTTTTTTGAGCTTGAGCTCCTTCAAAACGGCGGCAGCACGCTTCCTTTCCCGTTCATTCCTCAATGCGTAGGTTCTTTCTGTTCTTGTCCTCCTTCCGCCACTCGTTCGCCCCACGGACCATTTGAAGCATCTTCTTGGTCAGTTGCACAGTCTACGCCCGATTTTTCGAACTCCCTAGGGGCCGTGGAAACGTCCGAAAAATCGGCCAGTTGGAAAAATATATGCATGTTATTTACTGCCCTTAAGGGCTTAAACTGCCACAGGCACATTCGAAAACGCTCTGAAGGCCTGTCGGAACATGTATTATGCATATCTGTGCTCGTACTGTGACAGGAAATACCGGGTGCACGCGTGTATATTTAAGGAATACATACTGTGTCCCGTGGCAATAGCCCCTCCCCACGCTTGTTATGCTTCACTGCAATACTCGTACGTATGCTTCACCAAGTAACATTTCTGTACGGAGGCAAAGCTGACTTTCGGGAACCGGCATTATGCAACGCACCGTGCTTTCCAAACTTCTAAGCCAATCGCGAGGACCAAAAAGGCGGAGTCCATGCCATTGCTGATAGCAACGAATTCTTTCAATAAAAAACAAAGCACCCAACGGCAAGAAGGTTCATAGCGAACGTCAAAGCAGCTAGGCCTAGCGTTGCCGCAGTGGTGGCTACGGCTGCCAACGGATCTGCGTGCGAGAGCGCCGATTCGAGGCAGCGAGGTAATCAAAATGGCAGCGGTGGTGACTTTGATTAAGGCCGTTTCGGACCTGCAGTCACGGCAAAACGTCCGGAAAATGGGACGGCGAAGAGTTCTTGCGTCCGAAATTTCAGACGTTCTGATACATTGACTCTATGGGGTACGTGGCGGTGACGCGTAGCCGTCCAAATTATCGGGAAACCGGAAAGTCGGTCGTCGACTGTGCACTGGCAACTCCTCCAGCGGACGACACGGCGACAAAAAGGATTCGTTACGATTCATCTCTGTTACTCGAGCCAGCATTACCGCGACTTTCACTCCATTTCAACAAAATTACTGCCCATTTTTCCTGATGGAAGCAAAGATTCCTTAAGTTTTCCCTGGGTATTTCCAGACTACTCAAAATCCCTAAGAATTCCTGGTTTTCCCGGTTGGCAGACACCCTGTTCTAATCCTTACGCATGTGATCGGCACTTCAGATTTCGACAGTCGACGAGTGTGCTCGCTGCTATCATTGTGCTGATCGAGTGTTACCTGGTTTTGCTGGGTACAAGTTGGCCCTATAAAGAGTTAGTTTTGTATCTTGCGTTGTGCCACTGGTAGTTCTTCACTGTCACCACAGCGTTCCAATGCATGCACCTCCTGGAACACAAAACCGAGACAGGCCCGTGCCTACAAAGTTATTAAGCAAGAACTGTTCACAAATGTAAGTTGCCGCCAATCCTGATGCTATTCCCGGTGTCCAACGCCACACTTCACTGTGCGCAATACGTACTCTTATACAGGGTCTCCTAGCTTAATTTAATAAAGGCTAATAATCATGCCCAAGTACTCCAGCAGGACGCGACTATCTATGGGGCAATTCACATACATATTTGTGTTCGGCTTAATGGCATATTTAGCCAAGATTTGTAACCAACTTCGCAACCACTAACTTCAGGGCAGAACGTTCTATAAGGAAGTTCATGGGTGTTCGAAGAAACGTCGAATTCAGCAGCTTCGAACTTCTTAGTTGTTATGTAAGTTGAGCCTCTCAGCTCCACTGACCTATCGCAAGGGTGTTGGACGAACAGAGCATTTAGCCTCGTCTGCTGCCAGGTCTGCTCATTTCTGTCATGAATCACAACTGGGGAAGCACATCACTGCCGCAAATCGCACAGCCAACGCCTCCATCGCTGTCCTGTCACCTTTCAAGAGACAGTTAAACAACAAACAGTCTCGATCCGCGGGCCGCTAGAGCTAAGTCCTTAGCGCGCGATCAATTTAATTAAGGACAGTGGAAACACCCAGAAAAGCAAGAAAACTCGAACTGTGATCGGCTTTCAGCTAGCGTGACACTCTTTTAGGTCTCAAGTAGAGGCAATTCTAGCCGCTTCCAATTACCCGCAAGGGCGCGGCTATATGCACGGTGTACCACAATGACCAACGTTTGTCACCAACCAAAATGGCAATAAGCAGTGCTATCGAGGCAGGCTAGTTGCTGTTAGATCGAAACATTACGGGCCTGTATGTGTAGCACACGACAGGATATACGAGCTAGCGCTGTTTTGTCGACACCGCGCCGCATTTTTTCCCTTCTTTCTTTTATCTTCTTTTCTTTTTTTTTTTACACGTTTTGCATTGCGACAGACGCGATGAACCACCAACCCAGTACTACGGGAAGTCAGTCAGTCAAGAACTTTATTGAGGTCCTGAGGAGGTTGTGACTTCTTTTTAAAGTTAAGCGCGTGTGATTATTTAAATTGATATTTATCTATATCAGATTCATATGTTATATTGACATTATATTAATATAATACTGTTCAATACTTATTTATTAATTATCGAACATAGCTTAGCTACTATATAGTATAACTGAATTCCTGGAAGAGCGCTCTATATTGACCGAATGTCAAGATGGGTTTGCGAAAGGATTCACAACTGTTAACTCATCTCGTCACATTGTTTAATTCTCTTGCATGTTTAACCCTCCATAGACACGGTAATATATATATATATATATATATATATATATATATATATATATATATGCTTCTTTTCTATTTCTAAACCCTTTGACAAAGTTCCTCAAGATAAAATAATTTTCAAACTTAGAACTATAGGTATTCCAGACATTTTCGTTTGTTGGGTTTCAGCCTACTTAACTAATCGCAAGCGATACGTAGATGCGGCGGGTCAACTCTCGGATTGTCTCCCAGGCAAGTCTGGCGTACCACAGGGCAGTGTGCTAGGCCCCTTGCTCTTTCTGCTGTATATTAATTATATTGACGTTAACCCTGGTGTAGAAATTAGATTATTTGCCGATGATGGTGCTTTAAGTAAATCATTTGCACTAACGATTACAACGTCCTCAACACTATTATGTATGGTGCAAACAATGGAGAACGTTACTAAACACGAGCAAATGTGTCAGCCTTCCAGTAACTCGCAAACAAGAACATCCACTTTCGTACACTGACTTATTAGGGTCTTCACCATTACAACAAGCAGTTGCTGCAAATATATCGTTGTGACACTTCTTTCTAACTTACCTTGGAATCTTCATATCAAAAATGTTTGCTTATCTGCCTTCCGCAAGCTATGTGCCCTGAAACATCAACTTAAGATTGTTCCAATTAACTTTAACCTCCTGTGCTACACTGCTCTTGTGCGAGCAAAACCAGAATATGCGTGCATTATGTGGGATTCTTGTACTAAACGTAACATTGACCATCTTGAACGTATTCAGAGAAACGCCGTAAAGCTTATACTTAACAGATCTTCCTGCGTTAGACTCACCCTCTAATTTAATGCAACTCAATGGCATACCACTCACTACTACGGGCACGAAGGCAAGAATTTAGGTTAGAATCGAACAACCTAGCTCTAGATCTATCCCCGCATTTGTCACCCTTAACTGGCAGGCCCACCCCATGCACACCTCCGACAAAACGCGTTAACGCCATATATTGCTCGTCCGGACATGTTTAAGTGTTTTTTTTTTCCAAAGACCATACATTATTGGAATTACCTCGCACCGCACGCGTAATGCGAACGCGCGGGATTGCTCCCCACCTGCGGAAAGTTGTTGTTTTTTCTCCACTTTTATTGACATTAATTTATCATTTCTTTAATTCAATAAGTACAAGTAATTTCACCTATGTTGTCCTTGGTGTCTTTGTTGGCTTCTCAGGATATGCTTACTGAAGCAAGTGATCAGACTATGAAATAACATTTTTGATCCTGCATCGATCTTGTTCTTTCGTTGCGGTTTCTTTCTGCTTTTGCTGATTCGTTTACATTTGTGCTGTCGAGCTTGCTTGGGCCTCGAGCAGCAGTACTGAAGGAATAATAAATGAATTCATCGTGAGCATTTTTCAGACTTCTAGGTAACGAATTATATGTAATTAATTATTTATAAGCAATTAGGTATTTAGTAATGTTTAATTAACGATTACTTTGTTTACTCAGTAACGGTCATTGTAATTCAATCAATTTTTAGTAATTATTTACATGTAACAAGCTACATTTTTGACAAAACAAGCTGTAACAGGGTATGCAGCTTGGAGCACCTAAATTTGGCGAGAACGGTGTCCAAAGGGGTGAGAAGATGTATGTGGCCTACCTCCTTTCAATAATCGGTATACTGAAGCTGCACTTCGATTACCCGAACAGAGAAGGCTTGTAGATTTGTACACTTCTCTTGAAATTCCGCCCTTTAGGCTTTTCTCTGATAATGAATCTATCTTCCTATCCCTACTCAAAGAACTTTTAACTGCCTGCGTAGGCCCTATGGGCTCCTGCGTGATTCTTCTTCGCTTAGTGCACCTCTCTGATTTGGACAAATTTTTTGGGCCGTTGAACGCATATTTTTTTTTTCTTTGAACGCTATGCGTGATGCATATAAATCATTTTTTCATTCGATTGTAACACACGAACAACATTATTAGGCAGGAATATTACGCAGCTTTATATTAAACTACATGACAGATTTTACCAACTTTCCGATGAACGTGAATGTTTGCTGGCGACAGTTAAGATCAGTCCCGCGTCAAAATGGCAAACGAGCGAAGGGCGCTTGGTTGGGGTCTACCAGATATTGGCCCGCAGACGGTTCGATAACGATGGTCACTTCGGGCGTTGATGCCGCGAAATCGCCTATGGGAGACTTTTCAGTTTTTCGCGGACCTTATGGCAGCGCCTTCACCGAACTTCAGGGACAATGCCAGGTCTGCACTTCATAGAGGAGCCACACCCGAGAATCGCCGCATTGAGTAACTATGCACAATCTTGTGAGCAAGGTGTTCGTACAGCCCTTCTCGCCAGCGCGCACAACGAGCGAACTTATGCAGATGTCTTCGCATTAACAATAAATACATATATATATATATATCTTCGCAAGAAAAGGAGGGAAGCATTGCGTAAGCTTCATTGCGATACGCGTACAGGCCAAAGTTCAATGTACGTACAATCGTAGTACGCACGCGTTACGGCGACGAGCTCCCGCGTGATACGGAAACAATGATAATGGTCGCGTGAACCGGCATATAGGTATCCCTATGCTCTGCATGAATACTTATATTGTAACGACACATGTAAACATTCATTTTTTTTTCTTTCAAACATATACAGCTACAGCTGTATGAAACCGCCTTCGTTCCCGGATCACGGACACTAAGTCATCGGGTGCCAACAATGTAACTGAGGAGTGTGGACTCGTGCTCATTCTGTCTGCCGTTTCACAGAGCAAAGCTAACCATCATCGCGAGGGAAGAAGGAAGCTGAAGAGGCAGAATACCGGCGCAACGGAGACCGCAGGAAATGCTAGCTGATGCTCGGACCCCGGACTTTTCCACACCGAGCTGCATAACCATCGGTATGCTGCATTGAGCTCATGCAGAGCTCCCATAATAGACATGTGGCTGGTACCCAAATTCCTCGCACCAAAAAAAAAAAATCGGTTCGAGGTCAATAAATGTAGGCCTAGATTGCCAGCCCGAATTACGCGGAATATTCTGCGAAGGAAAAGGAAGCGGCAGCAGGGAAGAAAAAAGAAGTTAATTTGTTTGTTAAAGAAAGAACAAAATTAGGTATAGAGAAACCACACCTATCCAGTATGTCTGTGCATACTACTTCTATATATTTACGCTCTCCTCGTGTGGTCGCTTCATAGTAAAGTTCACGTAACTTTCTTTTACAAACACTGCTCAAGAGTAAGAAGAGTCTGAACACTCGTGAAGGAATAGTGAAACAGGGGTTATTTCTTGTACAGCTTCCTACTCAGAGGCTAAACCTTGGCGTGCACCAATGCGTATAAGCCGTGCCGTACATGGTCGGTATGAAAGCGAGCAATTGGTCGGTCAACGTTACCTTTTCCGAGAATCCGGCCTTCCGCAGCATGGGTGGCAGGTAGACGAAGCATCCGCAGGCACACAGGTGTGCACCGAAGGCCACCAGGTTGATGCCCACGGTCCAAGGCAGCTGCCTCCATGACCGGGAGCTCATCGCCGCCGCCGACCCGCTGTCGGTAGTCTTGCTGCCGGTGCTGCACGAACAAGAGGCCAGAAACCGGAATGCTTGTCAATAAAATACGTGCGTGCCTACGCAGCAAAGCTGCACTACTGACTCTTTCCAAGACTTGTGAGTGAGGTCTATCCAAACGACATACACGAACGTGTTCGTGTATGTAGTTCGAAAATGTTCGAAGAAATGTTTTGTGTTCACCGCTGCCCTGTTCTTGCTCAAGTTTCGCAGACAGATCTTATTTTTCGGAGTCTACGCCGTTCAGTTAACAATTGGCACGCTTATTTGCCAAGAGACTAAGAAAAAAAATGCAACGTTGCTTTCGTTTATCGGTATTCAAGCTTCTGCCTCGAGGGCTGTAGCATAAACTTGTGACAAAAAAACAAACCGCAGTCCACGCACCCACTGCGTTTTACGTGGCAAAAGCACAATCCAACCGACTGGAGGATGTCACATGCCATGTTTCGCTTGCACACTGTGGCCCGGCAGGGCAACAAGAGGTTAACAAAAGCGTCGTTAATACGTGAACTTCGGCTTCAAACGTTCAACGAGGTTCTGATTCACTTGAACGTGCTTCACAGAGCTCCATCCGACGAGTAACAGCAAATTGCGCAGCTGTGTCGTTAAAATGTAAATTTAGTCGTCAGATGTTTCATGGACGTCGGATACATCCCAATGTGTAATTTTTTTTTAAAACGCACAACTCTCTCTCTCTCTCTCTCTCTGTGGGCGAGTGCGCGCGCCCGCGTGTGTGTGACCGCTCTCAGAGAGTGCGGTTCCGTGGCTTGAACACTGAACATAGGCTGACATCGTTGCAGACACCATGATGCTTAGCTGGCGGCCAACAAATAAAGTTGTGTGACCAGGAAATACAACGCGAATTCTTCAAACGTACTCGTGCTATTTTAATATTTCACTACAGTGCTACCAAATAGTGAGGAAATAGCTACAGCGAAAACAGATACCATAATTTCTGTTCCTGCTCCTCACTTCGAAAAAAAAAATTGGTAGGGAAGTGGCAATAGGTAGGTTTAGCTTGGCGATCGAGGCTGACAACCGCTGCGCCAGGAGGACTCTTGAAGCATTAAAGCGGAGCATGTTAGCCAAACCAGTCTCTCTGCGGAACGCGCAAAGACCTGGATCTTCCTTAATTGCGGGCTATATCTGACCCTTCCGGGAGTACAAAGTATGCAGACACGCATGGGGAGAGTCCTTCTTCAGCACGTTCTCAAGAAGAGAGTCCCTTTCATCTCGGCATACTGTCGGCACGGCCACAGAAAGCGTTCGATGTCTCCTGTCTCGTGGTGTGCAGTACACTTCGGAGAATCGGTACACGCGGTCTTACTCGAGTAGTGACAGGACATTTTTGACCGTTAATTTTTTGCGTTACATGATGCAACCTCTAAATCCCAGAAAAGATACTCGCCGACTCCAAAGCGGCATAAATAATTTAATGTTATAGCTTTCGAACACCCAGAATTTGCGTTGTTTAGACTTGTCACATCACGGCACACACACTGGTCCCGTGGGAGGATTACATTGCAAGGTTTTGACACTCGCTTCGGCTCGCTCGGTGGTCTGCTATGCTGCTACAACGGGCCTCGCAACGAGTAGCAGCAGACAGGAGGCAACCAAGCGAGGTGCAGCGAGTGTCCAAACTCTGCAATGTCGTGCTCCCACGTGACCAATTTCTGCGCCGTGACGTCACGACACAGTAAATTTCTGGGAAATGCAACCGAAGCTAGCTGTTCAGAACATATTATATTAAACTATTTAGGGGCTCTCTAAGGCTTGCAAGAGATTTTCTGCAGTTTAGAGGCCTAGAACCGTCACTTAACAGAAAAAGATAGCCATTTAAAAACATCACGACAGTGCTCCTTGAAATAACTATGTTGGTGTACGACCAGATCCTGTCCTTATGGCGAGTTGGTGAACATAAATTGCATTGCAACAGCGCTACTGGGACGAGCACTGACGAAAGCAGGAACAGGAGATGGCGCTGACTGCATAGTTATTCGTTATTCGGAAAAAAGAAAAAAAATAACCGTTATCATGTACACAAACGAAAATTAGTGAAATTGGTGCGTAAAAATGAAAAATGTTGTGGTCCTGTCATGCAGCTTCTGGTTCTTGGGGTCGATGAGGCTTTTCATATGCTTAGGAAAGCTGGCACTTGTGTTCGTCGAGCGTGTGTCGCTCTCGGTGATAAAGAACTTCAATATCTCTCGGGCACTTTCAAATTACCCTAAGTTTAACATTTGTCTGTGGCGCTGTTCCGATCATGATCCCTTCCTAATTTTCACTCACCCATTTTTTATTTAGTTATACGCAACCTGTACTATCCTCTATGTTGTGCACAGTTTATTGATACACTTCAATGAGAAGACGCCAGCTGTTAGCCTTGCGGTGTGTGCCCTGTATGTGCGTCATCGGAGTTTTCAACGACGTGCTTTCTTTTTTTACAGCCAAGCTGTTAGCGTCTAGTTGATCGGGATTTTTCGTGGCGTGCTTACTCGAAAACGGGCTGCTGGAGTAGGAGTTTGTGTTTCCTCGTAACAGAATTTGGTTTTCTCGCATATTCGTATGACAATCCTATGCTATCATGTCTGTAGTTTGCGCGTAAGTCATACCTTGCCAATTTTCCGACACAGTTCACCTTGAAAAATTACAATTAGTTCAATAACGCACTTACGCCAGGTCGACGCCTACAAAACTGGGGATGAGTGAGGCTGGACCTCTAACGGCAGCTGGAAAAGAGCTTTGTCTTTCAGTTTCCGGCTAACAGAATTATGTTTTCTCGTATAGTCGTATTACAATCCGAAGCTACCATGTCTGCAGCTTGTGTGCAAGTCGTACGTTGCGCATTTTCTGACGAAATTTACATTTAAACGTTAATTTAGTTCAATAAGGAACTTGCGCTTGTGGGACGGCCTGAAGATCGAGGATGCATGCTGCACTTCCGCGCACGTGCGTGCTCGCGTTACGTACGTCGCCTGTGGTGGTGGTGCTTGTGTGACGTCATCCAACGTCAGTTCGGGTGGTGGTACTTGTCTAACATCCGCACCAGCTTCACTGTACGTCTACTTTCACAGGGTGGAATGGAGGCGGACTTTTAGAAAAAAAGAAAGGCACGGACTGCGGTTATCTCAGCCACGGTCAAATTGTCAGTGTAAAGAAATGTCAATGTAATGAGTACAGCCACAGCGGCGGCTATTGCGTTCAGCCTTTCAGCCGTGAGGTCACGGGCTCGACTCTCGGACGCGGCGGCTGCCTTCCATTGCAGCGAGATAGAACGCAACACTCGTGTGTACCAAGTTTCGCACGCGCGTACTGACGGGTGACCGCACAGAATAGAACTAAATTGGTTCAGAGTGGTGAAGCATTGTTTAGAAAAAAACACGTTTATTTTAGTTCACTTAGCACGAAAATGTTTCTTACCATGCGGATAACGTCAAGATCAGATTTTAGTTTTCCTCAACTTCGCGCCATACCATACGGCGCTGGTGCGTGACTGCGGCTTGACGGATTTGAAGTTATTTTCTCGCATTTGGGCCGAAGTTCTCGGAACCTGCGTGCTGAGTCATCGCTTCGTGACGATGTATCAATAATGACGATGTATCAATAACCGCTAACTTATCCAAACAACATAAGACGCTGTCAACATTCACAACGTCACAAGAGGCTGGCGTACAGCGAATTCAAAAGGTCATCGCCACCTGTCTCGTTCTTGCGAATTTTTCCGGATTAAGAAGCCACTGACTACGGCACGCGAGAGCTTTTCGGCATCCGAGATAAGCAATCTATATTAGACCCAACATAACTTCGTATTCTCTCCTTAACGTCTTAACGGCCATGTACATCGAGTTCATCTGGTGGTGTGAATAACGGCGTCTTATACTGTGTGTTGCTTTGTGTCCAATCAAGTGAGTCAATCGAGCAATGAATCAGTGCCTGCCACATGGAGGTTTTAATTTCAAAAAAGCTTGGTGCAGCGGATTCTCCATGGTTCCGTTCTTCCTCAGTTTCTCGATATGCGACTTAGTCACACTCGGTCCCTAATTTTGACACCGTAAGTTGGTAATGATTGCGTGAAAAGCTTTCTTCAGGCAAGAAATTTTCTATATATTATGGAAATACGAGACATGGATCATTCTGAGGAGAGGAACGTACGCGGCTATACTGCGACGCCACAATGCAAGACGACTGACACGTTGTTTACCCTCACGAATTACACCGGCGAGCGAAAAAAAAAGCAAAATGACATCAACGGAGCATGCAGCTATGTGTCACACGGCAAATTTTGCGTGGGCTCGCTCTGTCGACGCAGTAACGACGGTGACGCCGCGTCATAAATTATTTTCTTTCTTCAGTACGGCGCTCCACAGGTTATAGCAGAGTTAGGCTCTTTTCAGCCGCCTAACGCTTAACTGTCACAGCTAACGAGCGCGCACACGCCACTCATAAAAGTAACGTCTGCAGAACGTCTGTGGAAGTGATCCTATAGACGCTCACCCTTCAGGTTTAAACGACTTTATGACGACGATGGAATGGCGAAGAGAGAACGTCGTCGACAGAACGGTACGAATACGAATGGTCATACGGGAACCGGTACATGATGACTATGGCGAAACCGGGGCTTATTGATACCGATGCGAAGAGAAGTTGTTAATCAAACGCTACGCAAATGATTGCGATGTGTAAAGTTGTGCTTATTTTCACCCCATCCAACGCACACTGTCGCCTGATGTTTATGTTTATGCACTACACCGTGCACACTGCACCCTTCACAAGCTACGCAGAAATGCCTGATCAGGCCGATAAGCAGTGCGAGACGTCCTCGCATAATGTCACGATGACAAAGGCGATGTGCGAAGATTGTTGCGGGAAGAATGGTTAAGACAGGTGTATGCGCATTGATTCACGACAAAAATGTAAATAAACTTAACAGATTTATACTCCTAGCGTCACAGTGGCAGATACTCATCCGGCAGGCATTGCCCGTGAATTGACCAATGCGCCATGGCACAAGAGGGGGGTAGCCCAAATATGAAAAAATCAAAGCTGGCGAATGTGATGCGTTAAACTTTCTTTTTCCGTTTTGGCGAAGCTGAGAATAGTTGAGGCGTTGGCTAATTATGCAACTAGCCGGAACGCAAGAAAGACAATCTAGTTATTTCCAAGCGACGGCCCAATATTGCCTTGGTTCTGTCGAGCTACGTGGCATATATGCATATTTTCAAATCACGGTGCACGATAGTTGAGGCACCCTGCGTATCGAACATTTTGCTGCGCACAAGCAAACACTCGAAAGCTTCCGATTTCGATCGCATAGAAACTGCTCTAAACAGAAGCCAGGACATCTTCGATACGCTTCCTGCGGAGCTAATCGCAATTTTACAAATCAATACCTTCGTAAGCTACGGAAGAAATTATACATATATTTGCAGTTGGAGCACTCGGCACATTTCTTTCATTAGACATTGTTAAAAAGAGACGTCCGCTACATTGAACGAATTTGAGACACAGTATTGTTTCTTTCTTCACAGTTGACTGAAACAACAAGCGACCAGGAATATCACGGGGCACTGGCTCACAGACGTAAGGACACTCGCAAAACAGACGCAAGCGAAAACGGTCGCTCGCTGTCGTACAAATCCGACGCTCACCCCTTTCGTTCGGGTCAGTGGCATTCATCGGCTCCGGCTGCGCGGAAACAAGCAAAACAGAACCAATTTGTCAGTTGTAAGAGGCGTCACGGGACCTCCGAAAGCATCATCATCAGGAGACGAAGGTCCGGGCCCACACGCGACGTTGACAAGTCAGTCGCGCCCGCCCACGCTCGCCGCGTGCGAGCTATACGAGACCGCGTCGACGGCGCGAGTATTATGCAAATGAGCAAGCTACTCAGAAGCAACCAACAAACGGCCGAGGCGAGGCGGCAAAAGAAACGAGCGGAAACATGTCGCGCGCTCGAACACAAGAGAGTCGCGAGCCTTCCTCTTTTTGTTGTTGTTGTTGTTGAACCGGGCGCAGTGCCGGCAAAACGCGTCGCAGCAGGCGCGCGTCGTAACGAGCTCAAAGCGGCGTTCCGCACGCGGGCGCGACCCCGAAAAAGAGCGCGCGAGCCCCGCCAGCTGCCGCGTGCTGGAAACGAATTTCACGCGGCAGTCGCCTCCTTTCGTCTCGTCTCAAAGCCTGGCAGCGGCGACCGCGGCGGCAGCGGTGGCCCAGGCCGCGGGGGCCGTTGCGAAGATTCGCGCGCCCCCGCGGTCTCTGGCTTGTTTACCGCTAAGTGGGGGAAACTGCATGCTCGGCTGCTTCCTGTCGCCGACGGCGAAAAGCTTTCCTGCAAATTCGGCCCTGCGGGGCGCGACCGCAGCCACGTAAAGCGCATATGTTTCCGAAATCTTGACAGGCGCCCACCGATCGCAAGCCTGGAAACTCGAAGCGTATATAGGCGGTGTATACCATATAGCAATCACACTCGGGGAATATAAGTCCCTGCTTTCCCTTTCTTTCCTCCTCCTCCTCCTCCGCTGGAATGTACGGTCGCTTTGGCGAGTTCTCGCTATATTCGGCTCCGGTCACGTGGACGTCTACGAGCGACAGCATTCGTGGCGTTGTGTCAACACGGTGGCCTGGACAGTGCCGGCTGGGAGCACTGTTGGTCGCGTATACACGCCGACGTCTTCGAAGCCGGGTCAGGCGAAATCTAGCGAAAGCGATCGTTTATCCCTGAAAGTAACTGCTCCAGAATACCGTCTCAGCGCCTGAGATTTGACGGCTCCGCGAACTGTCGCAGTGTGCATGATTTGCTATTTACATGGCGGCTTTTCTCAATAGAATGTGGTTACTATAACGGAGTCTATGTACAGTTCCCGTACTTTTTCGAAAGTATAGAGTGGTACAGTACTTCTCAAGTAGTAGGTTGATGAATAAAGACTGATGCTCTGAAATCCGCGTTTACGGAAAAATTATTCATCGGCGCATTTATCCCTTTACAAATTCTGCCCAGTAAGTGAAATCAACGCGTTCCGCCGTTTCTACCATGCCTGTATACATAGATAACATGAGACAAGGCATCTTCTGACAGTTACCTAAAAATAGCATCCAATGTGTTAATTACAGTTTGCTCATGTCAAAGAAATGTCCATTTTTTTCCGTGAGCAACGGAAAACAGCCGGAAAGTGTCGCATCTGGACTGTAAAACGGGTAATGTAATCGCCCCTTACGTGGGGGATCACCTTTTGAGAGCATCATTTATCTCTACAATTTACTCCTACATCTTGTATAATTTCAAGATGTACATAATTAGACCTTTACGCCTACATAATTACATAATTGCACCTACATACACCAAGTATGTAGGTGCAATGAGTGGCTAATCCCCGCCAGCAGCTGCTAACTTTGTAATTGCGCCTAAACTATTTACAAACGCGAACTAAATTAAGAAAATGGTTTGTAGCTTTCTTCGGGCACCCCGTTCCTCTCGCTGCATAACATTCTCGTACGAACAAATTTGCGGCCAGAAATGACAGCGAAATAATACTACACGTTATTTAGCCCTGACCCACAGTTTCATCTTGCAGCTGCCTAGCGTGTCCTACGAGTTAGTTGCGACCGGCAACGAAGGGAAGAAAAGCGCGTAGCAGACGACATGCGGGCTCTACGCGAAGGAAGACTACTCTTGTCACACATGCCCCCGACGATTGTGCTGTGCCTGCTGCTAGGAGCATTAAATGGACAAGCATGTCAGCCTTATCGAGACTCGATGTTTACGTTCACTACAAGGCCGTGTTACCTTCAGGAGGAGTAAAAAAAAAAAAAAGCGGAATCAAAGTATCTGCCATGGGAGCTGAAATCGGGACCGGGCCGTACCCCCTAGCGTATTGCGGAGAGTGGGCGACTTTGCACACGAGCCGCTCGCGGTGCGGTGTGGACCTTCGTGTGTTGCTCGCATTCCACACGGAAGCCGTGGGCGCTGGCTGCTTCAATATCGCCGAGACCTTCCGCCCGTACAAGCTGGCCTTTCTCTGCCTCTTTCCTCACCTTGCAAACTCGCGCCGAAACGATAGCTCCCTCTCCACACTCATGGCTCCGTGCGCATGCCCAAGGCGCGGGTACTGAAGTAATGAGGGCGAAGGAGATGTATCCACGTGAAAGTGCTGTTCTTTGTCCCGCGGCGACACACACCTGCAGCTGAACTCGGCAGCGGGAACCGGTCGGTACCGAAACGCATCGAAAAAATTGCGAAAGTAGAGTAAAGCCACAAAGAGAAACTTTTGAGAGTGCCACGCGCCTCGGCGATCCATTATTACTGTCCCCGGTCACCTTCCACGGCTCTGTTAGAGCAGCTGCTACTGCTGTCGTCGACATCCCACGGCGAGGAAGCACGTGGGCAAGCTATGCGAGCGTGGCCGCCGCCGGCTGACGGGTGGGAGATCAGGCCGGCCGGGCGTCGGCATTGCCTGTAGAGGATTGATTGCCAGAACGGAAAATCCCGCGCGAGTGAGCTTTGGTTATATCTAGGGATCGTCGGTGCCGACTGGGCTAACAAAGAAATGACCAAGCAAATTATATATATATATATATATATATATATATATATATATATATATATATATATCCAGAGAGAAAGATATCAGGTGTATGAAACAAATAAAAAAGTTGGCATGCAGCGCGTTTAGAGAACGTGAAGTCTAAAGGGCAGAGGTTCACGATAAACTGAATGCAAGAAAATTCTATATAATCACGTAAAGTACAGCAGAAACGAGGAGAGCACAAGAAAGCAGAATGCGCTACGCGGCATATATGTAGTGGGGAACCGGAATATCGTAACATCGACAGGTGGTAAAAGCAGTAAGGTTCAAAAGTGCACGGAACAGCAGAATGTGGCGAAGTTGAATAAAGGAACGCGGCGAGGGCTAGAATAAAGCATGAACCAGCACGTGAATAGAGATTACGCGAATCGAGATCATTAGATTGGAGCAGAATGAAATAAATATGGGAATACCCTCAGGTGACTTGAGTGAGACTGATGTTTTCGAGAGATGCGGATAACGCAATAGTCGGCAAGTCAACCAGCGACTGAGTGAACTAGCAGCCGATAAAATCCGCGAGATGTACGAACTTAGTTTTATCAGAACAAAAATCTACAGACTTCAGCGATTTCTCCGGGTCTAAGAGCTCATTTACTGGCACAGCAGAAGCTTCTCCCAGTAGACCCCGCCATATTCACAAGAACCTCTTTTTGATGCACGCAACTCCGTCCGTTCTGCAACTGTACTGAATGATGTCATCCCCGAAATACATAGACAGTCCACGATGCATGGTATACACACACGATAGCCCCGAGACACGAGTCTCAGGGTCTGCATTGCGGTACGCTCGAAGCCTGACTTCGTGCTGGCTTTGGTGGTTAAATTTCCAGCGTTCGGGTAAACCAAGAAACCCACACTGTACAACAATGCTCCCGTAACGGGCCTGTGTTTAAGGAGCTCGGAGACGTGGTGACATGTGGTATCAACGCATAATATCCGGAATCTGCTCATATCGGGAATCTCTCTCTCTCTCTCTTTCTCTCTCTCTACGCTACAAAACTGTTACCAAGAGCAAATACCAGCCAATTATGACGGTTGACATATTATCAACGAAAGTGGTGCGCCCACTGCAAACAGCAAGTTATGTACGAAAATCTTTCTCAGTTCAGCCCCTGATTTTCAATACTAGTTTTCTTCCGCGGGCATGCATGCCGCTTTGACTCCAAATGACGCATCGTCATTTCATTTTCGCCAATAATTGATGTTTACTATGCAGCATGATGGACATTGCGTACGCTGGGTAACAGTGCGTCTGCCACTATGTTTATTGCGTTCCGAATAAACTAACTGCTAAAACCGCCTTTCACTCAGTCTGGTCTCACATCGAGAAGAAGTAGTTAGCCGGTGTTCATGGCAATTATTTGGTCATTTTATTCATGCTGGAAACACAGTGCTAAAATTGAGAGACAGAAACGAGAGGAAAGAAGGAAGGGAAAAGTGGAGAAGGAAAGGCAGGGAGGTTAACCAGTTGAGCTTAACCGGTTTGCTGCCCTACACATAAGAGCGGGATGGGGAGGATGAAATATGGGGAGGAGAGAGAGAGAGAGAGCACATAACACAGCACACACATCTTCAGTTACAGTCCGTAACTCTAACGCGGTACGTGACATCACTGTCACAGCCGCTTGTCCAAGCTCGTCTCTTTCAAAAACCGAAGTAGTACCTTCGTCGCCTTCAGCTGGGATGTCTTCTGTCGGTGACATGTGAAAATAGTTGCAACTGACAATGGTCTATTGTCAAGGTGCGCTAGAACGGACGTCAGGGACTGTCGCTGAACATTATGATCAGGACAGTCGCCCAGAATGCGTTCTAGCGTCTCCTCGCAAAGACAGGCACTAAAGGACATACGTTTTGTGTCAATATCGTAATGGCCGTTGCGTCCTTGAGTTTCTTCTTGTATCCATGTCCTAATTTTTTGCGCTGCTTTTTTTAACACGCATTCATACCAACTCGCTTAGCCGTCAGCCTGCGTCCCTTTCATCATATTTTTTTTTTTTTTTGCCCACCATTGTTCGGAACAACGACGCCAACGTTGTCAAGGGAATGCTTACATTCTCCTTTCCGGACGGCGTGACCCAATAAATGACATAAGCGGCACGGAGCCCTGCCTTCTAAACGTCCCTAGGCGAACATCTGTGCGGTAGCGTGTCGCAGCCGCTGTTCACGAAGTTACGCAAACGCCTGAGGCGCTATTTCGAAAACTGTCTCGTAAAAACTGAGACAAACTTGACTTAGCTTCTCCCTTCCATGCAGGAAATCGCCGGAATTACGAGCAATGCGTCTGCAGGCCATACAAGTAACCGCTGCGTAAGTAAGCAAGAGCGACACGCAAGCGACGCTAAATGCGCAAGAGCCCAGCGACACCTCTAAAATGACCGCTCTCGTCTCAACTCGAAAGGCATCGAGACCTTGCTGAAGAAGAAGATGACTAGCGAAGGCAAACACGCACGCCTTAAACGAGAGCAAAGTATGGAAATAAGCTTTAAATCGAACGTTACAAAGGCGGGCATATGAGAAAGGAGCCGCCTGACGGCAAGGACATGTAGTTGCGAGACTGTCCCAAAGGAAAAATCGCGTAGTGTGCGCACATCCGACAGCAGCCTTCTATCATTTAACATACCGTGCGACGTTTAGGCACAAAAGCTCAAGGGAGACGGAGCCTGTATGCGCCGCCCCCCCCCCCCCCTTCCCCCAGTAAAAAAGCACCTCGTGGCGGCCATCATACCGCTAGTTGCATTCCTCTACTGTTATTCAGTACGTTTCGCACCACAAAATAAGACAGAAACGAATTACTTAAGATTCACGTGGACACTTCGTAAAGTCCAAGCTAACCAAGCGTTTCACTGGGACACGCCCTAACAGGCAAGACTCAAGTTTGCCGGCTCCGTCAACCGTTTCACATAGCGTGGCGGCGGGGAGATTCGTTATGCCGTTCTTTGCTCCTCAGGTTCGTCGTGTTCGTCAGCGATTCTGAGCCGCCAAAATGGCGCCACTGACGTCACAGAACCAGCAAATTACGCTGAGGGCACGTAAACGCAGCGTCCCAAGATATAAAGCCAAGCTTTCACTGTTTCATACTGGCAGTTCTGCATAACCGGTCTCTCCCGTAACCACCGCAACACCTCACCGCTGTGATCACAAGATATGGTCGCCGTCCCACGCGATGAAGCTTCGACGCGAGAAAATGTGCAGTCAATATTGGTTGCTTAGTTGGGGTTTAATGGCACAAAGGCAACTAAGGCCATGCTGCGCCAGTCACAAGACAAAGGAAACGAAAGGTTAAAGCAGGCAAACCTGCATTACATTATAGTTCGCGTAAATAACCAGTTGTCTCTAAAAAGTGGAATAGGTTAGTAAATGGTACTAGTGGGTCATCTGCCAGTAATAGGGCAGGGTGTAAAGGCATATTTAAATTATATAGGTCGTGTAAAAGCTTCCGTCGCTGTGTTTCAAACTGTGGACCTGTTATAAGGACATGCATTACTGTAAGAGGTTGATTGCATTTTTCGCAAGTCGGCGTGTTTTCTTTACGGAGTAGCAAGTTGTGTGTTAAATGTGTGTGTCCACCCGCCGTGGTTGCTCAGTGGCTATGGTGTTGGGCTGCTGAGCACGAGGTCGCGGGATCGAATCCCGGCCACGGCGGCCGCATTTCGATGGGGGCTAAATGCGAAAACACCCGTGTGCTTAGATTTAGGTGCACGTTAAAGAACCCCAGGTGGTCAAAATTTCCGGAGTCCTCCACTACGGCGTGCCTCATAATCAGAAAGTGGTTTTGGCACGTAAAACCCCAAATATTATTATTATTAAATGTGTGTGTCCAATCCGAAGTCGACACAGGATAACCTCATAGAACCGTTGCTGGTGAGTGCACGACTTCCACTCACCAATTACGGGTTTAATAAGATGTAGCTTGTTGCTTAAGCAATGGTCCCATGTCTGCTGCCATTTGGCCGTCAAGGCCTTCCTAATCGCCGTGATACTATCCCGATATGGAAGCGCCGTTTTTGTTATGTATTTGCGCGCTGCCATTGATGCACACCTATCCGCTGCTTCATTTCCCGGTATACCGACATGGCCTGGTACCCAGTAAAACCTAATTGACCGGCCGTATTTGTTTAATGTTACCAGGTTTAAAATGTCCCCTATCAGGAGTTCACATTCGGATTTCGCGTGTAGAGCCTTCAGTGTGCTTAATGAATCAGTGTATATTACTGTGTTTTCGTGTTTGTCGGCGATGCTCTTTTTAACTACAGTCCATACTGCGTATACTTCGGCTGTGTAGACAGAGGCATGTTGTGGTAATCGAATACTTGTTTCCCAATTTTCCGTTACGGCCCCCACACCGACGTGATCTTTTGTTTTCGAGCCATCAGTGTAATATTGCATGTTATTTTGATATTTGTCCTGAAGTGCACGGAATTCTTGTATAATGTGTTCGTGTGGGATGTCTATTTTCTTTAGATGTGTTAACGTCCAATCACATAAGTGTGTGAAATCGTACCACGGGGCCAACCGTTGTGGTTTCTTGGCTACCTGGAGGACTTCGTGGGAGATGTCATAGACCCGACAGTATTGCTCATACCGCAGGACAAGTGGCCTAATCGTGTTCGATTTATTTGTGTAGTGTAAGCGTGAGTTGCATTGTGTGAGGATGTTGCAGCATATGTGTTGTGGTGAAGACTGAATTCTGAGTACGTAGGAAAAAGTGAGGAATGCTCTGCGCTGCTGTAAGGAGGGTTCATTACACTCGACGTATAAGCTTGGAATAGGTGAGGTTCGGTAGGCACCACTTGCCAGTCGCAGTCCAAGGTTATGTACCGGATCAAGCCGTTGGATGTAGGACTGTCTGGCTGAGCCGTAAACCACAGAGCCGTAGTCTAAAAGGCTACGCACAAGAGACCGGTAAACTCGTAAAAGGCACGTTCGGTCGGAACCCCAGTGCTTATGAGACAGAATTTTAAGGATATTTAGAGATTTATTTGCTTTAATCTTCAGTGCTTTTATGTGAGTTAGGAAGTTAAGTTTGGTGTCAAAGGTTACTCCTAAAAACTTATGGCCTTGTTTCACCGGCAGTATGGTGTCGTTCAATTTTAGGACTGGATCGCTGTGTAGCCCTCGTTTCTGAGAGAACAAAACAGTAACTGTTTTCTGTGTGGAGAAGCGGAAACAATTTTTGTGAGCCCATTGTGTGAGTTTATTTATTGTCATTTGAAGCTGCCTCTCACAGGTTAGCAAATTTGAGGCACGGCAAGCCACTTGGAGATCGTCTACGTAAACTGAGTGCATAAGAGACGGCGGTATCATCTCATTAACTGTGTTCATTTTTACTATTAAGAGTGTCGTGCTGAGAACAGAGCCTTGTGGAACACCATTTTCCTGTATAAATGTATGAGATAGTACTGAGCCCAGGCGTACCTGAAATGTTCTATTAGACATAAAATCAGCTAGGCAGTTCAGCATTTTACCCCGGATGCCGAGGTCAGCCAGGTCTCATAAAATTCCATATCTCCATGTGGTATCATAGGCTTTTTCTAAATCAAAGAAAGCTGCCAGACAGTGTTGTTTGTGTAAAAATTCATATCGAATTTCATGTTCTAGACGGACAAGATAGTCAGTGGTTGAACAACCCTTTTTATATCCACACTGATGGGGGTCAATAAGGTTTCTTGATTCTAAAATAAATGATAGTCTTATGTTGATGATGCTTTCGTATGATTTTGCCAAAACGCTTGTGAGGGCAATAGGTCTGTAGCTGCTTGCGGATGTGGGGGATTTATCGGCTTTTAGAAATGGAACTACTATTGCCTTTTTTCACTCTTCCGGCATTATGCCAGATTCCCAGATTAAGTTAAAAAATTTAAGGAGAGCGTTTACAGATGCTTGAGATAGATGAGCCAGCATGGCGTAGTGAATACGGTCGTGACCTGACGCTGTGTTTTTCCATGTAGAAAGAACTCTGTTTATTTCTTGTTGTGTGAGGGGGGAATTGTACGGTTCATTTGATGCGCCAGTAGTGGGCAGCTTCTGTTTTTCAGCAGACTGTTTGCATTGTAAAAATTCCTTTGTATAATTCCCGGAACTGGATATATCACGGAAATGTTCTCCAAGTATATCTGCCTGTTCTTGTATTGTTGTTTGTGTGCCTGGACTTGTAAGTAACGGTATTGTGCAAGATGGGTACTGTCCTCTAAATTTCCTGACCTGGTCCCACATTCGTTTCGATGTTACCGTACTATTAATTGAAGAGATGTATTTTTGCCATGACGATTTTTCAGCATGTCTTCGGATGAATCGTACTTTGGCTTTGGCTCGTTTGAAGTTTAACAGGTTGCTATAGGTGGGGTACCTCCGTAGGATTCCCCAGGCCTTATTTTGTTCTTTTTTAGCGTCGGTACACTCCTTCGTCCACCAGGGGTTTAACTTTTTGTGTACTATACCCGATGACAGAGGTATGGCCTTTTCTGCCGCACAGATTATAACCTCAGTTATTTTTTTATTAAGCTCATCAATACTTAGCTCAGGTGAAAATACATCTTCCAGCATCGCGTTCTCCATAAAGACCGGCCAGTCCGCGAGCTTTATTTTCCATCGGCGTGGTCTAGTTACTAGGGTTTGTGGTGATGATAGGAGTTTGATGAGTGTGGGTAAGTGATCTCTGCCAAATGACGTGTCGAGAGCTTCCCATTTAAAATCAGTAAAAAGAGAGGGCGAACAAAAAGCTAAATCTAAACAACTAAATGTGCGGGAAGTCGGTGAGAAGTAAGTTGGCGCACCTGAGTTTAAAAGACAGATATTATTTGACAGAATAAAATCTTCAACGAGTTGCCCTCTTTGGTCAGTTTTGACACTGCCCCAAAGAGTACAATGAGCATTAAAATCTCCTACTAAGACAAATAGCTCCGGTAGCTGATCTGTTAGATTTTCTAAGTCTTTAATAGTAAAATGCGTGTGGGGTGGTATATATATTGAGCAAATGGTGATGGTTTTGTAGGATAGAATGGTTACAGCTACGGCCTCTAAAGATGTATTTAATTGGACATTTCGGGTGGGAGTGCCGCCCTGTACGACTATAGCCACTCCACCTGACAAACGGCTGGAACATTCGCGGTCCCTTCGGAGAACGGTGAAGCCTCTAAGGAATTGACTGTGTTTAGAGCCTAAGTTTGTTTCCTGTAGGCAAAATGCCACTGGTGAAAACTTATTTGTTATGTCTTTAATGTCACCCAAATTGTGAATCAGTCCTCTACAGTTCCAATGCATGATAAAAGCCATAGTGGCAGAAGTGAGAGTGGTAATTTATATATATGTACTAAGTAACTGTAGGTGACATTTGTTAGTGGGAATGTACTATTGGAAGAACGGTAACCGTTCAGGTTACCGGTCCCTTTGTTCGCGTAGTTATTGTGAGCTTGTCTTTCTTAGTGCGCTCCAGGGAGCGCTGATGTTCTGGCGTCGATGACGCCGGAGTTTTGGTGTCGACATCCATAACGTTCTCCGAGGCGCTGGATGATCGAGATCCAGGCGCTGAGACGCGCGTCTCAGGCCTGGGAGTTCGATTTAGCCTGGGGCCCTGGGGAACCGGGGTCTGCAGGCCCGTCTGTGATGATGATGATGATGGAGCAGCACTGGCTGCTGCCACCAAGGGGACGGATGGAGTTACTACTGGGCCACTGACTGCGGTCCCTGTAGACTCCTGAGACCACTGCGGTGCTGTCCCCTGCCGCACCGCACTGGCGTAGGTTGTTTGAGGTAAGTGTGCTAGTTTCTTTCTAGCTTCATAAAAGGAAATCTTCTCTTTCACTGTAAGTGCAATTATCTCTTTCTCTTTCTTCCAGCAGGGGCAAGATCGTGAATATGCTGGATGATCTCCTTTACAGTTTGTACGGTGTGGAGCAGCGTTACAGTTTTCCGACTGATGGTCATTGGCACTACACATTGCAGATGTCGATTTACCTCTGCATGATTGCGATGCATGTCCGAATCTCTGGCACTTGAAACACCGCCTCGGGTTTGGGATATACGGTCTTACGTTGATCTTAAGATAGCCTGCATCAAGTTTAGTAGGTACAATACTGGTACCAAAGGTAAGTATAACATGTTTGGTCGGGATTTGTTCGTCATTTCTTCGGAGGGTTATTCTTTGAACTTTGATAACATATTGTTCTTCGAAACCTTCCAGGAGTTCTTCATCGCTTAGGTTTAAGAAGTCTTCTGATATTACACCCCTCCTTGTGTTGAGAGAACGGTGTGCTGAGATCGTGACTTTGGTGTTACCGACACTGGTGAGATCAGCGAGCTTTGCGACTTGGTCTTTGGTTTTGAGCTCAAGGAGGAGGTCCCCACTTGACATCTTTGAAGCTTTGTATTGCTTTCAGATTTTCTCTACTAGACATTTTGCTATTAGGAATGGCGATAGTTTTCTCATTGGCAGAGATCCTTCACTGTGGATCACATGGTAGCGTGGGAACATTTCTGCGTTGGTTTTCAAAGTGAAATCGAAAATTGCTTCGGTGCGCCCTCTTTTGTTAGGACGATCTGCAAGGAGGGGGAATGCATTTGCCATGTATTCTTAGAATATTCAGCGGCCATGGTAGCCACCCACCACCGAGCCCAACAAGGGGACGCTACGAGGTTAGGAACATACCTGTATACGTCAGCTATACAATGCCGCTATAACCTAATATATGTACCCAAGGTTGGGTAGATACACACGGTTAAGCCTTGCTGCCTGGAAAATGAGAAGTAAACTGAAGTGAGTAGAAGACAGGAAAGATTCAAAGTGAGAGAGAAAGACGAAGAGTGGAGAGGGGGACAGGAAAAGGCAACTACCGATTTCCCCCGGGTGGGTCAGTCCGGGGGTGCCGTCTACGTGAAGCAGAGGCCAAAGAGGTGTGTTGCCTCCGCCGGGGGGCCTTAAAGGTCCTAACACCCGGCATCGGCTCAACCCCCAGGATCCCCCTTTCCCCGGACACGGCTAAGCCGCGCACGGCTACACGCGGGAGGGTCCAACCCTCGTGTGCTCGGGTACGTGGTGTCGCAACACACCAAACGCCTGCTTACGCAGACGCCCCTGCGGGGAGCAGTCAATATTATCGCGGTCGTTATTTCATTACGTCGCACGTGAAAGCCGCAATGTCGGTGGTAATAGGGTAGCAGCAGCTTACACTTTATACATTACAGTGCAGAGAAGCTATGTGACTGCGCGTTGTGGGCTACTTAAGCCCGTCAGAAGAATCGCGACGAAAGGCCCGTCATTTTTGCTAACCATGAGATGGTAAGACCAATTTCCGCAGCAAAGCAATTGAAACGTCTGACAATGAGTCAGGGCCAGGCGCAAACATGCAAAATTCACTGCCCGTATTGACTATTCATCTATCTGATGCCTGCCGTGGTGGCGTATTATTTGGCGACGACGTCCTGCTTCTGAGCGCGAGGTTGCCGGTTTGACTCTCGACCCCGGAACAGAATGCATTCATTAGCATATTTCATGGAATTCTGTAACGCTTTGTGCACCTTTCTTTATGTTTGAGCTCTTGAGTTACAGTGTGTCATTAAGTAAACGTGTTCTCCTGCTGCCAGGGCAACGCTATCGGCGCCGCCTCCGCTGAGGAGACATGTTGCGTTGGACAGTATACCTAATGTAGGAAGTGAACACTGCGCACATTACATCTCAGTTGTTATTTTGTTTGCGAACATTTCTACGGGTTTAGATTCATAGACAGACATCGCACTCACTCCCGGTGTGTTCTCAATTTTCGAAGAAAAAGGCGCTGGCAGGGCCTCTTTAAGGAATCACAAGTCGCCGAATTAATACGAAGCGTTCCACTACGAAATCGGTCACCGTCTCGGTGTCGCTTTGATAAATGGAAACTCGAGAACAAATCTTATCATATGGTTACTATTCGCACCGCGCCTTATATGCAGCTTCAATGATATGCGCTTCCCTGCCCTGCATCGAGCTGCCCCGGCCCTCTTTTCTTTGTAGAATAGTTTCTCCCACGTTGGCGCTGTGACTTTGTGCCAATGAACTGCAAATAAGTGACGTAGTCACAGTATGGCTATATTTGGTTCGCCGTTACCTTTACAATACCGTCAATCAAATCACATCGAGACAGCATAAAATTGTCATTCTCATCAGTGTCCTGATGCCACCGCTGTCAAGCGTGAGTAACTGCATGACCCTTCCATTACACCTATTCTTCACGCCGCTAGGTCATCAGCACGGGGCTCACCTGTCATTAGTGTTGACGATTTTTTGTGTAAAACGAATTATTCTGCGGAAAGCGCCCCACTTCTTCTCGTAGTTCCCCAAACATTGAGACCTATGACCCTTCAGGTCATGCGCGATGACACGACATCAGGTCACCTTGGTCTCGCTCGGACGCTCCAGCGACTGCGCCAGCGTTTCTACTACCCCAAGCACTGTAAATGGCGAAGCAGCACGTTTCCAGCTGTGAAATTTGCCAACGCCATAAGCGGTTAACGTCGCCTCCTACGGGTGCCCTGCAGCCAGTTAAGCCGCCGACTTCGCCATTTGAAAAATTTGGTGTCGACTTGCTGGGTCCCTTCCCCAGGTCTACTACCGTACGTCGTTTAATTATTGTGTGTGAGGACTATCTGACCCGGTATACTGAGACGGCGGTGCTCGTTTCGGCTACAGCAGCTGACGTTTCATGTTTCCTGCTGTTCTCCGTGATTGTTCGTCACGGTGCTCCAAGCGTTGTGATTACTGATCGTGGACGGCAGTTTACTGCGGACGTTGTTGAAGAACTACTGCGCCTTTGTAGATGCGATTACCGGCCCTCGAACGCTTACCACCCGCGAACAAACGGACTCGCTGAGCGCGCGATTCGCACGCTGACCAATATGCCTGCCATGTAGGTTTCCACGAATAACAAAAATTTGAATTCTGTTTCCCCATTCGTTACGTACGCTTGCAATACTGCCAAATATACGAAGTCACAGGTTATGCGCCTTTCATCTCTGTACTCGTAACCCCCAAAGCTTCATCGATACCATCCTTCTCCATATGATGTCTCATCGACAGGCCAAGCGTCAAGTCGTGCCGAAGACGCCCGTCGACTGGCCCGCCTCAGGACTCTCCCCTCTCAAGACCGTGCCAAGGCTCGTTATGACGTTCGACATATGCTCGTCACATTTGCTCCTGGGGACTTTAGCTTTAGACACCTGTACGGAAAAGAGGTCTGTACACAAAATTTCTGTCACAGTACACCGGCCCATACGTCATACTGAAACGCTTGAGCAACGTGACATAAGACATCGCAAGAGTGACTTCGCCCAACTGGCGGTCACGCAAAACGCCAGGTGCACATCGCCAAACTCAAACTGTGCCACCATCTGGCCATGGATCTCGCTCAGAGAGCTTCGTCTGCCCCCGGAGAAATTGTCACGCGACACGACAGAGCCGAAAGAAGAGAAAGTAGAGGTGCGCGCAAGGGGCTGGCCGCTGCCTGTTGGGCTTTGCACGACCGTCCTACGTCCCTTGCACTACGCTAACCATGTATTGTTTTGTAAATAAACCCATCCCATTCGTTATATATATATATATATATATATATATATATATATATATATATATATATATATTTTCTTGGTTTTTCCGTACAATAACCACGATATGGCAACCTTAGGTGCCTTAACGAGCCCCCATATTGAGCACACGAACGTTTTTGCAGGTCACCCCACCAAAATGCGGCCGGGTTCGAACCCGCGACCTCCATCACAGCAGTGCAACACCATGGCTACTGGATTACCGCGTCGGTACGGCATAAAAGGGCACGTCAGCGGTAAGGTAATGAAATTTGCATATAGCTTTATTTGTTTAAACATGGCGTTAAAATAAGGGGATTGCCTTATAAAAACACGAGGCTGAAAAATAAATGAAAAGAAAACGCTGCAGCATTCAGTAACGAATAAACGGAATTAAAAAGCGTGGATACTTTACTTTCCTTTTTTCCTCCACACAGGGGTGTACCGTCAAGTAATTAGCTACGCCTCGAGGAGCACGTCACGCCGGAGTCGAGCGCCACTCGTTGAAGCGGCAAAATACGAACGAGAACTCAAAAATACAAACGCCTTGGCATCACGCCTCGGCGACAGCAGTCAAGAAGGCCCCGCGGTCGTGACCGTTACGACAAGCCCAATTCGCATACACTTCGCACAGTCACGACACACGCTGGGTCTTCGGGGAAATTCCTTTGTGCTCGGCGCTTCTTGATGACGAATTTTGATTCGTGCAGTTGTGTAGTTCCTTTTTGCAGTCGATTTGAGCTGCCTCTTCAGAGAGACGTAGCAAGAACATCTCCAATATGAGATGTCGCGAAGCTCGTGCCTTCGCAAAATACAATTAGTGCGCTGCCAAACGTCAACCTCGACATTTTTATTCATGGACGCATACTACACCCTGCAAGGGCTCTCCACGACATTATCTTGACAATTAACACGCCAATGTGAAAGTGCGGCTCACTGGAGGACATAACTCTCCCGTTATCAACGTCTACACCCTATCTCATTGAGGGTGGGGGAACGTGAGCTACACGCACAGAAAGAACGCTACTAAGGAAGGAATTGCTGCACTGACAAACACGTTTCCTTTCCTAAACACGTTGGCTCCGTTTACAATCCCTGTTCGACCACATTTTATTGCTTCAAGCCTCAGCCTTCTTGGGAAGTCATTTTTTATTAATATTCCTGCTCTCTTCGGCACATAAATATAATGGGAGTGTCAGCGATTTGTTTCACTTGGCAACAGACCAATTGCTGCCCATTACATTTCCGTGATGTAACGTGTCGGTGAAGTTCCCGCATGTGCGCGTGAAATTTTCAGACATGCACCAAATAGCCTCGAAACTCGCTGGTGGCTTCCTAGACTGCAACAGCTCGATCATTACGGTGGAGTTACGAATGCATGTAACTTCCTCCTTAAAAGTGCACGTTATAGTTGGGCTGATGCCGGCACGCCTTGACGATAGGCCACTGTCAGAACAGGCAGTCTCGGTATGCCGATATGAACTCTCGTCGCACCGAAAGTCGGTCAAGGCTTTGTTGACCTTTCTACGTGGCAGTGGCCTATAAGAAAGACTATAATGATCCCGTCCCTTTTTTTTTTTCTTTTTCACGCCTTTCTTTTTGTTCCCGCTCTTTTTTCCGTCTTTACTTCCCCTTTCAATTCCCGTAGTTTAGGGTAACAAACCGGAGGCCTTAAATCTGGTTAACCTCACTACCTTTCTCTCATTTGCATCTCTTTCTCTCTCTCTGACCTTGTATGCTTCTAGTAAACTAGTACCTTTACAATGTCCGTCGCAACGCGCGCCATTACTCTGTTGCTGCTCTGATACCTTAGTCTCCAGATCGAGCGGGCGTGGATATTTTTCTTGCTTTTTCCCTAAATCGCAGTTTTTTAATGAATTTTTTTAATGATTTATCGCCATAGGGCTTCCCTCAGGAATTGTGTGCGCTGTTTCGTAATTTTTATCGTTCCCTTTTCTCACACTGCAGCTACCAAATTAACAATGCCTGAACGCTTTTCCATTTACTGTTTATTCGGAGACGAGATTCTGCCGATCCACTGAAAACCGAGAAGCCGACGCACCGTTCGACACAAGCACACTGCGCGCGCGACACGAGGCAGGAAGCATTCGGCAACCCTCCTTCGGTATACAGGAAATGAACACTGGCGTGGCCACTGTAACAGTGTGATCCTTCGCAGTGATCGATGGCGTCTTTGGAAGCCGCACACGCGCCCGACGCAAGACGATTAGCCAGATAATTATCCTTCCGTCAAGCTGCGACGAGCGCGCTAGGGAGCCAGACTTGGTCAATTAAGGCGCGAGTCTCACGGTGATATCAGCCGACGGTTTGGTGAGAGACAAGCGCTGACGTGTAACCGCTAGTTTCACGTCATTCGGTAAAAAAAAAGGACGCGGGAGCTGCTTTTGGTGGCGACATTGCGGCGAATGCGCAGAAGGCGGTGATCGATGTCCTTTCTCTCGTGAACACATCGTTACAGCAAACACTGTGTTGGGAACCGTACATGGATGGCCTCTGGTGACGCACGCTGTCTTTTGACAACGCAGTGATCGATGTGGATGACGCATCACGGCCCCCCGCGGCTTCCAGCGGCCGCCACCAGAGGGAAACATAAGCAACCCTAGTCTCACATGGCGTCGACGGGAAACAAAATTGGTGCGGTCGACAGTGGTGGAAGTCAGAGCCTTTACACTGGGCGGTAGCAGCAACAAACCATGTCGTCGATAATGACTTCTATACCATTCGTCCAGAGACTCAGAGTACGACTGGGCAGAAGACATATACGCAACGAATCTGTGTTCTCCGTTGTCGCAGGACATCTGTCCACTTTCTGAAGAGTGATCTAAGGCACTCGTACCAACTGATTTCGGTGGGATGACAACGACGCGTCAGTGCTTGCGGAATGTGAGCGCATGACCTCTTAAAGTGTTCATGGCAGGCTTCAATGCTTTTAACTTGTTTTCTCAGAGCCCGCCGTACAGCTTTATGTTGGTTTTTTTTCGTTTTCCTTTGTATATATTTCTTATCAAGTTATTATTATAGTACGCTTACTCTCACCTGAGCTCTTCATTCTAGCCAAACCTGCTTGAATGGCCACCCTGACTTTTTTAGCTATGCACCATCTCTCGACCGTAATAAGTGGGCGAGGTCGGAAGTATTGCAGCAGGGTTGCTGAGGTCGTCACTTGATAGCTTTGTTGTGACTTTGACGAGGAGAGGATATGAGGGAGTCAAGTGACAAAAAGACCGCGAAAAAGATGGTGGTGGCGTAGAGAGTTCAGCACGAATTATCATATCAGCACGAATTATTCACGCCACAAGGAATGGACAGGACACCCCGATCGCTTCAACACGGCAACGCAGACAAGGCTGCGGCAGTTGGAGGACGCCAAAACTGGGACAGCTAGCCCAAGCGATCGCCTTGAACAAGACGCTGTATTCAGCAGTGACAAGTGCCACTCACCTGTAGTGCGCTCGATAAACATGTGGCTCGCGCAGAAATGCGTCGTCCCTCCGCGTCCGGGCTACGCAGATTATCCACGTTCCAACCGAACCAAAGAAGCTGCCGCGACGACGCCCATGTAGCCCGAAGTGTGCGTCTATGTTACGGTAAACCCCACGCAGAAGCAATCATATCGCAGTGGGAGCACCGGTCAACAAGGGCAGTTGGCGAGGCATGAGGTAACAACTCTAGCGTACGTATCTGTCCCGCGAATCGCCTGGCCGGAAGGTAACGTCCAAAGTTCGCGGATGTTTACAGCATCGCATTTCACACGAACCGCAAATGATCTGTTTCGGTGTAGGAGCTGCTTTAACCGGGAAGCTGTTGGATAGGCGAGTTATGTCCTGTTCTCAATAGTTAAAAAAATATACAGAGAGAATTCATCATATGCGTAAGCACGTAAACATGTACACACTTCGCAAACGCGAAAATCGCGTTTAAGCAAACGTGCAGACACGAAACAAAACAAAGAGGCAGGGTTACACGGTAAAATTGTAGCTACAGAGAATTGGCCTGAACGCGCGATCACGTCTCGGTAGGTTTTAGCGCCTCCCAGCGACGCGCTAAGCCCCAACTCTATCGAGAAAAAAAAAAAAGAAAATTTAATAAAACGGGTGTGTGACAACAACGTGCACGGCCCCGCCGCGGTGGCTGTAGTGTTGCGCAGCTAAGCACGAGGTCGCGGGGTCAGATCCCGGCGTCGGCGGCCGCATTTCGACCTGGCCGCAATGCGAAAACGCCCGTCCTTGTCCCGTCCATTGGGGGCACGTTAAAGGGCCCCTGGTGGTCAAAATTAATTCGAAGTCGCCCAATACGGCGTGCCTCATAATTAGATCGTGGTTTCGGCAAGTAAAACTCTCGAACTCATTCATTCAGCAACGTCCACACGGCTGCCGTACTCAGCTTACAACGAGAAGAGAGAGAGAAATAAACGAGATGGGAAAGGCAGGGAGGTTAACCGAGTAAGATTCTGTTTTGCTACCCTGCACTGGGGAAGGGTAAGGTGTAACGCGAATAGATATATACGTCACAAGAAATAACGGAAGTTGCATATGACAAGAAAGTGCGCAAATAGGGTCGCAAAAGCACGCAAAAAAGAAAAAGAAAAGAAGCCCGCATCAATTAAGAACTACCGGGAACTAAATACACTCAGACGCCCTCATAACGAAGTGCTCGGGATGTCGAAAATTCTCCGCTATGCAGGTCACTTCGTTGCAAAAGTCGCACACCCTGTCGCTCACAATCAAGCAGGCTAAGCAAGCTTTACAATACTAAACTTTCGCTCATCGTTAATTCAAGAAATATATATCTAAGTGAAGTGGCAGATTTCTTTGTCAAGCACACTTTGTCCCGCAGAATCCGCGACTGCAGGCAGCCTTATTTACACCGAGGTTCGCCGCAGGCTCCGCAGCGAAACGCAGCAGCTATGATCTTCGAGTGCCCCAACTGCCTCGCCTAGCCGTCAAAATTATTAGTTCGTTCATAGGCTCTTCGTCACTGTGTAGTCTTCGTTAACATTCACGCCCTTTTCGCTCTAGGTGGCTTTGAAGACGTTGTCGGTCCTCAGCTAGGATTACGTCATCGTGCTGTCATCAACTGCGACGTACTTGTTGCCCATCGTATCCGTTGACACGTTAAAACAAGCAGCGTACGATTTGAGCGATTCCTGAAGCAGTGCAGCCGGCCTTCTTCTCACATCGGCAACGCTCATGAAATGTGCCGCGTGGCTATTAGCGTTAGCGCAAAGCGCACCTCGGTGGCATCATTGGAGGGCAGTGGTGGCACCGCTCCGCGGGCTTTCGATGTACAGCAGCAAATCAGCGGTGGGGAAAACCTAAATTACTTCGTTGTACACGATAACTTCATGATTACGTCGCGCTGAGTTTTGATTGAGTTTCGATTGAGTTGAGTTTTGATTGAGTTTTGCTGAGTTCAGCATTACAGAACGTAATGGTGAACTTGTAACAACCAGCCGATTTCATTGCTTTAAACGCTAATTTGTTGTAGTGGTCTTCGTTGTAGAGGTGTTCACATTACGTAACGAAAGCAGGAATTCGTCCGGGACATAACAAATCCTTTGTTTTAGAGATTATTTCGCTATAGAGGCATTTTTTCTCTACTGTATGTTGTTCCGAGTCCCTCAAGTGCAGACTACGCTAACAGGTCTTGCGTTGAGCTCGCTTTCAGAGGCGCGAGGGAGAAGGGGAGGGAGGAGGAAAGCGCGATGCGGACGGCTTTGCGGCGACGTGGTTTGGCTTGGCGAAGGCTAGTTGAGTAACGTCCTGTTTCCTTTTGTTAATTCTTTCTTTCATCCGTGCTAGCATGTGAACGATTGTGTACTATTAAATAAGTCAGGTGACCGTTCATCGCGGCGGTTCCACCAACTGCGCCACAGCGCGATTAGCGTACACCGAATAAATTGAACGAAGTGTAGACGTCACTTCCTTGCATAAAAGGGCGACTAACCACCGAAGATATGTGAGCATCTACATTTCCCCAGAATGCCCACTGATCAATTGTAATTTCTTCACAGGCGCGAGAGACAGCTCTGACTTTTGCTTTTCTTTGCTTTCAAAGAACAGCGGAGTATCTCAATGTTTTTGTTGCCAAGCGTCTGAGCATAAAGACAAACAGGGCCTCCCACATTCACCCATAAAGCTTGTTCTTTGAACGTAACATGAAAGGTAGCGATAAGTGCTTGATCGTTAACGAATGTGAGGACAACTTCTTGTCGAAAATTTGAGCAGGTTCGTTAACTTCATCATAGCGGCAGTTTATTGAATGCAGCGACACCAGCGGTAACAACAATCAGCGCGACGTCCCCGTAGCATTTCAAATCTGTTTTACCGCGACAGCGTTAAGGAGTCCGTGTGGCAGAAATACGGCGCCGGCGTCTCGCGCCCGGCGTCCAGCGTTGGATGTAGCCCCGGAAAAAATAATTTCGCACCAAATTCCGGGCCACGCATACCCAACCACTCTTCTACCACCATAGTTTCTCAGGCCTTGTCTTTCATTCTTTACAGAGTTCTTGCTCGGAATTTTGAGAACGGCAGCCCACAAACAAATGTAATGGAAGAAAACACCGACAGCGCATGTGCTTTATGTTTGCTCTTCTCAGACTGAAATATTAAAAGTGCGAAACAATAACAGGAGATTGACGCACGCGAGTGGCCGCGTTTCTACTAGAAAGCTCGCCTTCGTGCATTTTTTTTTCGAATTCACTGCACCGCAGTTTAATGAACGCCACTTCTAGCAATACATATGCAGAAAGAAAAAAAATTACGAACCTCCTCGCGCCACCGCGGTGAAAAAAGAAAAGAGAACTGGGACTATATCCTGACGTCATCCTGACTAATAGTATTAGGGAATGCGGTCGGCGAAAATCAAGCAGCTCTTACGAGACAGAGAGAAAAGAAAAACAGTTGCAAGACAGTAAGCTTTGTGAACTTGGCCTATCAACTTCACGGAGCCGTCATTTTCTTCCTGGGGCTCATGGTTGCCTTCAGCTTACGCTACAAGCGTCGTTTGAACTAACTCAAACAAACGGAGGAAAAAAAATATATAACACCCATATTGTTTACCATTTCTCACAAAATAACGCTGTAAGAGTGGTTACAAGGCCTGCAATAAAAAGAATGTGCGCCGCGTGCAGTTTTCCAAAAGAAGCATAAATAATGCACGAGAGAGGTTAACGTCAAGAGCGCCGCCGAGGTCTGCCGTCGTCATATGCACGAAACGGGGTTGTAAGGGGGCATATTCCATTCAAAATTGGGTCTGTTTTTTGTTGTTTTTTTTTACAACGGAGACCATTTGACTAGAGCAGACTTGTGCGTAACGACATAGCACACGTGATTAATTATTTGCAATCAATTACGTGTTCTGTTAATCTCATAATTTCACAATTACTTTTTTCACTCGGTAACGCTCTCTGTAATTCAATTGCATTATTCAGTAACCAGTTATGTGTAAGCAGTTTCTACATATTCGACGAAAAAAGAAAGTTCCGACAGGTCGCGCAGCTTTTGAGTACTTAAATTGGACGGGAATTACAGTGTTGAAAAGTATGAAAACGTGTACGTGGGTTACCTCCTTCCCACGATCAGTGTCCTGCAGCTATACGCCCGGATCACCTAAACATGACAGGCTCGCGAATTCGTACACTTTCGACGCAAGTGCGACCTCTTAGCTTTTATCTCAGTGTAAACTTCTCTCTCTCTCTCTCTCGCTTCTCTCCTAAAAGCGCCTATAGACGGCCTTCGCATAGGCGGTAAGAGCTGCTGCTCAAGTCTTCTTCAC